>NW_019272044.1:2446361-2591087 GCF_002738345.1 Cucurbita maxima
TTTTTTTTTTTTTTTTTTTTTTTGTTTTTTTTTTTGGAATAAAAACAAGAATCTTTGTCTTGTTTTAGTGTCTAATTATTGTGTTTGAAACGACAGCCACTGTTTTCAGACACCATGGCGGTTTAGATTTAGTGTTGACAATAAGCAACATCCAAAAAATAAAAAGGATTACTACAAAGGGATCCTATGAATCTATACTATCTCAATTTAATAAAATTATGAATAAAATATTGTTAATCTCGATTGATATTTTAGAAAAGTTTCATAAAATAAAATATTTATAAATGGTATTTTGTGATATTCGAGTAAATATTTATACATGAATATTTTAAATGTGAGTTGGGTATATGGATGAACTGAAATTACTTCTGAATGAGAGAGATTTTATGGTTACGTTGGTTAAGAAAGATATTAAAGAATTGAAATTTATTATTCATAGCAACATGATGCACTTTCTCTTTTTTGTTGGTTCGGTCATACGAACTTCAAATTTAAGTGTGTTGTAACAGTCCAAGCCTACCACTAACATATATTGTCCGCTTTGACCCATTACGTATCGCTTTGACCTACTACGTATCGCTGTCAATGTCAACCTCACAATTTTAAAACATGTCTACTAGGGAGAAGTTTAATTTCCACATCTTATAAGGAATGCTTCGTTTCTCTTTCCAACCAATTTGAGATCTCACAATCCACCTCTCTTGGGGCCCAGCGTCCTCACTAGCACACCGCTCGGTAACTGGCTCTGATACCATTTGTAACAGTCAAAGTCCATTGCTAATAGATATTGTCCGCTTTGGCCCGTTACGTATAGTCGTCAGCCTGACTGTTTTAAAACGTGTCTACTAGGGAGAGGTTTTCACACCATTATAAGGAATGTTTCATTCCTCTCTTCAACCGATGTGGAATCTCACAATCCACCCCTTTGGGGGGCCAGCGTCCTTGCT
Source organism: Cucurbita maxima (assembly GCF_002738345.1). Lineage (NCBI taxonomy): Eukaryota > Viridiplantae > Streptophyta > Magnoliopsida > Cucurbitales > Cucurbitaceae > Cucurbita > Cucurbita maxima. The sequence goes on from NW_019272044.1 coordinate 2,447,309, forward strand.
GGCACACCGTTTGGTAACTGGCTCTGATACCGTTTGTAATAGCCCAAGCCCACTTCTAATAAATATTGTCCGCTTTGACCCATTACATATCGATTTCAGTCAAAGATTTTAAAACACATCTATTAGAGAGAAGTTTCCACACCCTTATAAGAAATGTTTCGTTTCCTTCTTCAACCAATGTGGATCTCACATATGTTTTGTTTGAAACAATTCTATGTTTGTTGACATCTTAAAAACATTCTTAGAATCATGTGAGCGACGTCAGAGCATGCTGAAACAACCCAATATATGAAAATACTTTTCACTCTTGAAAGAATGTGAGTGAAGGCAAATCATGCTGAAACGACTCGTATGGGTCGATAAGGATAATTTTCACTCTTAGAAGCATACTGAAATGACTCGTGTTGTTTGGTGAGGATAGTCTTCCCTTTTAGAAACCCTTCAAACAAATCGGTAATGTGGGAATACCGAGACAATCAAACACTAATGTTTCGTCAGTTATTTCTGGAATAGTATAACGAAAAATATCTATCCATGTCTTAAGTGGATATCAAACAAATTAAATGAATTTAGGTGAGTGTACTTAATTCACCCGATTGAGTTGGGACAAATGGTTTTCTAAAATTAATTGCAAATGCTTATGAATTACATTTTCCCGAGAAACAAACAGATGATAAGCTGCATACCCAAGAAGGCATCGAAAATCAAAATACTCTTTGTTTCATAATAAAGATCTTTGTGGTGCTCATTCAATATCAATCCAACCATATCTATATATCTATGGAGATGAAATTTATGGTTATTTTTAGATGTTTTTTTGAAAAAAAAAACACTAAATTGATAAAAATATTCTCAAACTTTGTATTTGTTTAAAAAATATCTTTAAATTTTCCAAACTTTGAAGAAAATCTAAGAAATATCTGTTAATTTTGGATGGAAAATTTTAAAAAAAATTCTTACTATCAATATATGGACGAAACCCGTCTATCGACATCTCTTAGATTCTCTATGAACATTTTAAGATTCGTTTAGAAAGTTTGAGTACTTGAAATGTAGTACTAAAGTGAACCTATTTTTGAATTTTTTTTATGGAGATTTGGTGATTTATTGTTGTGTTAAAAGTTCAAGCTCACCGCTAGCAAATATTGTCTGTTTTGACCCATTATATATCGTTGTCCCACCTCACGGTTTTAAAATTTTGTCAGAGAAGTTTCTAAACTCTTCTAAGAAATGATTCGGCGTTCCCCTCTTCAACCGATGTGGGATCTCACAATACTAATGTGTCTCATTTCTGTTGCTCTACCCTTTTAGTCATTCCAAGATATGTAGGGGAAAATGAATGGTAGACAAATATTGAATGATTATTGGTTAAAAAATTAATTTTTTTGTTCATTAGAAATAAGAAGAAAAATAAAAATATATATGTGGCTATAAAATATTATTATTTTTCTTCATTTTAATGATATTGAGATTAAATAGAAAAATCCCACTTTTCTAAATTTGGGTCTCATCCTTGCAAGTGGAAAAGAAAATCCAAAATTCAAAAGGAAAAAAGCGTTGAAAAATAATCATGAAAGTGAAATGATATGAAGATGTTTTAAATTTGCAATAAATTTTGAATTGATCGAACAAGAACCCTCCCGCTTCACGACCTAAACCCGAAGCTTTTCGAGTGGGGATCTTCTTTTTTGTATACAACCCTAGAGAGTTGCAATGAGGTAGAGTCCTTCCAATCCCTTAATATTAGAGGAAAAGTGGAGACGGAGGAACCTTGCTCGGAAGGGACCCTCTTGTATCATACTTGACTCGAAGTTTGTAAGTTGAATAATATGAGAATTCTTAGTATTAGATATAGTTGAAATTGTTCGTAGTTTAATACAGTAGATGAAACAAAAAGTTACCAATAAGGGTCATTGGCTTGAGGTTGTGTTTAACTAGTAAAAAGTCTATAAATAGGGGACAGGGCAAGAGAGGATTTGGACGGGAACTGAAACATGGAATATAATCTCGTCCTCGACCCCATTTATCTAAGGGAGGAAAAAATATTTTCCACTCAGTCGTCTCTCATTTTTCACGGAGAATCTACTCTTCATGGGTCTACACAAACACCGATTCCATGGATAAAATAGATATTTATAGAGAAGTCATAAGATAAAGAAGGTAAGAGTGTCCTCACATGCTCACATCGATACACCAAGAACATAGTATTTAAAGACTTATAATCTTATTGAACATATTTGATCCCATAATTTGAATTTAACTTATAACGAGTCTATAACGTTTGTAGATGGTAATCTAAAAGGTCATCAAGTAGAGTGGATCAGGCAACATGTCCAATAGATGCATTGAAGCTAGGGGTATGTGTGGATGTTCTTGGAGGGTTGATGCATATTGGGTTAGGGAATCCAGTAGAAAATGCATGCTGTCCAGTGCTTGGAGGGCTGTTGGAAGTTGAAGCAGGCATAACTAAATATACCGTTCGTCACCTGATAGATTCAAACTCTTGCGTGGAAACCCTATGTACTTAGCAGGCACATGCCTTAACCACTCAGCCAAAGTGACAATTGTTTTTAAAGAAAAAGTACATGATAAAAAAGACAACTTATTATATATAAATCTGATAAGAATATCTTTCTAGCAACGCAGGCATAAACCAAGTTCAAGCATAGAGAGGCAACATGACCTCACACAAAGAAGAAGAATCCCATAGCAAAGCATGTAGGAGAAACTTTGATGAGGGAGATGCCAACGAACCAAGTACAACTCCTTACAGATTTGATGAGACTCCGCAACACTGAAATTAGCTGGAAGCCATCAAAGAGACCTAAAAGTCAATCTCAGCCTACAACACAGAGTTGTAAAGAGTCGATTGACAGAGACGTTACCAATTGAGTGGGGGAGGATGTCACGGTCATGATTGTCCAAAGCCTGTTGTCTAATGTCCTAGTCTTGCTTGTTCGAGTCGGTTGATAGAGATGTCAACTAATTGAGTGGGGGAAGATGTCACAGTCATGCATGTCCAAAACGTATTGTCTATGGCCTCATGACAGGTATCCTGGTCTTGCTTGTCCAAGACATGTTGTCTATGGTTGCATGCTCGTTTCAAACCCCTTTTACATGCTTTCATCCTAGATACGTCTTTACAATTTATCACTTCTTCCGGCCCAAGCCGTGGTATTCGTTTCTTTGCTTATAGTCAAACATTCATTTCTTCAATTCTTCAAACCGGTTTCCAATATATTTCTTCGCTCACATTTTCTAAACCTTTTCTCGTAATGTGACTTAAGGCCCACATATGTCGACGTTGTTCGTGACGTTCGAATTTCTCAAGGCTAACTTGTTCGCTATCAAAAGAACGCAATTGTCCCAAAAAAATATATGATAAAAATGAACTCGGCCAAAGTGACCTTTGGCTTTGAAGAAAAAATACATGATAAAAAAAGACAACTTATTATATATAAATATTTGTATTTTTTATCTAAAAAGTGTATATGCTCTCTTCGTCGCTTGAGAGATTCGAACTCTCGCGAGGAAACCCCATGTACTTAGCAGGCACACGCCTTAACCACTCGGCCAAAGCAACATTTGGCTTTGAGGAAAAAATACATGAAAAAAGACAACTTATTAAATATAAATATTTGTATTTTTCATAAAAATGTATATACTCTATTCGTCGCCTGAGAGATTCGAACTCTCGCAGGGAAACCCCATGTACTTAGCAGGCACACGCCTTAACCACTTGGCCAAAGCGACATTTGGCATTGAAGAAAAAATACATGAAAAAAGACAACTTATTAAATATAAATATTTGTATTTTTCATAAAAATGTATATGCTCTATTCGTCGCCTGAGAGATTCGAACTCTCGCGGGGAAACCCCATGTACTTAGCAGGCACACGCCTTAACCACTCGGCCAAAGCGACGTTTGGCTTTGAAGAAAAAATACATGATAAAAAAGACAACTTATTATATATAAATATTTGTATTTTTCATCTAAAGAGTGTATATACTCTGTTCGTCGCCTGAGAGATTCGAACTCTCGCGGGGAAACCCCATGTACTTAGCAGGCACACGCCTTAACCACTCGGCCAAAGCGACATTTGGCTTTGAAGAAAAAATACATGATAAAAAAGACAACTTATTATATATAAATATTTGTATTTTTCATCTAAAGAGTGTATATACTCTGTTCGTCGCCTGAGAGATTCGAACTCTCGCGGGGAAACCCCATGTACTTAGCAGGCACACGCCTTAACCACTCGGCCAAAGCGACATTTGGCTTTGAAGAAAAAATACATGATAAAAAAGACAACTTATTATATATAAATATTTGTATTTTTCATCTAAAGAGTGTATATACTCTGTTCGTCGCCTGAGAGATTCGAACTCTCGCGGGGAAACCCCATGTACTTAGCAGGCACACGCCTTAACCACTCGGCCAAAGCGACGTTTGGCTTTGAAGAAAAAATACATGATAAAAAAGACAACTTATTATATATAAATATTTGTATTTTTCATCTAAAGAGTGTATATACTCTGTTCGTCGCCTGAGAGATTCGAACTCTCGCGGGGAAACCCCATGTACTTAGCAGGCACACGCCTTAACCACTCGGCCAAAGCGACGTTTGGCTTTGAAGAAAAAATACATGATAAAAAAGACAACTTATTATATATAAATATTTGTATTTTTCATCTAAAGAGTGTATATACTCTGTTCGTCGCCTGAGAGATTCGAACTCTCGCGGGGAAACCCCATGTACTTAGCAGGCACACGCCTTAACCACTCGGCCAAAGCGACATTTGGCATTGAAGAAAAAATACATGATAAAAAAGACAACTTATTATATCTTTGTTCGAGCATTCTAGGTCTCTATTCATCTTAGGGCGGCAAAGCTTCCAAGGTTATGGTCATTGTTGGTTGATATCAATTAGGAGGTTTACATTGATGCCTATAATGCTTGCTCTGATCTCGCTACAAAGACAAACAGCAGCTTCAAGGTCAGCTAGCCCTTGAATCAAATTACAATAAGGAGTTTCAGGATGAGGGTAAGCACTCTAGCACATGCGTCTATCTAAAAAGTGTTAAAAGATCATCACTAGTTCAATAGAGTCACGAACCCATAAAGATATTTTAGAAATAAATATATCTAAATATTTGAAGAATAAATCGTCTAGCTTCTAATTATAAATACCCTATAACTCTCCACCCTACTATGTTTTTAGTCCCAAGCAATCTCAAACAAAGCAAAGTAGTTTTTAGAGGGTTTTATAATCTCTTATTGATTGACCTTAATAAAGAGTGATCATTACCTAGATTGCTGCCGAAATCGAGCATTCACCCGAGCAAGGACACGGGAACCTGGGCTTGGCTTTGGCCTTGTTCTAGGGTGAGAACATGTGCCACAAGCAATGAGAAGGGAAAAGGAGAGAAGGGAAAAGGAGAGAAGGTTGGGATAGAAGAACAAAGAAATCAAACAAGATCAGATGCATGGACAACTTTGTCAGAATCATCAACGCTAAATTCATCTTAACAAGACAAATGATGCACCAGCCGAGAATCAAACTCGAGTTTGTACCGTGGCAGAGTATTATTATACCACTAGACCACTAGTGCTCGTTGAATATCTCATTTATTTAAATAAAGCATAATTTAATTATTTAAATTCGATAAGAATCTTAACCATTTTATTTTATTCATACAACTTTTAATCATATCAATCAAATTTTGTAATTTTCACTACGTTAAGAATTTGTTTTGTTCCCCCTTGTCCCGTTGACAAGACACTTCGTCACATACTCAGTAACGTTATGATGCATGATCAATCATAAACTACATATAATTACAAAGAAAGCACAAATACTTTTTTTACTACATTTTTCACTTTTTACAAAGTTAAAATACATGAGCTATATATAACCTCAAAATGAAACCCTTCCACTTCCCCTTCCCCTTCCCCGAGTCATTCCCGAGTCATTTTGGTGTAGCCATAAACATCAGCAAACTGATTCTTTTGAGAAAGCAAGCGATTTAGATATGGAAAAGTGGGCATAGACAAAGGGCATCACACCCCATATGTTCATTTTATTTATACACACTGATAGCCATTTTTGATATACCAGACCAGAAGCATGTTCAACCAAGTATATTCAGTAAACTGTAAACATATTCAAAGGTATACAAACTACCCAATACCTGCACCGCACTGAAATGCTGTGTTTTTAACAAAGAAATGCTGCACTTGAGACAACTCTTACTATTCTTCTATGAACTCGCACCAAAAACTCGGATTCTCTGTTCTATCGGAACCCGACAACACGGGCATGCTGCTTTACCCTTTTTCCCGTAACTATCACTGCAACTCGCACACAGAACTTGGTGAGCGCAAGGTAAGAAAACAATGGAGACCTCACCTCTCATACATATCATGCATTCGCGGTCGTGGTTGACGCCTTCCTCCGTTGATTCCTCATAGCTATCTAATTCCCGAAGCATTTTCGCGATTGTTTCTCCCTGGGGTTTTACGCCCTCGGAATTCCCTCTAGGTGTGTTACTGGAGGGTTGGTGTGAGTCAATAGATTGTGCAGATGCCTTTAGACGCAAAAGTTCTTGTTCAAGCCTTTGGAGATCATCCTTGTGGCGCTGGAAATCTATCTCTATCTTAAGTCGTAATGCCTCGAGCTTTCTTTTACTACTCGCCTCTGCTGCCTCTTTACGAAGTCTTTCGTCTTCCACTTGTGCCATGGCAGCTTCCTTAGCATTCAACTCCTGCCTCCACCTAGCCTGTAAATACGTCATCATTTGCACAGTAGATGATAATGAAGACTATATGAAGCGATTTCAGACTCGAGAAAATAATCATCAATAAATAACGTGCTATTTGTTAATTGCCAAATGATGAAGGAAGGGCAAGGTGTTTGATTGAACAAGGAATGCAGGACAAATTGACAGCTACAATTCAACTATCTTAAGAATAACTTTCATAACTCCATCTCAGGCAAACATTTGATTGAACATTTAAAAGAAAAAAGAAAAGAGTGATTAGAATCAAAATTACCATATACTATATGCATAATACAGAACAAACAAAAATGCAGATTCTTTGACAAATAACTAAAGCAAGGGTATGAACATCACAGAAGCAGAATCACTATGGTTCCGTGAGTCGGAAATTGGCTGAGCGATAAAAATTATAATAACAAGTTTCACATGGCAGTTCCTGTAACAGCTCAAGTCCACCACTAGCAGGTATTATCCTCTTTGGACTTTCTCTTTCGGGTTTCCCCTCAAGGTTTCTAAAACACGTCTGCAAGGGAGAGATTTCGACACCCTTATAAATAATGCTTTGTTTTCCTCTCCAACCGATGTAGGATCTCACAATCCACCCCCCCTTCAGGACCCAACGTCCTCCCTAGCACTCATTCTCTTCTCCAATCGATGTGGGACCCCTCAATTCACCCTCTTTCAGGGCCCAGTGTCCTTGCTGACACACCTCCCCGTGTCCACCCCCCTTTGGATCTTAGCCTCCTTCTTGGCACATCACCCGGTGTCTGGCTCTAATACCATTTGTAACAACCCAAGCCGACCGTTAGCAGATATTGTCCTCTTTGGACTTTTCCCTTCGAGCTTTCCTCAAGGTTTTTAAAACGCATCTACTAAGTAGAGGTTTCCACACCCTTATAAAGAATATTTCGTTCTCCTCCCCAACCGATGTGGGATCTCACAGTTCCAACTTGGAACTTGTAATGAAACATTATTTCATGTGATATGAAAAACAAGCAAGAATAAAGAACAGCCTCGTAACTGTAATGATTTTGAATCATAGCCTTCAATGTTCAGTTGTCAACCTCAGATGACACAATCAGCAAAAAAACTAAGACCTCTTGGGTTATATGACAATGCAAACCTTGGATTATGGAACTATTTTCTGACAATATCAAGCCCACAGCTCCCAATCCAGTTGGGTGGTCAGAAAAATAGTAAATCATTAGGATGAAAGAGGGGTAAACTGACCACTAATCCTATCCTAAATGGAGCTGACAGCTGATTTACGACACCATGCTATTATATGACTTGTGTTGATTCATTGTTCATTGTTTGTGTAAATATATAACTATTTCTAACTTGAATATGCTGTTTTAATTGAATATCAAACAACAGGAATGGCCTAGAAATTAGGACAGTGTAAGAGGAACAGGAAAGAAAGATGATTTCTTACCTCAGCCTCTTTTTGAGCTACCTTGATCATCTCCATTTCATCTTGCAACCTTGAAATCTTATCCTTCTCCTCTGCAATCTGCTCCTGTAATTTTGTTTTTTGCTTTTCCCAGGCCAATAGTCTCTTTAAGCTTTTTTTCTCCCTCTTTGCAACCTCCAAACAAGTTGTGACAGACTCGGAGGCACTTAACTTTAAAGCTTCCATCTCTGCTCTAATTTCTGCATTTTCTGTCTCAAGTCGTCGTACTGTTGAATTTGCACGGTCCACCTGACCACTGGCCTTTCTCAACGCATTCTCCATCTCAGATAGCCGTTTCATTGTTGTGTCCTCCAAAGTCGGTTTGCCATTTTTCATGCGTTGGGTCTCTTCCCTTTCTATCCTCAACGTTTTAAGCTCCGTGAGATCATGACTCAGTTTCCTAGCAGCTTGCATTGCCTTTTGATGCGCCCAATCTTTCCGCTCCTTCACTTGTCTCTCAAGCTCTTTAATCTGATGCAAGAGATTTACAATCACTTCATCCTTTTTATCGTCTGCCACAAAATCCAAATTCTCATAAATCTTCAAATCGCGAAATTTATTCAACATTGAATTTACAGCATCTTGGTTCTTTGGAATCTGGGACTCCTCACTTTTCTCCACTGGAACTACCGAAGCACCTTGTACGACAGGGGGAATTTCACTTGGCAAGACAGTTGCACAAGCTTGAGTCTGTGCTGTAAGGTGTTTCGAGTTTGCTCGAAAACCAGCAGCAAATGCAGCCACATTCCTCTTCAACAACGACTTCATTGAAGGAGAAAGATTAAACCTCTTTGGACACTCAATATCTCTATGTAAATCCATATCAGGAGAATAAGACAGAAAACCATTAGCAGAGAATTCAGAACCTCCACTGTTTCCAAAACCTGAACCACCATGAAATTTACAAAGAGATGGTTCCAAAAATCCCACTGGTTGGTTACTAACATTCTCACCATTGCCACCAGATGCGTCACCATTAACATTACTTGGTGCTGAAGGAAGCACCGGAATTTCCATGGTGCTTGCCCGACCGACATGAAGATCACTCATAAGCAAACACCACATAGCATCTCCTTTAGTCAACTGTGGCCTAACTTGTTGCAACAAACATACCATACCAGCCAAAGAATACTCCTGCAATTGCCTTATATCAGAGAACGCAGGCTCAGGATCATCCACAACCAAATTAGCATTAACATTATCAATAGCAATACCATTACCATTACCGATGGGTCCAATACCAACACCATCAGCAGAAGCGGCCGCAGCAGCGGCAGCGGCAGCAGCAGAAGCAGCTGCAACAGCCTCGCTGCTAGCACTATCAGAGTTGTTGTTACCATTCAAAAACGACAGCGAATTATGCAGCACATTTGTTAGAACATCCATGGTACCATAGCAATGCCCATTTTGCAAAATCGCCCTCATCGCAGCATCCTCATCATAACCCAATGCAACAAGCTTAGAAATAGCTTCAGTATAAACAAATTGCAAATTCTTCATCAAAATTTCCTCCAATTGCTCCTCCGTACAGTAACCCCATCCAAGATCATCCAAGCTGGAACCGGAATTACAGTTTGAGGTAACAGCGTTATCCTGGTTCGAATCGTCAAGCCCTATATGATAATCCAACGGCTTGGAACCCGATTCAAGTACAGATTTGGGAAGTGAAGCTCGTTCTTGGTGACAACACGGATCGAATTCGGGTTTTACCGATCGAGGCCTCCGATTCGTACGAACATGCTTATCTCTCACCGTGCAACCCATTTACAATCGTTTGAAAATACGAATGAAAACAAGGGAAACAAAACTCAAAGAAGAGATTGAAGAGTCGTGGAGATTTACAGTCGATTGAGAAACTGATAGTATTTCAATCAAAATTGGAACGTAATTAATGAAATTATTGATGAATAACCAGAGAAACTCACTGGGTTTGAAGAAGATCGGCGATTGATTTGGTGTGAGTTGCTGAAATTGAAATGGGGGCAGTGCGCAAGAGAGAGAAAGGTATATAATGGGGAGGATGAAGAGAGAAGAGAAAGGACATGCAGAAGAGCTTATTCCGGGTCGGGTATGCACAAACCCTCTGTCCAAACAAGTAAATCAGCAAGACCAAGTATGACCAATTGTGGCCGTCTTATTTAATAATTTTGGATTCTAATAATTTTAGAGGAACAATATCAAAAAAGTGAATTAAACCATGGTAATCGTCTCTCGTAAGAAATCGTTATAGCAAACATGAGCTGGAATGAACAATGACATTGAGTTTCGTTCATGAGTTCGAGTCAGGTAGCATTCAGGTCTTCAGTAATGTCTCGTGAAGCTCAATATCGTTGTTTGGTCCAAAATCAATGAGAATGAAAAAATTTATACTTCTAATGTCTTGTTTAAGGAGAATTTAACCTGGTTTAGGTACGCTCAGTTTAACATGCATATTATCGATGTATCAATTTGTTCTCTACGTCTTGGAAAATTAGAGTAACTTCTTGGTTGAATAAGATGCATGCTTTAATCAGTTGGGTGTTCATGAGGCGTCGTAGGAATGAAATTTGGATTAAAATTGGATTTCACGACATAGAATGGATCAAAAAAACTGAACATGTTTCTAATACTGATAGCAACCCCCTTATTGATCAGCCCCATCCGGGAATACTCCTCTTGGTTTCCAAGTGACAAAGAAAGAATAGGAGAAAAGAGTGTCGTATTCGTATGGGTCATGTTAATTTCTAACCTCTCAATTAATGACAACTTAACCAAGTCGAGCTATATTCGTTTTAACAGACTTTAACCGGTTTAGATGTTCACAAGGTGTCATAGGAATGAAGAGGACTACTTCTTCATGCCCACTATATTTTTCATTAAATTTTAATTTTGCGACATGGAATGGATCAAAGAACTGAACACGTTTCCAATACCAACATTAGTTCCCCTCCCGCTCAATCCACCCCGAGAATACTGCGTGTGATTTCCAAGAAGTGAATAGAAGAAAAGAGGGTAGAATTTGTATGGTCACATTAACTTTTAGCCTCTCGACGATTGACGATTGACGACAACTTAATCCATGGGTCACCATTGGGTAGGATTTATAAGTGTCGACCCACTATGCACTATGCCTGAAGGCTGGCCCAAATAGACGAGGCCTTAATGCGCTTGAGCCCATGGCCATCGCTTAACACGACGTCGTACGAATCATTCTTGGCTGCCTCACTTGGTCCAGTGCTCGTCGTGCTTGGAGGGAATCAGAGGTTTTTCGGAGCAGAAAGCTCCATTTCATCACTCCACAGTCTCCCTGTTTGTCGAAAGTAAACACTCTCAACGTTCATAATCTTCTTATGTTTCCAATTTCTAAGTTCCTTTCTGGATAATGAATCATGATCAAGGCTACTGCTCAATCTTGGGTTCGATTGAATTTCTGATTCACTGTCTTCTTCCACTTCAAATTCTCATGTTCTTCCTGTGTTCTGGGTTTCTCTTCTTCACCGATACTTTTTGCTTTTGATTTTAGAATATAATGAATGAATGTTTCTTATACCAACTTGTTTTCAGCTGGGTGTTGTCGGGATTATACAATTAAACATCCTTTACAATGATTAGATGAAAAAAAGAGGAAAAAAAATCCCTTTGAGTTACTGTAGTTGTCTTCAATATGACTTTGATTGTTGCTGTGCTTAACTAAAAGCCATTTGTTTCGTTCTAGTTTGATAACCATTGAAATTTGATTAAGATTTCAGAATCATGTTCAAAATATGATAGATGTGATATCCCCATCGGTTGGGGAGGAGAACGAAACACCCTTTATAAGGGTGTGGAAACCTCTCCCTAGCAGACATGTTTTAAAAACCTTGAGGGTAAGCCTGAAAGGGAAAGCCCAACGAGGACAATATCTGCTAGCAGTAGGCCTGGACCGTTACAAACGGTATCAGAGCCAGACACTGGGCGATGTGCCAACGAGGAGGTTGGGTGGGCCCCCAAAGGCCAGTGAAGACAATGGTTCCTGAAGGGGGGTGGATTCTGACATCCTACATCGGTTGGGGAGGAGAACGAAACACCCTTTATAAGGGCGGGGAAACGATGGATTTGGTAGGGGTCCCACATTGATTGGAGAAAAGAACGAGTGCCAGCGAAGACGCTGGGCCCTGAAAGGGGGTGGATTGTGACATCCCACATCGATTGGGGAGGAGAATGAAACACCGTTTATAAGGGCGTGGAAACCTCTCCCTAGCAGACGCGTTTTAAAAACCTTGAGGGTAAGCACGAAAGTGAAAGCCCAAAGAGGACAATATCTACTAACGGTGGGCCTACGCAGTGACAATCACATAGTACATGTTACAATTACTAGAAAAGATTACATATTACATGTTATTTTAGAAGCATTCTTTTCGTCGAACTCGAAATAAAATTGTTATCAAATTGAGTCTTAGCGGTGTAATTTTTCATTTGAAGTCCCATCAACCTTTGTTTCCAGCATAGGCCAGCACAATGGAAGACAGTAAAAACCATTCTTCTGAAGAAACTACAAAGGGGTTTGCTAAAAGCACCAAAGATCAAAAACTAAATGTGTATGTGTGGGACATGGATGAAACTATCATCCTGCTCAAGTCTTTGTTGAATGGGACATATGCTGAGGCTTTTTGTGGTTCAAAGGATATTAAAAGGGGTGAAGAACTTGGCAAAATTTGGGAGACGCAGATTCTTGATCTGTGTGATCATCACTTCTTCTATGAACAAGTAAGGTTGAGATTTCTTTCCATAATCATGTTCAAACAACTCCACGATATAATGTCTCGAAAGTTGAAGTCCTTGTTACATTTTTATGCAGATAGAAAACTATAATCAACCGTTCATTGATGCATTGAGTGAATATGATGACGGCCGGGATCTTTCCAATTATGATTTTGACCAAGATGGGTTTGATCCACCATATGATGATGGAAACAAAAGAAAATTGGCTTTTAGGCAACGTGCTATAGCCAATAAGTACAAAGAGGTATCAGGAAATCGTCGTGTTTGTATTTTCATTGACTTTTTTCAGCATCGGGATGTTTTCTATACTAGAAAGATAATGATGTCTAGGCTTTGCTCCTTTTTGCTTTCAACTAGTCATATAACTTATTGTCTGTTTCTTACTGTTTGGAGCTCTTACTTTTTGATGTAGTTTCAATGTTATTCTAGATGGGTGCTGTAAAAGTCTTTTAGATGTTCTTCTACACATACATTATGGGGGAAAATTCAATATTTACCACTGTACTTTGACTCATTGAATCAGTTTAAACTTCAGCTTTCAATTTGTTAAATCCTAAAGTTGAATAGGTGGTGAAATCAATGCCTTCAATTAGTTAAGCTTCTATCTTCTTGAAAATTTCTGGTTAGTAATGAGTATTATGAGATCTCATATCGGTTAGAGAGGAGAACAAAACATTCTTTATAAGGGCGTGGAAACCTCTCCTTAGCAGACGCGTTTTAAAAACCGTGAGGGGAAGCTCGAAAGGGAAAACCCAAAGAGGACAATATCTACTAGTGGTGGGCTTGAACTGTCACAAAAGGTATTAGATTCAGACACCGAACGGTCTACCAGCAAGGATGCTGAGCCTCGAAGGGGTGGACACTGAGCGGTGTGCCAACAAAGACACTGAGCACCGTAGGGGAGTGGACACCGAGCGGTGTGCGAGTGATGACGTTGAGCCTTGAATAAGGGTGAATTTGTGAGATCCTACATCGATTGGAGAGTGGAACGAGTGCCAGCGAGGAAGCTTCTCTCGAAAGGGGTGGATTGTGAGATCCCACATTGGTTAGAGAGAGAGTGAAACATTCTTTATAAGGGTGTGGAAACCTCTTCCTAAGAGACGTGTTTTAAAAACCTTGAGGTAAAGCCCGAAAGGGAAAGCCCAAAGAGGATAATATCTGCTAGCGGTGGACTTGGACTGTTACAGTATTCTTGTGGTTGGACAAAAGTAATTTTGTGATTATCGATTTTTCTAGTTATATTTGATGTTTCTTAACTGGATAAGAGCATGTGGTTTGATTTAAAAGAAATACTAGATTTAATACGCTACTATATCATGTGCTTATGCATTTAAACTGGATGTTTATGGATGTGGAAAAGGTAGATAGCTACCGTCAAATGGATCTTTAACTTTTGGTTTTTCCTTTTGAAGATGTGCATCATCTTTTTCTTATCCCAAAGAACACATTTTAAAAACTGTTTGCTTCTCCAGGGCCTGCAGAATATCTTTGATGAGCAGAAGCTGAAGTTCTGGGAAGAGTTATATGAAATGACTGATGTCTATACAGATAGATGGTTCTCCTCAGGTATTCTACTCATCGTGATGTAGCTTTGAACCGTTTGATGCTCTCTTTTGATGATTTTGATGTGTGAACCGTTTGATGCTCTCTTTTGATGATTTTGATGTGTGCTATATACCCTTACATACTCGAACAGTTCAAGTATTTCATTTCCTTTTATGAAGGAGATAGGCAATGTCGTGTAAAAGGATTACAATTTCAGTAGACTACATTATCCTAAATTGTTGAATTTTGCATTGGAAATAAGCACTAGCATTTCTTGCCGCTACTCCCCATTAACTCCAAGGTTTTTAAAACGCGTCTGCTAAAGAGAGGTTTCCACACCCTTATAAGGAATACTGTTGTTCCCCTCTTCAATCGATGTGGGATCTCACAATCCATCCCCCTTCGAGGCTTAGCATCCTTGTTGGCACTCATTCCTCTCTCCAATTGACGTGAGATCTCATAATCCACCTGTCTTTGGAGTCCAGCTTCCTCGTTGGCACACCACTCGATGTCCACCTCCTTCAAGGTCTCAGCGTCCTTGCTGGCACACCACCTAGTGTCTGGCTTTGATACCATTTGTAACTGTCCAAGCCCACCATTAATATATATTATCCTCCTTGGGCTTTCCCTTTCGGGCTTCCCCTCAAGATTTTTAAAACGTGTCTGCTAGGGAGGGGATTCCACACCCTTATAAATAATGTTTCGTTCCCCTCTCCAACCGATATGGGATCTCATAATCCACCCCCTTTCGGGGTTTAGCATTCTCGCTGGCACTTGTTCCTCTCTCCAATTGATGTGGGATCTCACAATCTACCCACCTTCGGGGCTCAACATCCTCGCAGGCATACCGCCTAGTGTCTGGCTCTGATACCATCTGTAATAGCCGAAGCCCACCGCTAGCAGATATTGTTCTCTTTGAGCTTTCACTTTCGGGCTTCCCTTCAAGATTTTTAAAATGCATCTACTAGGGAGAGGTTTCCACACCCTTATAAAGAATGCTTCGTTTCTCTCTCCAACCGATTGCAATCGCACTTGAGGAAATCTTGCATAGTAGTTGACACATGGGTGCAATCTTGCATAGTAGTTGACACATGGGTGCAATCTTGCGTACTAAACTATATCTGATATTTGGACAATATTTTTAATACCACCACCCACCGTTCTCTATTGTACTTAATCCTCTAGCTAAAGTTTCTGTTGCTTCTCTATACACCTGCAAATGGTCACTCTTATTTTTCGCTATTCAAGCACGAGCTTTCTTGGAGGAGTGTGCATTTTCAGACGAACCACCACTCGTGTCTGCTGATCGGACACGTAACAGTACTTCTAGAAGTTCTCAACATGTTAATATCTTGGTGACTTCTGGATCATTGATACCCAGCCTTGTGAAATGCTTACTATTTCGGCTTGATCATCTAATAACACCCGGAAATGGTGAGTCACTCCCTTTTTAATCTCTTTTTGATGTTTCCTTCAACTTATTTACAAAGTTGTCTTAATTATCGACTTCAAATCGGTTACTTTCCAGTTTACAGTTCGTGGGAAGTAGGAAAACTACAATGTTTCAAATGGATCAAGGAGCGTTTTAACAAGACGAATGTTCGTTTCTGCGTACTAGGCGACGGATGGGAAGAGTGCGAAGCTGCACAGTCCTTGAAATGGCCATTTGTTAAGATTGAGCTGCAACCTGGAAGCCCTCACAGATTTCCTGGTCTGTCTTTGAAAACACTTGGCTTTTACTTCTCTGTTATTTATGGTAACTCTGATTCATCAAGTGATGAAGAATAGCTCACATAATCGGTAACAGATAAGCTAATCATTTTCCATGCTTCATCTCTGTGTTCTTATGAAATACAAGAGTTAAGTATTATGGCTGTCTTTTATGTTCAAAGATGATATGCATAATCACAATCATTAGCCGGCCATAATAAGTCTGTATTTTTCTTCCATACTGTACTGTACTACTGCTTGTATTGATCAATATTCAGTGGCTGTAATCTTTGTTCTGAGAATGCAAAACTTGGTTATCTTGAGCTGTTGTTTGCATTTGGGATGAGCTAAATTTAAGCTTCGAGGTTTGTATAGTTTTCTTGAGAACTCTGCTTTGATTTGAATGGTTTCTTTGGAGTCAACTTATAATGAATGACTGTCTTGCCTGCAACTTCATGAACTCATTTTGTGGATCATTGTGGCCGTTACTTCCCTATTAGTAGTCGAAGCTCACCGCTAGCAGATATCATCTTCTTTGAGCTTTCACTCGAGGTTTTAAAATGTGTTTGCTAGGGAGAGGTTTTCACACTTTTATAAAAAATACTTCGTTTCTCTTTTTAACCGACGTGGGATCTCACAATCCGCCCCCTCGGGGCCAGTGTCCTTGCTGACACTCGTTCCCTTCTCCAATGGATGTGGGATCTCACATCCATATGCTCGGTTTAAGATTAAAACATCTTAGTATTCAGATCGACTAACCTAGTAGGCAACAATTCACTCGTCTCAATGTTTTAGTTTATTAAGAAAGACAAAGATATGTTATTATTGGAGCGAAGCTATGAGACAGATAGGGAGTTGAGTGCCAAACCCAAATCCCCAAGCTTGATATCAAGCAATATTAGTAGAAAAGAAATGTGCACCTTGTTAATATAAATAGTAACTTTCAATTGTTTTAAGTCTTTCTTAGTCATTATATCTTCAGATCGCTCATAAGTTCATTTATATATTCCTCTTCTATTGTGTATCACATACCAGAGTAGAAAGTTATGATATTAAAATTTAAATTTTTGAAAATTGTATTAAACATTATATTATATTTTTATTGAAATATTAGTTGAAAAATTCCCTTGGTAGAATAATGGATCAACAAAACAGAGAAATAACAACACGTGGGACATTAAAGGGCATGCATGGCTGACAAATGGCAACCAACGTGTAATGCTTTTAAACCCTTTTGATCACTATAAAATCTGTCTTTTATCATTTTCGAATGATTGAAAATTGGGTTTTTTAGTGCAAGAAATTGACACTTAGAACGCAAACATAATGCAGTCTGCAATGGAGAAGCTCAGCAATATGGGAAGTGTTGCCAAAAAGAAGCTCAAAATTTGTAGAGCCAAACTCAACGAGAAGGTGCAGAAAGCGTCGGCAAAGACGGCGGAGGAGAGAAAGATTGTGGAGGAGAGGAGGAAGGCGGCGGAGGCGGAGACGAAGCGGGAGCTACACGAGGCGAAAGCTCGACATGCTGCTCAAAAGCTAAGAACTAGGCAGTCACATGTACTTGGCCACCGTTTACACCATCAGCCACCGGTGGAGGAGGGCAGCGCCGCCAATGTTCCGGCTTATCCTATAGCTAGCCCGGAGGGCTACTACCCTGGACATAGAATTTAACCTTTCTAGAACTTATTGATGTAATTATTGCATTATTGGGTGATTAAGAATATGTACTATTATGAGTTACTACGTATTATGTTAAAGATGATCGGTATTATGAGATCTTACATCGGTTTAGAGAGGAAAACGAACGACGTGTTTTAAAACTGAAGTCAAAGTGGATAATATCTAATAGTTATGTACTCGAGATGTAGCAGGCAATGAGTTATATTAAAAATGATCGGTCTTGATTGTATTCATTTTCTTCATTTGGGTCTTTTTCTTTGTCTAAAATATAATTTAATATATTTTAAAATATATTTTATATGTCGATAATGGTAGGTAATTTCTTCTAATTGGTTGATAATTTCTTCTAAAGATGTTGATTTAAATATAATTTAACTGATTAAATTAAAATATAATATTGAGAATAGGATTAAATTTTCAATTTTTTTTATTTGAAAAGTTGATAGTTTTGAGATTTTGTTGGACAATTCAAGGCCATAATTATTACTTGATTTCTTTAGGTACAAGTTTAGTTCGTCAATTACTTCATTAATCTTCATCTTAGTTGGATAATTTCTTTTATGAATAGCATTTATATTTAATCATATGAAACATTGGTTGAAGCACCAAGTTCGGATTCGACAAGACGTAGTTGGATGCCGGCGCTCGACTCAAGTGCCCTTCGAACATTGAAATTGAGTCGATCTTTAGTTCAACCATTTGTGATCTAATTTGAGTAGTAAAAGATATCTGGATCGGTTAAGTAATGTGTTGTTTGGTTATCAAATAATAGAGTTCTAAAAGGGATAGATATTCCATATTTTACCATCTATTTACTTTATACTAAATTCAATTTATTAATGGTAAGATATTAGTTGGTATTCATTTGTGAGATTCTACATCGGTTGGGGAGGAGAACGAAACATCCTTTATAGGATGTGGAAATCTCTACCTAACAGACATTATAAAAAATCTTGAGAGGAAGCCCAGATCAATAAGCAGGACAATATCTATTAGCAGTGGGTCTGGACCGTTACATATATGTTCATTTTTAATATACGATTCTGAGGATCCGACGAAATTTGGAAATAGCTATCAAATCACAACTCTATTGGATGGCATATTTGGGAAGCTTCCAATAATTAATAAAACCAATTGTCTTCGTACCAACCCAAGTGCTTGACAAACTACTATGCCCCTTGTCTTTTCAAAACCATGTTCTCTAGTTTGTGTGAATGGAATATAGTTAATACCCGTTTGGTTAAATATCGCTATCAGCTTCACAATTTTAAAATGTATCTATTATAAATAGGTTTCTACACCTTTATAAAAAAATGTTTTGTTGCCTCACGATTTTGTTACATTGCTAGTACACCGTCCGATGTCTAACTTTGATACTCACTGCTAACATATATTGTTCGTTTTGGCCCATTACGTATTATCATCAGCTTCACGATTTTAAAATGTATCTATTAGAGAGAGGTTTACACACATTTATTAGGAATGTTTCGTTCTCCTCTCCATGTAATTTTTTTTTTTACCATTTTGATGAATTTTCGTTTGAAGAATTGTTAAAATAGAGTAATAGTACACATTTAATGAATTATAAAACATGTTTGTTAGAAATTGATAAGAAGAGACGTTTTTTTTTGTTGAGATTATTCAATTTTACAAAATTACTCAATGGTTGAATAATGACTTTATGGATACTTCAAAAATATTAGGTGAATTAGTGAAAATTAAATATTTTTATGAGTCTCAAATTCAATTCAATAAAAATTAAAATTTAGAATAAATGAATCGTTATTATTCTAAACGTAAACGTAAATGATTCATGTGACACTCGAGTAAATTAGGAATACATGAACGAACCGATACCATATCTGAATGAGAGTGATTCTATGGATATGATGGGTAAGAAAAGCTTAAAAAGAACCTGAAGTCACTGCCTATACTAATAAAATGCATCTTTCTTTTCACTTGCTCAATCATAGGAATTTCATAGTTAAGTGTGTTTTGCTGAAAGCAATTTTATGATGTGTTACCAACTGGGTCATTAGGTGCTGAATTCGTATTCTGAATCTTAATTCGATTTCTAGACTTGGGTCGTAAAAATAGAAAATATATATGGTCGTTGACACAACAGATGAATTAGAATTTACACATTGTATTGTAAAAATTTTAAAAATGTCAAGAAAGTATGAATGTTATACCAAACGAAATATGTTAGGAGTAGCAAATATGAAATAACAATAATTTTGGGTTACAACTTCAACAAAAATACAACTATCGTAACTTCAATTTCATGGTCTCCACAACATCGTCGTGATTCGTACAAGTGTGTTTTACCTTTACCTAAAAATAAGAGTAACGCGTGATTTAAGTATTTTAAGAAATACTCGGTGAATAACTCCTTGTTGAGGTTAAGAAATGCATGCACAAGCAATCATTATGAGACCTATTCTTTTATAAAACATCATAGCATCACTTTATGTTTCGCTTTCTAATCTAGATAAAATTGGATGTGTGATAGTTCCTCGGACACCGCTCAAACATAATTCAATGTATATCAGTCGTTGAATAACTTATTCATTTTGGTTGAAACTTGCTAATTGAGATAATTAACCTAATTTGGTTATTAACAAGTTAGGTAATGTTAACATTTTCCATTCATGCTTATAATTGAAAATTTGATTCAATTGTAACTAATTATAACGTATGAGGTAAGTTTATGTTTAAGTTTTAACTAACTATAACGTTTATTTTTAATTATAACGTGGCTTGAGTATTTAAAAATACTGAATAAGTAGGCTGTAATCGAGAAAATGCAAACACAAACGTAAAAAAAATGTATATGAATGAATTGAGATCATTAAACGAGAACAATTTTGAAGTTATGACTAAGCAAGACTTAAAAGAATCGGAAGTTACTAGATATATCAGTAAGGTGCCCATTTTTTTTAACCGTCAAATTATAGGAACTTCAAAATTAAGTGTATTTTCCTTAGAACAATTCTAAGTTGGATGATACTCTGAAGATTTTTGTTGTATGTGAGTGAGGACAAAACATGTTGAAAGGACTCGTGTTAGTTGGTGGGATGATTTCACTCTTAGGAACAAAAAGTAAGTAATGTGATTATATCGAGGGGATACAGAAAAATATTGTGACACGCAGGTGCCGAATATGAATTCTAAATCCTGATTCAAATCTTGGGCATTGAACATTCCCCATATTATAAAAATCGAGAGGAAGTAGACATAATTTTTACGAAATTTCAAATTTCAAATAGCTATCAAATCACGACAGGGATGGCATATTCGGGAAGCTCAATAATAATACCAATTGTCTTCGTTACCTACCCAAGTAATTGACAAAACTACAATGACTAAAGACAGTCTTTTCAAATCCATGTTCGCTTCTAAAATTTCGATGTAAATTAATATTTTTAAAAAATAAATGGTTGAAATGTATTAGTTATATTATATTCTCGTTCGTGGCATTTTTCTTGATGAATGAAATAATGAATTTGTCCACATCAAAATCATGAACATGTCGATATCAAACTCATAAACGTGTACGAACATCAATAGAAATTTAATACCTTTTCTATGCTTGATCCATCCTTATCTTGGTGTCTACTATAGCCCATAGTTTTTTTTTATTCCAATTTGCAAACCAAGTTCTTGCCTTGTTTCACGTGTTTTATTCATCTCTATTAGACCATATAACGTTGAAGAACATCGTATTTTCACTTTTCACGAAAAACTATGCCAAATCCATCACGACTTCAACTAGGTGACATAATGTATGTACTTCTTTGCCTAACTGTGATGTTAAATTTCAATCAATATTCCGATATTACGATATTCCTTCAGTAGTTTTTTTGGTGATTAATTCAAGTATAACTCAGGTTTAGAATTCAGATTTGGCGCCTAATGGTCTTGAGATTTCCCTACATCAACCGTAAGCGGACTCAAATTCTTAACTTTTCAAAAACAAAACCGAAAAAATATAACCCAATACAACGTTTATATTTTGATATTTTGAGTAAGATAATTCTAATGGGTGGGATTCTTCAATTATTTGTACACCGCTATTTTAAACTTGGAGATTAAACAAAATGCACAATAAAAATTCCACGTCATATTTTGAGGACAACATTATCTCCGCGTGGCAGAATTTCATTGGTTGACAGGATATCCCTCCGACATCCTCACCCTCTACTAGCTAAAATAATCCTGAGCTTTCCCGAAAAGTCACTTTCATGAGTGGACCCCACATCCTAATCTTCCCACCGTCCGATCTGCCATCAGGTTAATCGGACGGCTAAAAAGCAATCCCCACAGTTTATCTCTCTCGTTAATCCCCGTAATTCGATCAGTCAACAAAGTTCTGAGTCTCGAAACAAGATTCCCAACTCAATGAAGAAGACGAAGCATTCTCTGTTTCGGACTTCCAAAAGACCCGAAATTTCAGTTTAAAAACCCGGTTCCCGACCCGTTTTTCACATAACCAAAAAAAAGAATGGAGCTTTCGATTTTCTCTGTATCTTCAAACACTTCAACGATGTCGTTTGGTGCAAGAATTGGGATCTGTTCCACTTCAACCTCGAGGATTTCCCATTTCCCGGTCAGGAAGCGCGCCGTCGGGAGGGTTCGGTTGCCGTCCGGCGTCAGGGCGTCAGCGGAGCCGAGGAGTGAAAGATTGGAGGAGGGACAGACACGTGGGAGGTTCACCGGACCAGCCATGGAAATGACCACACTGGATGCGAATTTCAGAGAAACAGAGTTCCCTGTTTGGGAGAAGATTGGTGCTGTTGTGAGGCTCAGCTATGGTGTTGGTGAGTCAAAATTGATTCCTTTAGAGATTTAAATTTGTGGGTTTCTTTTATTTTTATGTTTTTCATGGAGATTTGGATTGAAATCTGTGTTTTTGAGTTTGTTCTTGGTGTTCTTGAAGGGATTTATGGTGCAATGGCTCTGGCTGGAAGGTTTATATGTTCAATATCTGGGATTGATTGGATGGGCGGGTTCCAACCATCTTTGGATGCTATTTTGGGAGGGCTTGGCTATGCTGTCCCTCCAATTATGGCCCTGCTCTTCATACTTGATGTAAGCTTATTTCTTAAGTGAACATGTTCTTTAGCTTGATTGGATTTGGATAAGATGTGTATGTTTTGAGTTTCTTGATGGATGGAGTTTTCATTTTCTTACAAAAGTTGTTTGGTTGGTTCTGATTTTTGAGTGGAAAATATGAACAATGTAGGGATTGTCTTGTAATGGTTTTGGTTTGGAAGCTTTTTTGGGTTGTAATCTGCTTTTGGGAAGGTTTTTTGATGCTTCTTAGGTTTCAAGTTACTGTTTAAGGTTTTGAAAAGTTTTGTCCAATACTGAAAAGAACTTTTTCTGATGACATGAAATTGGGATTGTATGTAGGATGAAGTTGTGAAGTTATCGCCACATGCTCGTGCAATTAGAGACGTTGAGGACGAGGAGCTTCGAAGCTTCTTTTACGGAATGTCTCCATGGCAGGTAAATGGTTTAATCGGTGAGATCCCATATAGGAGAACGAAACATTCTTATAGGGTGTGGAAACCTCTCCCAAAAAAACATGTTTTAAAAACGGTGAGAAAAAGCCCAAAGAGAACAATATCTGCTAACTAGTGGTGGCCTTTTGTGGTTACAAATGGTATTAGAGACAAGCACTGGACGATGGTGCCAGCGAGGAGGTTAAGTCCGAAGGGGGTGGTCACGAGGCGGTGTGTCAGCAAGGACGCTGGCCCCAAAGGGGGTGGATTGGGAGGTCCCACATCGATAGAAGAAGGAGACGAGTGCCAACGAGGACGCTAGGCCCTGAAGGGGGCAGTTGGGGAGGAGAACGAAACATTCTTTATAAGCATGTGGAAACCTCTCCCTAGTTGACGCGTTTTAAAAACCTTGAGGGGAAGCCTGAAAGGCAATATCCGCTAGTAGTGAACATAGGCCGTTACATAATCTCTCTCACTTGCTAGCTGCACAAGGAATGAGAATGCTTTTGTTTACTTTGTGTTCCAAATTTTGCAGTTCATTCTGATCGTCGCAGCAAGCTCGGTCGGGGAGGAGCTCTTTTACCGAGCAGCCATTCAGGTTCGTTCTCTCGATACTAGACATTATTCACCAGTTCTATATATGCAATTGTTGGATGCTGATTGAACATTTCTCTTCCCTTTCTTAACATTCTAGGGAGCACTTGCTGATATATTCTTAAGAAGTACTGATATTGGAGCTGATGTTCAAGGAATGGCATCTCTGGTATGCAAAATTGTCCCTTTTTATCTCTTCAGTTCTCGTGATGATATCGGTTTTCTCGTCGTATATAACTTTGTACCATGCTCCTTCGATTGTAGACCGGCGTGCTGCCTCCATTTGTGCCATTTGCACAAGCATTTGCAGCTGTTATCACAGCTGCTCTTACAGGTTCACTCTATTATGTCGCTGCATCGCCGAAAGGTTGATATCATATCATATCAAATCAAATTATTTAAACGACACTCGGTTTTCAATTTGGTTGATAGTGAATTCCTTGTTTTCTTCTCCAGATCCTACTTATGTAGTTGCTCCGGTTTTGCAATCTCGTTCTAGTCGCAACGATCTTAAAAAGCTTTTCGCAGGTTCGGTTCAATCGTAGTTCACTTCATGATTGTGCTATGCATACTTGAGAAAGTTGAACAAAATGACAATCTCTCTATTTTCAGTTCATCATAAGAACGTTCTTGCTCGACATTAATATCTTTTTCGTGTAAACGTCTGCAGCGTGGTACGAGAGAAGACAAATGAAGAAGATCTACTCTCCGCTTCTCGAAGGACTCCTCGCTCTCTATCTCGGTATCGAATGGATCCAGGTAAGAACTTTCCTAGCGAAGCTACACAATGTATTAGTTTCATGAGGCAAGAAACTTACTTAGTATGTGTTTTGTGATGACGTTTTCAGACTGATAACATTCTTGCTCCGATGATCACGCACGGGATATACTCGGCGGTGATATTGGGACATGGACTTTGGAAGATCCACGACCACCGGAGAAGGCTACGACAGAGAATTCAGCAGCTTAAGATGGAAGGAAAAGGCTCAGATGGTTTGTGAAAGGGAAGGGGAAGAGTTTATATAGAGAGCAAAAAGAACATGTAAATTATAGGTTGGCAGAGCCAAAATTTTCCATCTTAGATCACAAGTTGTTCATACAAGAATTGAAGTATATATTGTATGGATCAAGAGACTTAAACGTGTGAATATGAAGAAAGTTATAGTTGTAGAAATGTTTTTATAGAAGGTAAGAAATTGTAAAGATATTGTCTGTTTTGACTTACAGTTTTAAAACGTGTATGCTATGGAGAGATTTTTATACCCTTATAATAAATGTTTTGTTCTCTTCTTCAACCGACGTGAGATATTATAATCCACCATCTTGGGGATGTTGACACATCGCTCGGTGAGTGGCTTTAATACCATTTATAACAACTTTAACCCACTGCTAGTAAATATTGTCCGCTTTGACTTGTTACGTATTGTTGTTAGTCTCTTGGTTTTAAAACATATCTATTAGGGAGAGGTTTTCACACTTTTATAAGAAATGTTTCATTTCCTTCTCCAAACGACGTGGGATCTCACGAAAATTTAATAAATCATTCGACATGTGAGGGTGGTGGCTTTGACTGGTGCCCCTTTAAGAACCCTGGTACACTTCGATTCGTGGTAGGGGAGGGCTTTGCCTTGATTTTTTTGGAGAGCACGATATCACCTCTTCATCAATAAAAAAGGAACACACAAAGATTCGATCTGACCCAAAGAGACAAATTACCATGTGTATTAAAAAAAAATTGTCAAGTACAAGTGACAAAGACGTAAAAAATTGGTTCTTAGTCAAAGCATAAAACTCATCTTCATTTCAAATTCATGGGGGTAGACAAACATCTTTTTGGTTCCTGAAGTAAACAACTGATTCTTAGTCAACTCGATTAGCTTCCTCTGCTTTCGGTGGTGGGTCAACCACTGATACAGACAAAAGCTAGATAATGTCTCTCTAACTAGCTCTACCCGAGTCAGAGGATCAATGATAAATAGGATGGTTCTTCGATTTTTTGTTTGGATTGTTTTCCAATTCAAATGGCATCTAAATGGATGTGGATTTGTAAAAATATTAGAACTACAAAATAAAATAAAAGTGATATAAAATCTAGACTAATTATGTGATAGCCTACTCAATAAACAGGGTTGAGATGATTAATTAAGTTGATAAATGTATGTAAAGTTTTGATTTTTTTCACCACTTTCTAAAAATTCAAATCCCAACAAAGTTACATATCTGATTTGTGTGTGTTTCAACATTAAGATTTGCTTGTCATACACACTCCTAGGCTTAAGTTAGAGAGGAAGAGTTCAACAAGTTTACGATTTAGAGAATGAATGATAAACTTCTTTCCCGTTACTTCATAACGAATTATTTTTAGGAAATTTAACTTAGAGCTCCTAAATCAATATTTTGAAAACATTTCAGGTTTACTCGTGGTAGCCTCCGTCTTGGTCGAGGTTGTGCACATAAATTTGGGGCTTGGGCTTAAATTTTACTCTACTCGAGTACTATTTGGCCCTTACCCATAGTAGCCTCAGCCTTGGTCGAGGTCAAGTATATAAATTTGGGCTTTGGGCTCAAATTTCACTCTACTTAGGTCACTTTGGTCCTTACCCTAGTAGCCTGTAACCGCCTAAATCCACTACTAGTAGCTAAAATTTAAATGGCATGTTCTAGTTCATGTGGCTGATGAGCAGGGCCCTCGAATGATGATGGGCTAGTTCTTCACTAAATGATCAAAGCTTTCTTACTCACTAAGAAAATGGAAGAAATTAAACATAAAAATGGAAGGGAAGATTGTGATCATTACCCCAAGTGGCTCCTTTAAGAAAGGAATAATCCAACCTTTTTCTAACCCTAGGAGGAGAAGGGCTATACTTAATTCAAAAAGTATTGAATCTAAATGTTGGGAAAAGCAAAAGAAATAGGTTTAAATATTATCGGGTCCATAAACTTTCGGCTCCCTTCGTTCATTTTTGTTCGTGTACTTTACAAATGTTCATTTTAGTTTCTGTTCTTTAACTTTGTATGTATTTATAAAGTATTCGTTTGAATCCTTGATATCTTTCAAACGGGATCGTATTTATCTCTATTTACAAAATTTCAATACAAATTTAGGGTTATATTTTAAGAAATTTAGTAAATGAAATGATATCGTGGAATGAACACAAGTTAAAATGATATTAAAACAAAAAGAATAGTGATGTGCATGGTGATATCAAGGCAGCCATGTGAGGCCTAAAAAGCAAGTATGCCTTGTCTACTTGAGCAATATGACAATGAACTTCTATCCCATACTTCAGTGTTCTTTCCCTCCTATTTCTTAAACTTCCAAAATTCTATTGTGTTGTTGATGTCATTTGGTCCAAGATTTTTTTGAGTCCTCTCGACAAGAAATATATGTTCTAATGTATTCTATTCGATCTTGTTTCAATGATTTAAAATATATGAGAAAAGATTATATACTTTTAAGACATCAAATATGTTATTAACAGATATTGTCTGTTTTGATCAGTTACGTATCGTTGTCAACCTCGCGATTTAAAAAAAGTTCATACGCTTATGAGAAATGTTTCGTTCTCCTCTCGACCCGATGCGGGATATCACAATCCACTCCCCTTAGGAGTGGCTCTGATACAATTTATAACAACTCAAGCTCACCGCTAACCGATATCCTTCGTTTTGGCACATTACGTATCGCTGTCAACCTCACTATTTCAAAAGCGTTTGATAGGGAGAGGTTTCCACACCAATACTTCGTTTTCTCTTCAACCGACGTGAGATATTACAATCCATCAAGAATCTCAACTGCACCCGAGGTAGTAGGGTTACAATTTGGCCAAATGTTTCGAAATTACATGTTATTTTTGGCACACCATTTTTGTGGTTCCCATCAAACAATATTCACAATGAAGAAGTAAAAAAGTAGGGTTAAAAGAAAAGGGATTTCTCGATAGCACCAATAGTAGATAGAGAGAGAGATGAATGGTCGAAGAAAATACATAATTTAATGTACGGACACATCGTCTTCTCTGCAAGTTGGAACACCATTAATGGAGGAGATTACAGGCTGTTCCACATGCTCCATAAAAACGACAACTCGATCGTTATCAGCCACGTGGGTTGCTTTTAAATTGCACTTTCTTTCGGGGAAGAAAAAAAAAAAAAAAAAAAAAACCCACCACCACCACCACCACCACCACCACCTTACTTTATTTTAATAATAATTTCTGATTAATTAAGATTTTAAACACCATACGAATCTAATACCCCACCATGATGGGTTTTCATTGTTTTGTCGTGTTTTGAAACCCACCAGCTTTGAATGAAACCAGGAACAATTTTTGGTTCATGTTCTTCCCTTCATTATTTCCTAAGTCAAACTTGTTGAATATATATAATTTGTGGAAATTTGTGGAAATATTAAATCTCTAACCTACATGTTTGGCTTATCGTTTATGCTACTGAATCTAAGTCGAGAATCTAAGTCGAGAAGTTTAGGGTTGGAAAGTCTGAATTTGTATAATACGTGATTGGATGATACAAACAATAAAGGAACAAAAACATGAATTAAAATGAGTGATAGGATTTATATTTATGTAAGTTTGTCATATTTATGCTAAGTTTGTGTAATGACTCGAAGTTGAAAGTCACATATTTTTTCTTCGTTTACATGCTTTCTAAGAAAAAACACGTTTATAATAACTTTCTATTTTTTATAAGTCTTTTTTAATTATCCTATTTTCAAGATTGCTCTCATTCGGATGTAATAATCGTGATTCATTTATGTCTTCCTCCTTAATTTGGGTAAGATTTTTGAATGAATTCATTATAGAATGAATATTATAAGTTAGAAACACATCGCTGCTGACGTTGATGATAGCATGTTGAAATTCTCATGTTTTTAGAGTTCATATTTAATTCATATGACCCCATAAACAAGTACCAACTACAGATAAGATATGAGCGGTTAACGGATAAGAGTCTAGAGAAAGTGGCATGCTGGGTTAGGGTTTGATGAACAAATAGTCACGCCTCTAGTTTTAGTATCGACCCTTTTTTCGTTCCTAGGTTATACATTCTAAATGTGAAGTCATCGAACATGAATAATTATTATGTTTTATAAAATTAATGACATGACATGTATATCCATAAAATTGAAAATTCATATCAACTTACTCTTATGACTTGACTTTTTAGCTAACCTAATCCAAAATAGATGGTCTTTGCGTTGGTTTTGAAAAGAGGGTATTGGTTGGGTTTTGACACTTGAAAATTGCAAGTTGTTTGAAGAAGTATGTAGTAAGAGTTAATATCTTGCCTATTGCTTCAAGAAATGACGTATCTTTTGGCCTTTGAAAATCATATTATCAACTCTTTCCTATCAAAACAACAACTCGATCCGGGATTGTTCGCAAGACGAGCAACTTCTCATGAATTTGGTGGTGAAAGATGAATCGAACTACAGGGTTCTTCTCCCAAATTGAAGTCGTGATTTGATTTCTTATCATCCATGGATGTAAATGTGATACCCGAGTAAAAAAGAAGTACATGAATGAATTGAGATCACATCTAATTGAAATGTCTGATGATAGGATGACTAACAAAGACTTAAAGAAAATGAAAGTTACTACTAATACTAATAAGGTGCACCTTCCAAGTTAAATGTGCTTTGTAAGAAGCAATTTTACGTTGAATGATCTTAAAATTTTTCTAAGATGCATTGAACGATAACAAAACATGTTGGAAAGACTCATGCTAGTCTCTTAGAACAAAACATGCTGGAAACACTCGTGCTAGTCTTTTATAACAAAACATGCTGGAAACACTCGTGCTAGTCTCTTAGAACAAAACATGCTGGAAACACTCGTGCTAGTCTCTTATAACAAAACATGCTGGAAAAACTCATGCTAGTCTCTTAGAACAAAACATGCTGGAAACACTCGTGCTAGTCTCTTATAACAAAACATGCTGGAAACACTCGTGCTAGTCTCTTAGAACAAAACATGCTGGAAAGACTTGCTAGTCTCTAAAAAAAAATGGTTCACATTTTTAGTATGTGTATCAACGACATTTCTTAACCATCATATCTTCAAAATCACTGTGATTCATATGCAGTCTCTATTCAATCATGTATTCCTCATTTACTTGGATTTTACTATATTTACCTCATTTTCCCTTATAAAATAATTTTAACCCATAAAGTAAATTATTGTCAATTATTTACCGGACAAAAGAAAGTAACTTTAGGCATAATTATCAATGGCAATAGAATGAAGTAATTTTCAAATGTTTATTTATTTGTTAATGAGTACCTTTTTTTTTATTTATTTAAATTATAGTGCTATCATATGTTAATTTAAGTCTAGATTGATATAAAACAATATCTAAGGCCAAACTTAATATTTTACAATATCTATGAAGATTTACTGGGATCCTACAACTTTTATTGGAAAAGAAAAAGAAAATAATATAATCACTTCCTCATTAAATACATATTTTGACCATATATTAAATATATATAAGCTATAATAATGCATTTAATCCTCTCATGTCAATTATATTATAAAGTTCAGGATATATACTATTTTTAAATTTATTGTTAATGAAAAAAGTAAAGGGAATTACATGTTACTTTTATAATTTAAACTAATAAATAGCTTTCTGCCCTTTTATTTATTTATTCATTTATTTAAACATATAAAATAAATTTATATATTTAATTGTTGATAATAATCTTAAAATTAAAAAAGAGTCCCAAAAGTGATATTATGTTTTTTTTTTTTTTTTAATATTTGAGACTTCTATTGGTCAAAATACAAAAGTTTTCTTTAACATAAATGATATAGTTATACATATATACATTGAAAATGTAAATTAAAAAATTAAATAGATATTTAATTATTAATTATGGCGATTAACACTGAACTACAGACGCATCTAAGTGAGAGCAATCTTGAGGATGAGATGACTAGAAATGGGTCACTGCATTCCTTTTTTGTGACTCAATTGTAGAAACTCTATAATTAAGTGTGTTTTTTTAGGATGCATGTGCGTGAGAACAAAGCATCCTAGAAAGACTCGTGTTGGTTTATGGGGATAATCTTCACTCTTAAGAACAAAGAATAGGTAACATGACCATATCATGGGAGATTCATGGAAATGTAAGAACCATCAAATGTTGAATCCAAATTTCGAATCTTGGGTATGGATCGTTACAGACCTCTTTCTAAGAATAAGTCGATCTCTTGAAAATTTTCTTTAGAAGGAGTAGTTTTCACCCACAAAAACACTTTAAGAAAAGAGGGTAATAGTAACACAGTAGAGAAAAATGTCAAAGCCATCACGTATCAATCTGGATTCCAAATCTTGATTCAAGTCCTCGACATGGAACCCTACTTCTGTCTTGATTCGTTCTAGTTTCGAGGTTAATGATTCAACCAACCCATATACCATTATTAACTAAATTGATGTTGTCATGGACAAGGCCAAATTGTTGTTAACTTATTGTTTTGTTTTTTAATTACATTCATAACGACAAATTAGCCGCTTTTAATTGGTCTTCCAAAGGGATTAATTGAAAGAACAAACCTCTCGTGGCCTCTCAATTATTTGAGCAAAGTCAAATTAGACAAATAAACAACTTGCAATTAATTAAATATTTTAAATTTCCCTAATCGACAAAAGTTTACATATGCAATTATTTAATGATAAATAATTTCCAACAAACATGAATTTGCAAAATTATATGGTCGTAAGCTTCACAATTTTAAAAACGTGTTTATTAGTAAGAGGTTTTCACACTCTTACAAGGAATGCTGACTCTAATACCATTTGTAACGGCTCAAGCCCACCGCTAGTAAATATTGTCCGCTTTAGCTTTTTACGTACCGCTATAACCTCACGATTTTAAAACGCATCTATTAGGGAGAGGTTTTCATATTCTTATAAAGAATGTTTTGTTTCAATCTCCGATGGATGTGTTGATTTATACTTTGTAAAGAAGATTACCTTAGCTTCCTATAAAAAATTTAAGGTTTTTTTTTTCTTTTTATCAGACTCGTCATTTTTATACATCTCATGGGACATGACCATTAGTGATGGACTTGAACCGTTGTAGAATTTTGTTGTGTTTATGCGATGAAGTGATGTTGTGAATCTCCACAGCAAATGTATTGCAATTGTTTTATTAATAGGTTGCAAAGAGATTTCAATCCCATTTCTCTCTTTCTCTCTCTCTCGCTCTCTTCATTATATTAATCTTTGTCTTCGACAATTCTTAAAGGTTGTCTTAAGATTATCATGAAGGGACAAGAAAGTGACCGTTTGTGTTCTTTATTCTTTTTTGTTTTTAAGACACAACCCTTCATTCATATCCAAGGCATGCCTTCTCTGTCGAGAAATTATTAGAGGAATTGTCACTGAGTGACTGTATCAGATCTCACATTGGTTGGAGAAGGAAATGAACATTCCTTGCAACAGGGTGAAAACCTCTCCCTAACAAACTTATTTTAAAATCGTGAGGCTAACTACGATACCTAACAGGCCAAAAAAGATAATATCTGATAGCGGTGAGCTTAGGCTATTACAAATGGTGTTAGAACCAGATATTGGACGGTGTGCTAACGAGGACGTTGGGTCTCCAAGAGAAGTGGATTGTGAGATCCCACATTTGTCAAGTATTTCTCATACATAAGAATTTGAAAACCTGTCCATAACATGGTGGATAATTATTTAAAACATTAATTAAATTGACAGGTAATTACGTTACATGAACCTAACGGTTGAAGTTCTATACATGGTCATAGAAACTTTTTTTTTTGCTTTCCTTTTTAGACTTCCCCTCAACGTTTTTAAAATGCGAGGGAGAAATTTTCACACTTTTATAAAAAAATGTTTCATTTCCCAATCTAACAATCCACCTCTTTTCGAAGCCCAGCATCCTCGCTGACACTCGTTCCTCTCTCCAATCAATGTAGGATCTCACAGTACAGGAGTCGCAGCTATGTTTTACTTAAACGCAAGAAAGGTTTTTTCACGAATACACGTAACTTTGCATATCAAGGATTTGGATAAGAATTCAAAATTGAAAGAGGGTCGAGCACTCCAATGATTGTTAAATCAAAATGTGTTTAGGTAGGGAGAGAGAGATGGATAGAGAGTTGACATGTGATGTAGACATGAAGGATATGGTTAGGGAGAGAGTTGGTGAAGTAAGAAGAAAGGGAGATTGGGGCACACACTCTTAAGTCAGGAAGGTTGAAGGTTTTAGGGTTCCCTCGTGAGGTTGTCTTTTTATGAGATGGAAGGAAGTAATAAGTGAGCTATGAATCCAATCCAATCCAATCCAATGGAGAGAAGAAAGAAAGTAAGAGAAAGTAAGGGTATGGGTACCATAAATTTCAGAGGGGGCTTTTTCAAGGACACATCTCCGACACTAAACATCTCTCTCCCTCTCTCTCTTCAACTTTTACCTAATCCAGTAGAGAGAGAAGAGCTTGTTTCCATGGTTTGCTGACCGTTGACTGTCCAATCAAAACAATTCATTTGCAACTCACGCGCTTCCCCGCGAGTCTACTCACACAACACAACATAAAATACCATCTTAATTTCTTCCCTTCCCTAATATTTACTTTTTAACCTTTGTTTGCTTCTTTTAATTATTATGGTAAAAAGTTTCTTTCATACGGCTAGAGATAGAAAATACTTTTTTGTCCCCATTCTAATTCAATTATATACTGTGAAAACTTCTCCCTCTTAGATATTGTCCGTTTTGGCTTGTTACGTATCGTCGTCAGCCTTACAATTTTTAAAACATGTCTACTTGAGAAAAGTTTCTATACCCTTGAAATGTTTTGTTCTCTTCTTCAATTGATGTGAGATCTCACAATCCATCACCCTCTTGGGGGCTTGATGTTCTCGCTGAT
This sequence comes from Cucurbita maxima, assembly GCF_002738345.1. Classification (NCBI taxonomy): domain Eukaryota; kingdom Viridiplantae; phylum Streptophyta; class Magnoliopsida; order Cucurbitales; family Cucurbitaceae; genus Cucurbita; species Cucurbita maxima. The sequence goes on from NW_019272044.1 coordinate 2,481,233, forward strand.
ACATTGCCTTGTGTTTGGCATTGATACCATTTGTAACAGCCTAAGCCCATCGCTAACAGATATTTTTCGCTTTGACCTCTTACGTATCACCATCAACCTCACAATACTAATGAGAAATTTTCTCACATTTGTCTAAATATTCGTTCCATTCTTCAACTGACGTGGGATCTCACAATTAATTTTACATAATATATGACTAAAATGTGTGTTTTTTAAAATATTGAGGGTGGAAAAGAGAATTGAAAGAAAATGACCCAAATGAAAAAAGAAAAAAAGGGTAATTGGTGGCAAGTGGAGAATTTTATAGGGACGATGACAGAAAATACTTCTTCATCCCCATCCTATCCACCACTAACAGGTATTGTAAAACGTATCCACTAGAGAGAAATTTTCACACCCTTATAAGGAACGTTTTGTTCCCTCTTTATCTGATGTGGGATCTCATAATTCACTCCTCTTAGAGGCCAACATCCTCACTGGCACATCACATGGTGTCCGATTTTGATACCATTTATAACAGTTAAGCCCACCGTTAATCGATATTGACCCGTTACGTATTGTCACTAATCTCACAATTTTTGAACTTCGTCTAGGTATTATAATGAATGTTTCGTTTTCTTCTTCAACCAATATATATAAAGACTAGAAAAGGACCCAAATAAAAAAAAGAGAAAAAGAAAAGGGCCATTAATTGGTGGGAAGTGGCAATACATTCCCCAAAAGAAAGTGGTGGTAAGCAAGGAGGTGTCATTAAAGGAGCCCCCGGGATTCAAGGGGACTGAACCTTTCTCTCTTTCGTCTCTAATTCAATCTCCCACACGCAGACAGAGAGAGAAAGAACAGTTCCCAATGAACCCTTGCCTTGCCCTGCCTTGCCCTTGCCCTTGCCTTCCCTTGCCTTGTGGCCGACAGCTATAGGCTGCCTTCGCCTTTCACACCTCTCCCTGCAAATGCATATCTTCTCATCTCACCCCGCACGTGACTCTCTCTCTCTCTCACTTCCTAGATGCATGCACATTCCTCATTTCTATATACTATCAAACTTACAGCAATTATAGATAGATCCAAATCACTCCTTAATTTCTGTTTAATCCTTCTAATCATCTTTAATAGCCTTAAAAATAGCGTTTAAAAGTTGATTTTGAGTATAATAAAAGTGGTTTTAATCCTCTTCAAACATGTTTTCACTTCAACTGTGTCCTTTAATTTAGTTTCTACTTATAACGATTCATGCCCAAGATTCAAATCATCGTTTGGATTAAGCTCATAATAGTTCCGACATTCTTTTGCGACATAGTTGAGTTACTTACTTTTCGCTTTTAAGAGTAAAAACTACTCTCACTGACTCAACACGACTTCTTTTAAAATGCTTTGTCTTCACTCACATGCATTTTATGAAAATTTTCAAGAACATCCTGTTTCTGTGCCTCTCCTCCTTCTCTCTCCCTCCTAAACCGATTATCAAAGGAAAAAGCCCACTCAACATAGATAGCAGTTTTCATTTCCTTTAAGTTTTTCTTAGCTACCTTATCTTCGGGATTGTTCTCATTTAGAGGTAGTTTTAGTTCATTTATAGACTCTTCTTTTACTCGAGTGTCACAATAATGGTTAGAGTATATTGATTGACGTTTTAGTATAGAAGTTATTAATTTGTAAATTTATAAGCCTTTTTTATGAACTTTTTATATGGGTATTTAATAAATAATTAATTTTATTTAAAACGAATCATGAGTGATTTGAAAGTTGTTGAAGCATAAGTTAATGGCTTTTTAAAAGATGGTAAAAGGATAACTCTTTTCTAAAAGTTATTTTCTTTAATTGATTCTCATGAATGTCTTGTTTAATAAAATAGTTGTTCTTGTCCTTTTTCACAAAACTTATATATCATCCTTAATTTATATTTATTCTACCAATTTTCAATCACAAATTTTTAATTTCATCCCATCAAATAGTAAATTTAGAACCTTGTGTTAAATGAACACGACTTTCTATAATGATATGATATTGTTCCGTTTGAATATAAGCTCTCGTACCTTTGCTTTAGGCTTCCCAAAAAGCCTCATACCAATAGAGATAGTATTTCTTGATTATAAACCCATGATCATTCTCGGCTGGTACATCAAAAAAGTTCCACATTGACTAATTTAGGGAATGATCATGGGTTTATAATCAAGCAATACTATCTCTATTAGTACAAGCCTTTTTGGGAAGCCCAAAGCAAAGTCATGAGAACTTATAAGATGACTAATATAGTGAGGTTAATTTTCTAATTTTTAATCATTATCGATACTTTGAAATGACGAAACTAAGCCTATTTTAATATTTTTTTTTTTTTATTTTTTTAATTGATTGCAATGATTGAATGGGAAGAGGATTACTTTTAAAATAATTTACTTTAAGAAAGCTAAATAAATAATCGATGTAAAGTATAAATTAATTAATATGTCAAAAAAATTTAATGAAGGACATTTTAAAATATTAGAACTCCTATGTAAATAGAAGCCTTGTTTTAAATTATATAAAATTAACTAATAATTAACATAAAATTCACGTGGTCGAGTTAGAGATATTTTCTAGATTTAATTATTAGTAAATGAGAGATACATAAATAAAACGAGACCACATTTAAATGAGAACGATTATAAGAATAGGATGACTAAGAAAGTCACTACATATACCAATAAGGTGCACCTTTCTCAGCTCAATCATAGGAACCCTATGGTTAAGTGTGTTTTGTTTAGAGCAAAACAAAACATGTCGGATGTTGGAATGACTCGTGTTGGTTTGTGGGAATAGTTTTCACTCTTAGAAGCGAGGAGTAAGTAACGTGATCATGTCGTAGGGGATGTAAGAAAATGTTCAAGTCATCATATGCCAAATCTGAATCTCGAAAAAGACTTAAAATTTTATTTTTAAGAGTTTATGAGAGACCATATCATAAATTAGGGTCGATTTTGAACCTATCCCACTTCAAATAAGTTGCTACCTAACCCGTGGTTAATCAGATACTTCCGATCACCGAATTTTTTTAACACTCTTATCATTTCTAATATAGCAACGGTTCTAAGTTCTCTAGTATAACACGTATCATTTCGAGTATTATTAAATGCAATAAAAAAAGGGTAAATATATTCTTAATTAAAGAAAAAATAGAATTTTTTAATCTTATATTAAAATTATTCCAAATCTAAATAAATTAATTAGAGTACGGACATATACTTTATGGTACTAAATTTAAGATTATTTAACTCTGCGTTTATATTAAGTAGATCTAAGTGTTTTTTTTTTTTTTTTTTTTTCCAACAAGATTTTCCAATCGTTGGTTCTTCTTTTTATTTAATTATGGGACCCTTATCATTATAGTTTATTACTTGCAATGTGTTATATATTAACATTTGTATGATTGTAATGCTATTTGATATAAGATCTAGATTTTAACAATTTTAATTTAGAAATAGCGCGTCAGACCATTCGACATAGAGTTGTTTCAAGATCAGTATGCTTAATTTTGGAGTTCTTATGATTGAGCCACTCCAAAGAAAGATGCACATTATTGGTATATGTAGTAACTTTCAATTCTTTTAAGTTTTTTTTTAACCATTATATCAGTGTGTCTTGGTTCATTCATGCACCTTCTTTACTCGAGCATCACATGTTCACCAACTTATGTCTTTGTTTGTCCCTAGACGACATCCTACAGGGAGAAGTTCACTCCGAGAATTGTGTGCGTTTAAAAAGTAAAGACTTTTTGGTCTTCTTTAAGTTTTCTCTTTAAAGGCTTCCGTTCAAGATTTTAAAACGTGGGTTCTAGAGAGAGGTTTCTACACCCTTAAAAAAAATGATTTGTTCTCTTCTACAACGAAAGTGGGATAGAATAAAATTGTTTATCTACTCACTATTTTCATTTCATGCTAGATGCGTTTGATATCCCTAATTAAGATAAAGGGTGTCTTTTAACACCAAAATCAAAACAAAATCATTAGGGATAAGATTAGATATGGTATAAGATCAATTAATTTGAATGGGTTGCAACTAAAACTTGGAATTAAGGGTTTGATGGTTGAATTTGAGAAGAAAGAAGCATCCAAAGAAGGTTATTAGTTGGGGAAAGGCCGTACTAGATGGCCACTAGGATGAAACAAGACAAAAAGCCACCTCCCACTTGTCATGTTTCAATAAAAACCCAAGCTTTTGGTCAAACTTGTTCCCATAAACCATGGGTTTAGCCTCTAAAGCTTTCAAAGTTCCAAGATTGTCATCTTCATTAAAATCATTTCATATGCCATCTTCGTTCCCTACAAAAACGTTCAACCAAAATGACCTATAAAATGGTTAGATCCCACGTCATTGAAGTGGGGAACTAAATATTTCTTATAAATGTGTAGAAACCACTTTGTAGAATACGTATTTTAAAACCATGAGACTGACGGGTGATACGTAACGGGCTAAATGGGACAATATTTGTTAGCCGTGGGTTTAGGCAATAAATGATATCAGAGCCAGACATTTGATGGTATGCGAGGACCCTAAGCCTCCAAAGGGGGTGGATTGTGAGACCTCACATCGGTTGGAGAGGGGAACAAACTATTTCTTACAAGAATGTGCAAACTTCTCACTAGCAGATGCGTTTTAAAATCGTGAGGCTAACGACGATACGTAACGGGGCAAAACGAACCATACATATTATATTGAAACACAATAATTCAGATCTTACATTTCTGAAAAGAATAAAAAAAAAATTAATCATAAATTTAACGATTAACAGAGTACTCTGCAAAAAAAGATCTAATCACATGAAAGAAGAAAAGAAAGATTCAGTTTTCGATTAATATGATTAACCTCAAGAGAAAGAATGCCTCAAACCAGACTTTTTTAGATATCCCACAATTAGATCCAATTGTTCATGGAAATCGTAAGGTGCTGCACTTTGACCTAACCCAGAGCGAATTCAATAAGAAACCATATGATTTAGGGATGAACAAAGAACTATATGCTCTCTATCGTTCAACAGTGGGAATAGATGCGAGCGCAACCCAAAATAAGAAAGGAATTGGTGCAAACGCAATGTAGCTTTTAATCGCAGCTTGTTAACTTCAATAATCACGACGCTCAACCTATTTTCGAAGTTTGAACCCTAATGGTTTAGTTCATCATCATGGCTATCATTTCAAATAAGAAAGGATGAGAATTAATTTGGTTACATTGCCCCATCATACACTTACAAATCTAACCCTAATTTGAGAGAAGAAAAGAAAAGTACCCCAAAACACTACTTTACTTTGAAGCATATATATATATATATATACACACACCATCGCGTTTGTTCCACGCTCAACAACTGAGAGTAGTGTTATTAGGACGTGAAGACCAATAAGAAACAAGATTTATTTAAAAGAAAATTTGGACCAATTAATGATTTTTGCATATAAATATTCATAGACTGCGATTTGAGTTTCTTCCTCCATTTTCTCTTCTCTTTCTCTCTACTCCACCATTGTTCTTATCATCAAGAACCCTCCATTTTCTTCATCAATTCCATCTAATTTTCCATTTTTTTTTTTTGTGGGTTTTCATAAAAATCTAATTTTTCAAAAGGGTTTTTTTTTTTTTTTTGGGGGTAATTTTCTTTTGGATGTTTTGATGGCTGGATTGGATTTAGGAAGCCGATATCTAAATCACCTTCAAACGGGTGTAGATGATCCACTAAATCGCGGTGGTCATTTCTCCTCCGGCGACCACGACGACGACGACGATCCCCACCAAACCCTAGGTGGTCCGGGAGATGTGGTTGGCCGCCGCCCACGCGGCCGCCCACCAGGCTCCAAAAACAAGCCAAAGCCGCCAGTAATCATCACCCGAGAGAGCGCCAACACACTACGTGTCCACATCTTAGAGGTTGGCAGCGGCTGCGACATCTTTGATTGCATCGCTGCCTATGCTCGCCGGCGGCAGCGTGGGATCTGTATTTTGAGCGGTAGTGGAAACGTCACCAACGTCGGCCTCCGTCAGCCAGCGTCGGCAGGGGCGGTGCTAACACTTCAAGGGAGGTTTGAGATTTTGTCACTGTCCGGATCGTTTCTTCCGCCGCCTGCTCCACCGGGTGCCACTAGTTTGACAATATTTCTCGCCGGAGGACAAGGGCAGGTGGTGGGAGGGACGGTGGCCGGAGAATTAACGGCGGCAGGGCCAGTGATTTTGATTGCAGCTTCTTTTACTAATGTGGCGTATGAAAGATTACCACTTGATGAGGAGGATCAGCAGCAAGCTCCGACAGGCAGCGGCGGAGGCGGCGGCGGCGGAGTGAGTAACAACAATAACAACAACCCATTTCAAGACCCATCAAATTCAGGCCTTCCATTCTTGAATTTGCCACTTCATATGCAAAATGTTCAACTTCCACCCTTTTGACAAAGCATTCAAACCCTTAAAATTGGACCAAATTTAAGGGTTTGATACCAAAAATCAAAGCAAGAACAGCCCATCAAGGTAAGCCATTGAATTTTCATATGAACATTTCTTCTTCTAATTCTTCTTCTTAGGAATCTTTTCTCAAGTAATTATGTAATGGGTGTTTGTAAAAGAGCTAAGAAACAATTTCCTATGGATCAAGAAAGAGATTTCTCTATATTATATGTGGATTTTTCAGCTAAAGATTCAATCTTTTTTATTTGGGGTTTAATTTTTTTGAAGTAAAAACTAATAGAATAATATTGTTGTATGGGATTGTGTGGGATTGTGTTTTTCTTTCTCTAACTCCTAGGTTTTGTCTCCATGAACAACACCAATTATAAATTTATGTTTGGTTTTTGACAAAATTGGTCGTGTTTTTTTGTAATACCTACGAAAGTAAAATGTAAATTAGAGCTATCTACACTTTATGTTGGATTCCTTTAGCTTGAATTAATGATGTTTAGGTTAAAAGAAGAGACTAAGGCTACCCAAATATAGGTAGCCAATGAAAGTAAATGATGAAGAGGAAATTAATGAAACAACCTTAAAAAATGAGAGTAGTTAAGTTGTTTGGTTTTTTCATTTCTTAACTATAATGGCTAAATCTAGGGATTATTTGGATAAGAGTGGTTGTTTTTCTTCTATTTTCCATATAACTAAAGCTTGTTTATCAACCTTTTGTTTGTTTTATAATATATGTTTTTTAAAATTTATTAAATTGCACGTTTGGTTCGGGAACTTTTTGATTTGTGTTTATCTGGTTGATGAACTTTTAAAAATGTCTAATCGGTACACTTCTCTTTGATGTTTTCTAAAATTTACTAACCTATGAGATATTTTTTAACGTTGAACAACTTATTAGACACAAATCCAAAAGTTAGAGAGATCTTATTATAAATATTTTAAAATTTCGGGACTAATAGACCTAAAAACTAAAGCTTTTTTTGTTTTAATATTTTAAGCTCGATTTTATATTGAATTTATATCCGTGTTTCAGGTACAGATATTTTTCACTAATTCGAGCATACCTCAATAAATAAGACATAAATTGTCGTCTTAAACGTTGATGGTTCGATTACCAACCTCGCAACGAAAAAAAAATAAAATTGTTTTACAAAACGATGTGAAGATGAAAATAAACGATTCACAAAGGCATCAATTCTCCAAAAATTATACATTTTTGTTCATGAAATTTAACTACAATTATACCAAGTATTTTGGAATGTGAAGAACAAAGTATATAATATCGCATAAATGTTACATGAGTTAACAATCAAAGCTTAAATCTTTTCTTAAAAAAATTGGCTTAGCAAATTGAAATTAGATGCATATGTTTAACTATTAAAGCTTAGTGGTTTGAATGCAATTCATATAAACATTGAGCTAAACAATAGAATACCTAAACCCATTGCTATATTCGAGTCGATGAAGAACGGTTTAATTTTTTTATTTTTTAGGTATAACTCGAGTTTGAGAGTTTAAACACTCAGCCTTGGATAAAAGATAACGCTTCAAGTACTACTAAATCATGTTTGTTTTGTTAAATTAATTAATTTTTTTCTCGGTTAAGCTACATACACAACTACACAACTAAGTAAGTGAGGTATAACTCAATTCGAGCATAGTGATACCAATTATCATTTTAATGATTAATGGTTCATCGTCCTAACTTTTAGTCAATATTAAATGCTCGTATAGTAATCAAATTTTTATACAAATTCAAGATCATTCTTAAATATAAATTTAATTGGATCAAAACTCACATATATTCTCAAGAAAACAAAAAAAAATTACAATTATCGATTGCTATTAGTATGAGGAATGAGAAGCGAAAGTAAAAAGTATTTTTTATTTTAAAACGTCACATCATCTTTCAGATTGTAATTAACTAAAATTATTCAAACGTCACGAGTAAAGTTATTCGGTTTGAAAACTAGGGACCAAAATTGTATTTTTTTTTTTTTTTCTTAGAAAAGTATTTAAATTTATATCGGAACTTTAAAATAAAATAATAAATTTTTAAAGACTATTATTATTATTATGAAACTCATACCTTATAACTTTTAATTTTGAAAAATCAAATAAAAATAATCCAAACCCAATTTGTTATTATAATATTTATTTGTTTTTTTGGGGAATATCAAATCTATTTTCATTCCAACCTTTTCTTTTTTTTTTAAAAAAAAAAAAAAAAAAAAGAATAATACCTTTCCCTAATTTCAATTATTTTATAATGAAGTTTTCGTAATATTATACTCATAATTGAATTTTTTTTTTAAGAAATTGGCTTAGAATTTAAACCTTGCATAAATAAAGACAAAAACAATGGTAAATAAATAAATAAATTTGCAATTTTGAAAAATAGAAAATTAAAAAAATAACTATCAAATAAAATATTAATTTGTAACGAACTCCATTTTTTAATTTAATTTTTTTAAAAATTAGGATATTATAATTCTTTCCTTCTTTTACAACTTCCCATAATTAATATTTATTTTACTTTTTTCACTTTCAAATCTTTCCGACACACCTGCCTTTTTGGTTGCCCAATCATAGTAATTTCATAACTAAGCGTGTTTTGTTTGGAGTAATTTTTTTTGTTTGCTATGTTAGTGATGACAAAACATGCTGGAAAAACTTGTATTATTTTAAAAATGAGGAGTAAATAATGTGACTATATCGTACGAGATGTACGAAAATATCGGGACTATCAGGTATCGAATTTGGATTCTGAATCCTGTACATGGGTTGTTACCTCAATAAACTTCGGGTTATTTCCAATTCTCGTTCATTATTAATTATGAATATTACTAAGCATTCCCGCAACAATATTTATCGATACTTACCACTCAACCATAGCAGCTTTAGTATTTCTAGAAAGAGTGATTCAGAAGGGAAGAACTTGCATCACTATAGCTTAAACGAAATGTAACTTAACAATAATTGTAATAACCCAAAAAGAAAAAAAAATTGTCTCACATCGCTTAATTGTAAAAATGAGGTCCTTTGCTTCCTTTCATCTTAAACGATTCGAAATCAGTCGGAGAATACATTTCTAATGGCTCCAAGCTGGTATTTCAACTGATTCGGCTTGGATCTCATACATTCGAACTCTTTCCCACTAGTTTCAACTCTTAGAAAGCATTTAAGATTAGTATGACTATATTTTAGCTAGTTTAAATTATTTTAGGCAAAATTAGGTGAATCAATTACCCTAATAGAATTCTAGTTTATGATCGTAGGATTTCTTTGGTAGAATTAAATTTCAGAGAGAACGTTAAGCTAGTATCAAGAGGTCGTAATAGTTTCAGCCTAGGCTAACCAAGTAAGTAGCTCTACTATCGGTTTGGTTAGAAAAATTTCTTTATGCATAATGTCACGTGCCCAATAGTCATGCATGTGTCATATGTTTGATATGTTAGATGATATGATATGTGTTGCTATGATATGCCAAAATATGTCAAATAGCATTATGCTATAAGTAAAATGTCAAATTATGTTACGATGAATTATGTTATGTTATGTTATGGGATGACATGATGTATTATGATATTAGTATGTTAGGTCATGATATGTTTTGACGTGCTGTAATGTATCTACAATAAGGAATTTTATGATACACAACCCCTAAGCTATGATTTGAAAGTTATGTTAAGAATGAATATGAAATGATTTATGAAAGTTTAATGTATGCATGTTACTAAATGTAATATGTGAGGAATGAACGAGGTTATCTTGCCTGATTTATTTACAGTGAAAAATATGGAGACCTCATGTATCATTTTCGTATAATTTTTTCACGAGATGTGTAAGCAATTACGTGATGATTGGTATGTGAGGGCTAGCCAATGTGGGTTTGACCAGGGGAAATCAGGAGCCATGCATATACAGATGATGGCTGGAGCCATTGAAATCAAAAGAAGAAGACATTGGAAACTCGAACAAATCTTATGAAAAAGTGAGATTTGTTGTAACAGTTAAAGTTTACCGCTAGTAGATATTGTCCACTTCGACCTGTAATGTATCACCGTCAGCCTACGGTTTTAAAACGCAACTACTATTGAGAGGTTTTCCACCCCCTGTAAAGAATGCATTGTTCTCCCTCTCCACAACCGACATGAGATCTCACAATCCACCCCTCTCAATGTCCTCGCTAGCACACCGCCTAATGTCCGACTCTGATACCATTTGTAATAGTCCAAGCCCACCACTAGTAGATAACGTCCACTTCGACCTATATCACCATCAACCTTAGTTTTAAAACGCATCTATTAGGGAGAAATTTTTGACACCCTTATAAGGAATGTTCTGTTTCCCTCTCCAACTAACGTGAGATCTCACATCGGTAGCAGTCGAGAAAACATCCCATTTGAATGAGTATGCTAGGACAGGTTAATGAGTCTTTCAACTCTTACAAGGTCATTGATCACGTAACCATGAAGTTCCACTTAGGTTGACCTAAAACCTGTTAGCTCGATACAAAACGGTATACATTTTCAGTGAATGTACATGTTCGACATATAATTGTCGAAACGATCTAATGAAATTATGTTTAGAACCAAGAACAAATACAGTTTATACATGTCTAATAGGGTCAGCAGAACATCATATCTGGTGCACAAATGAATTTTGAATTTTACACAGCTATTCAAGTAGAGCTATCATAATTCTCACAGATCACAGAATCACCTATTTCAGCGCAACCAAATCCAAAGATATTAAAGAATTCTCCTAAAAATGATATTAAAATTGAATTAATGGGACAATCTTGATATGAACCTAAATGAATATCATATCATATGAACTCAACTTCATGGCTTTTCCATGAGAAAAGGAGACATCCCAATCTGTATATGATTTACCACAATCTTCAGAAACTCCTCGTTCATGGAGTAATGTTAAAGTAGGCAAATTTGAACTGACTATAAATAAAGCTAACCAGCAGCTGAAAGATCAATAGAGAATCTAGAAACGTTACGATTACGGTTGCGCAATTCATGTTAGGGACAGAATCCAGCACTAACCTCTATACATCGAGATGCAAAACACTAACCCCTTCGACGACACCGAATGCAGTACACTGTTAAGTTGGGCGAGCAAGCAGATTCATTATTGATTTCGACTACCCCATAATTGATACATCTGCATATTATGAATTGGTTGGTTGGCGTTGGTGTACATTCCCGGCCCCCGGCTTAAAGGGCTTCCACCATTGTCGTCCGATGAATTATTTGAAGCGCCTTCAGAGGGACAGCCTGCTGCCACGGGTGTATTAAAGTTTAACATATTGGGTGATGTAGAAGATGGCCCAGATTTCTGTATATTATCGCCTAGCTTTTTCCCGTCGACGAGAAAGCTACCGACTATGACCTGATTTTGCACCAAAGACATGGTTTAAGGCACAAAATCCATCTAAAAAGGGAAATATCAACATTATGTCAGGCTAATACCTGAACTGTAGATGCTGCTGTTAGCATGTTGGTCACTCCACCAAGAACTTGACCATCTGCACTTGCTAGAGACACACTTAAACCACCAGTTCGACTTCGATTACCATTATTGTCGGAAATCAAGAAGGAACCTGATAGAGATATGATTTCGTAGCGGCCCTGCATTAGATTTAGAAGCAATAGAATTGATGATGCCTTGCACGTACCGAAAATAATACAGCTAGAATAGATTTTATTTTTACTTCATTTCTTGAGTCGAGACCACCAAAAGAATTTTTCTTAACGTTTGGGTAAACTACAGCTAGATTAAGTTCTTTTTCCTTGGACAAGCAATAGAAACTTTTTGAGGTATTAGTGATACAGAACAAATGCTTATATGCATTAAAAACGAACAGCGTTGAGTGCACGTGCTTCTTTTTCTCTCGCTTTCAAAGCATATTTAACCGATAAATAAGATGTACAAAAAGTTGAAACCCTCGCAACCAAGCCAACAGAATATGAAAAGCTTACCAATTGGCAATAATAAATAGAATAGCTGCAAAAGAGTTTAAAAAATTGTAACGGCCTAGGCCCACCGCTAGCAGATATTGTCCTCTTTGAGCTTTCCCTTGCGGGCTTCCCCTCAAGGCTTTAAAACTCATCTGCTAGGGAAAGGATTTCACACCCTTATAAAAGGTGTTTCGTTCTCCTCCCCAACCAATGCGGGATTTTCACAATCCACCCACCTCCGGGGCTCAGCATCCTCGTTGGCACTCGTTCTTTTCTCCAATCGATGTGGGACCCCCACCAAGTCAACCCTCTTCGGGGCCCAACGTCCTTACTGACACACCATCTCGTGTCTACCCCCCTTTGGGGAATAGCCTCCTCGCTGACAATTCGCTCGGTGTTTGGTTAATGGCTCAGACCCGCCACTAGCAGATATTGTCTTCTTTGGACTTTCCCTTACGGGCTTCCCCTCAAGACTTTAAAACGCGTCTGCTAGAGAAAGGTTTTCACACCCTTATAAAGGGTATTTCGTTCTCCTCCGCACTCAATGCGGAATTCTCACAAAAATATACCCAGAAGAAGCTACAAGAATACCAGTCTCAAAGCTCATCCCTTAGCATATCAATCACTTGGAACATTCTTCCGTTTCTTCCGTTTCTTGCGTTCAAATATTCTAAAGCATTTGAAAAGGATGGAGCACTAAAAAAGATAAATGCTCCCCAAAGAAGAAACTTGAGTGATTGAGAAAGAGTAGAGTCGACCTCTGTAACGACCTTACTGATTCTTTTAAAATAAGACCATTACTACGTGTATGTCAATGACTACTATGTGAAGAAAATCATTTAAAACATTTCATCTTAAAAATTGTCATAGACATAAAAGGTTCATAAATATTGCAAGCATAATCGAAATGGGAAAGAAAACATCCTCAATTAAAGTTCAGAAATAAAAATGCTACTAATCTACTTTATTCAATGGCCTCCACCGTGACATTGGTACATGATGCTCTTGCTTTTACGAGAAAAAATGATAGACCTAAGATGAGTATTTAAAAATACTTCGTAAGCAACTCCACTATTGAGGTCAAAAAATGCAATTACATACAACATGGTTCATGGGGGTGAAACTTACTTTACCTAACTATTCCTTAGATTTTACTCTCTTTTTCAAGAAGGGTTAGATGCATAGTACTTATTTATAAATATTTCACGAACGCACGTAAGAGTCCACTAGGCGGGCTCATATACATACCACCTAGGCCTGACTATGGGCTAGCACACACTCACGCTGCTGGAAACCAACGAAAAAGAAAAAGAGTGCACATAATATTGTGGTCACGCATCCGTATGTAACATATTAGAGAAGTAATTCACGCTCGTGACATACAACATACATGAGGTCCTGCATTGAAAATCATGGTACAATGTAATGATGTTATAGTATTTCCATATTTTTCATGACATGAATTCCTAATGAGACGTGCTTACATGTTCATACATGGTGCATCATAGTATCTCATAGGGCATATAAACATAATCATAGTCATATAGTAAACATGAGTAAAGATCAGGAAGTACATGCATCACGAAGGCTCACTCCAACATCATAACATAGAATAATATCACATAAAAAAGTCATAGTTTACCTGATATTCGTGCTTCGCTTAATTCATCCAATCTATACTTCACTCAATTCATCCAATCTAGTTCGTCATTTAGTAAACCGACTTACAGTGTTAGCCTAAGTCAATGTCATTTACTTCCCTTAGTTGGTAATAATCTAATTGTGTTTGTCGTGGTCTCATTCCACCTATGACGTTTCATGGCATTAAACTTGGAACACATTCAAGAAATTAGTTTCACTTAATTCTCCTAAATTGATCCAAAACAACTCTAAATATATCAAATTGGCAAAACAATAGCCTTACTAACCTCAAATGTCTTCAATTACTTCAAAATCGGATACAAAATGGTCCCAAATAGTGAAATAGGGTCAAAACCCAAAAACAAAGTCGTCTAAGCCAAGGAAGCCGTTGAGCTGAGACGCCATCCAAATGTTTAGAATCGGCTGGAATGAGCCGCACGCAAGCCATGACTGGGGATTTAACTGTTTGGTTGGTGTGTGCGTCGAAAGCGTTGGGTCGTTACAGATGCTAGGTCGTGACTTCGTGGACCTACTAGATGTAGCTGTGAAGGTGCTGGCTGGTCACGAATGCCCAACCCCCAATGTTCGGCTCGCGTCTTGGCTTAACAACTTCCAATTGACTTCCTTGGCTTAGACAGCTTTGTTTTGGATTTTTGACCTTGTACTACCACTATGGATCATTCTAGAACTGTTTTTTGAGTAATTGAAGGCAATTAAGGCCAGTAAAGCAACTGTTTTTCAAATTTGATGTATTTAAAACTATTTTAGATCAATTTAGGAGAATTAGGTCGAGTTAGTCTCTTAAATGTGTTCTAAGTCCGAAGCCATGGACATTATAGGTGGAATTGGACCACAACAAAATTACTAGGCTACTGCCAGCTAAGAGAAAAGTGAGTGACATTAGCTTAGGATAACCTTGTAAGTTGATTTCATGTCGGAACGCCTATGGGCTAAGTTGGATGAATTGAAACATGATTATCAAGTTGGATGAATTGAAACATGATCATCACGTAACCTATGGCTCTTTTAAGTGAAATTATTCTATCTTATTTTTTATTTTTGCTCATGTTTGTTATATTGCTATAATTATGTTTATGCCCTATGAGATGCTATGAACATGCCATATATAATGAGCATAAACGAAATACTATGAATATGCAAGCACATTTCATTGGAAATTCATGTCATGAAAAGTATTGAAGTATTATGTACATCATAACATTGTATTGTGATTTTATTGTGATTTTAAATACAGTACCTCATGCATGTTATATATCACAAATATTAATTACTTCTCCAGTATATTATGTACGCACACGTACACCACGATATAATACATGCTCGTGTCTTTTTTGTTGGTTTTTGATAGTGTAAATGTACACTAGCCCGTTGTTAGACTTAGGGTATATATACGAGCCCACCTAGTGAGTGCATGCATGCGTGTATGAACCTTGTATAGAGAAATACTATGCATTCAACCTTATCCAAAAAAGAAAGTAAAGACCAAGAAACAGTCAAGAAAAGTAAGTCCTACTAGTCATGAACCATGTTGCATGTGATTGCATTTCCCAACCAAAAAAAGTCACTTAATGAGTATTTGTAAATACTCATCCTATGGATCATTTTTTTCAAATAAAGGCAAGGGAGACATATACAGATGACGGCGCCACCTGAGAAGGCTATGGAATAAAGTCAAGTTTTTCGCACTTAGGACATAGTTCCTTTGTTAGGGTAGATTATTAGTATTTCTATTTCTGAATTTTAATAAAGGATCGGACGAAGTAGAACGGTTGCAACCTCCTCCCTCAAGTATCTCATTAATGACCCTTGCCTTAACTTGCCTCGAGATAAATAGTTTCGCTCTAAACTCCATTGGTATATAGTCACTTGTGAGTCTCTCCTTGAAGAAATTGCCATAGAATCTCAAATCCTACACCGTTGCAAGTAGATTTGGAATGAATCTCATACTAAGAAAGTCGAGATGTTCATCTAGAAGCTTTTCTACGAAAACCACGAATAATATGGAAGACCAATATGATATCCTCGTGGAAGTACACGCTCAAATTAAACTTAAGAATCTGAATCCTTCTCCCAATAAGGTTAACAATGTCAGTTAGGTATTTAGAATACCAAAGTCTTTGCTCGGTTATTGTACTACAGTAAACTTAATACCTCAGGCTCAAACTAACCATTGTCAGCCCCTAGTCGGCCGTATGTGCTATGTAAGAACAAGACGGAAAATTACCAACGTTTGTTTATCCCCTGCCCCCTAGTCACTGCTTTATAATACTATTTGACCTCTACCTTCAATCACTCCAGGTGTGCTCCCAAAATCTTAGGGGATTCTTTCTGCAACCACCTTTTGGTCACACCTTCATAAGGCTAAAATCCTTAATGGTCAATGCTAACTTTTCCTTCTTTTAGGACGCTCGAAAAGAAACGGATAAAATACACTACAAGTACTATACATATTAAAAACAGAGGAGATTACCTTAACTTCCATGTAGATAAGCCCGAACTGCTGGTCAGGGGTGACCAACACCATGTACTAGAACGAGCTACGGCAAGAAGGTTAAGAGAGGCAAAGAGTACATATTGGAATAGGATAGCTAGCCTGAGCTACAAGCGTTTGATGTAAAGTGACTCACGCTCCGAAGGAAAACCAAAATCAAGAGTAGAGGAGGGGTGACAGCATTAATAAACAAGAACATGATGTGTATACATATGCACATAAGCTTAAGCAAATCTCGCACATGGATCTTTCTATGTTTTGGAAGTTAATGTGCAGGACAGTACAGTTAATCGACATCAAGACCGTATAACTTAGGAAAATTAAAAACTTGCCTCATATGTCACACTACCAGCTGCAGGTTGGTGAAGGGTAACATTGCAGACAGCACCATGGGCAGAGAGAATACAAATGGTTCGCGGCCCCTGCTGTGAAAATGACATAACTTTTGAGGCAATATCCTGCAAACCAATGAAAAGGCATCCTGTTTTAAACAAGTATCAATTAACCTTCAGACTAATAAACCCATATCCATCTTAAGGAGGGGGAGCAAACTACGAAAACACATTCGATAACGCACAAATCTGTACCATGGAAAACTTCGCTATGATCCTATAAGAGGATTATTGTAAATGCTTTTAAAATTCTGAATTCAAAAAGTCTCTCGATATTGAACTTGACTGACAAAACTATATTTATGAACGATCGTATGAGTCTTAAAAGATATACACCGTCTTATTTCAATTAACTGGTGGCCTATAGAGTTCTTTTAAGAGGAAACCTCAAAATTCATTCCAGTAAGAAAAAGGAATGGGGATTAAGGCATCAGCAAAGTTCTCCAAGTTTGACATCAGAATCATGTTGATGTGCGCAAACATGCCCTCACGTTCATGAACATCCAAAAAATAAAAAAGAGCATGTTTTTCCGAATAACATTTGCTAGAATGTAAGACAATATGTTAACAATATACGATAAAATCATTAAAGAAATATGAAGCTGCTCGACAAAAAAGGATTGAAGGCCTTAAATTTCTTGCCTTGCAGAACAGATCGATTTTCATAAAGGTTTAAAGAAGAAAGAACTGCATTGTTTTAAAATATTATCAGAGCAAAAGAGGTAATCACAATCTAAAGCAGAGGAACACCAGAAGAAACTCAAAATTTTAAGTTCTTCTCAGATAACCCTCCGAGTTTTTACTGCTATTTTGAAAATTTCAGTTTCTCTCCATCCAAACCTCTCAAAGAAGAGCTTTAATCACACAGAATCACGATGGAAAATTACGCTGGACACTACCCAGGGGGTACTAGTGTCTGCAACCAATACAAACAAAAAAGTTTACGGAGCTTTTCCCTACATTTAGACTTTTCATCTAAAAAGAACAAACGGAGCATTCGGAGATGCATCCTACCAGAAAAACAAACCAATTAGTGACGAAGATAACACAAGCGAAAGATATCTTTAGAGTTTCATATGCCAAATATCTTTGTTGATGTCTCTTTATGGGATATCGCTTGGTAAATGGAAGAACGAGATTTAGCAAAAGACTAAGCAATGGAATCGAACCAAACTGAACTAGAAAGTTCCTCAAAACTTCCTTCAAGGAAAGTCTTTTTTCTCTTTCCCAACCAGTCCAAATTCTCCTCCAACTAATAGACCAGTCTCCTCCCTCACACCAAACAATTCTAGACTCTACAATGTCGAAAAGTCTTGAAAACACCAATATAAGAGGTTGTTGAGTGATGAAGTGTCTTCTCGAACCTAATTACAATCACCATCAACATGTACAGTTCATAACAAAGCTCCACTCTGAAACGAGGTTTAGGGAACTGTTTTGACTTTGGATGATCAAATATTAACATTACATATTAAAAATGACAAGAAATTACAATATTGAACTCTACAAATTGTGGATCCAATTCAATGCAAAACCAAAAGAGGAACGTGAACAACGCTTTGAAACGTATAACAGTTTATCCAAAAAAGAAAAAAAAACTTAAGCATCAGACCCCGAAAACTTGCCCGTATAATCGTGTGTGTATATATATATATATATACTTACACATTTACACATGCAGATTCTCAAGGAGTTATGGTGCATCAGCCAGTGTTAAATCTACCATGATCTACCATGATTGTAGAATCTTAATATCTTATCTTAAACAAACAGGCTCCCAGCTCACTTGATTTAATGAACTAATGTTATTTTCTGCAATAGAATCCCAAAAGATCGACCAAGGGAATAAATAATATTGAATACCATTGAATAGACAATAAAAATTTGAAAGAGAACAGATAAGATCAAATCGAATTCATCAGCAATATAATATACAAAAGAAAACAAGTTGCTTATACCTCTCCTGGATTCACCAGAATTACATGCGGAGTAAAGCCAACACCGCCAGTCCCTGTCCACCGGAATAACACCGTTATTCAAGGCACAAAAAAACAAGAAGCAGCAGCAAAGGCATAAAGATGACTACCCAAAGCATCCATTTGCTTCTTCCCTGTACCGGGAGGCCGTCCTCTGTTCTTCTTAGGGCGAGGATCCGACGAGTTCATGCCGGAAGAATCGCCGGGAACGGCGGAATTAGTGATGGTTGTTGGCGCTAAACCCAAGGCGATATTCCCATCAGGCGAATACTTTCTGGGTCGGCCTCGCTTCTTCTTTCCGGAATCAATGTTAAACCCACCAGTCCGCAATTCGGAATGCGATCCATCATAAGAAGCCGTATTGGGAGAGTCGGAGGGCTTAGAAGCGGACCCCATCATGGAGTTGAAGGGAAATCGGGAGGCGGAGGACATGATTTGAGCAGCGGCGGAATTGGGGTTGATCATTTGGGAAGAATTGTTGGTATTGGGTAAATTTGTGGAATAGGAAGCGTTGCCCATCATCCTGTTTGGTGGAGTTGATTGTTGGTGATGTTGATGAACAGAGGGCATCGACCTCTCTCGTGAATCCATGGCGGAAAATCAGATGGGGGAATGTGGGAAGAACGGAGAAAGAATCCTTTCTTGTTTTCGATTTTTGTTGGGATTTAAAAAGGAAGAAGCAAGGAAAAGGAAATTGTTGGTTCAGTGATTCGTGTTGCTAATTTGTTCGATCAGTGGTTAGTGACAAGTGAACAGACAAGGAAAGGAGAGACAACCAAACCGCGAAATGGGTTTTGTCTTTTAGGGTTTTAGTTTTTTTTTTTTTTTTTTGATTCCCAATTCTTTTCTACGTCAGATCTCACAATCTACTCTTTTTTAGGCCCAACATCTTTGTTTGCACATCACCTAGTGTCAGTGTCTACCTATAATACCATTTGTAATAGTCTATGCCTAATGATTGTAGATATTGTTTATTCGGCCGGTTAAATATCGTCGTCAGCCTCATGATTTTAAAGCGTGTCTATTTCAAAGAGGTTTCTACACTTTTTTCTCACTCCAATTAATATGAGATTTCACGCACAAAAATGTCTAACAAACTCTTAAATTTCCAATGTTGAACACAGCCGTAATTCGCCGTGTATTCATTCTCTTGACATCACATATTCAAATCGGATTCCGTCATATTTATTCTACTTTAAAAAATAATAATAATAAGTCATTACTTTTTCAATTTTCATTTACTATTTGTTTGACTTTCCAACACAAACATAGAAATTTTAGGGATAATGATTAATTGTGAATTGAAATTAGAAGAAAATTGAGTTGAATCGTTCATCATACACTTAGAGATCCAACCGAGCCCAAGAACATGATGAACAGCTAAGAACGTCAAATTACTTCTCTCTCCTCTCTGTGCCACCATAAGCATGCGTTGGATTCAACTCAACTGGGTGGTAGAGAAGAATCAGAGGGTAAGATTTCAAGAATTGTCTTCTTCTTTGGGCTTCTCTCAGCCACGTTTGCCTCTTCTTCATCTTGTGAAGCCCAAATTCACTCCCATTATTCTGGGTTTTCGCCCCTTTCCCCCCTTTTAAGATCCCCTCTCTCTAATCTCACCCACAACCCATCGTGACCACTCCAATCCTGTTCTTCACTGCCCTGATTTTGATCTTTCCATTTGTTCTTCGTTTCTGGGGTTCTAATTGCTTTTTGTTCATCAGATTGCATCGTTGAATCCTGTTGAGTTTTGATTTCTTGTTCAAGTTTTGTATCTGGGTGTTGCTTAAATTTAGTTCTGGTAAGGTTTTTCCTGTTTCTGATGTGAAATGTTGACTGTTCTTTGATTAATTCTTTGATGATCACATTTGGTCATAGAATGAATAAAGTTGTTTAGAGTTCATTGGATCTTTGTTGTTCCCCAAATGTATCTGTGATTCAGAATGCAGCTACTTAGCATCACAGGCGATTTTCTTGTTGTCCTGTTTTAAAGGAATACCAGTTCATGAAACCTGTTTAATTCCAAGTTCATAATTGTGTGGCTCTTTGCAATATAGTGTTTCTACTGCTTCTTGGATGACTTGCCAAGTAAGGCTGCATCTGTTGTGTAAAGAACTAATCTGATTTCTGATTGTTTATGGAGATTGATTGAATAATATAGCTATGGGACTAGTAGATATTGTTTTCTTTGGGTCTTCCTTTTCGAGCTTTCTTTCAAGGTTTTTAAAACTCATTTGTTAGGGAGAGGTTTCCACACCCTTATAAAGGATACTTCATTCCCCTCTCCAATTGATGTGCGATTTCACAATCCATTCCCTTTGGGGTCAGCGTCCTCGCTGGCACTCGTTCTTCTCTCTAATCGATGTAGGATCTTACAACTCATCCTCCTTTGGGGGCCAGCGTCGTTGCTGGCACACCGTCCGGTGTCTAGCTGTGATACCATTTGTAACCGTTCAAACCCACAGCTAGCAAATCTTGTTCTCTTTGGGGTTTTCCTTCTAGAATTCTCATCAAGGTTTTAAAACACGTCTGTTTGGGAGAGGTTTCCGCATATGTGGGATCTCACAATCCACCCCCTTAGGGCCCAGCGTCCTCTGTAGCACACCGCCCGGTGTCTGACTCTGATATCATTTGTAACAGTCAAAGCCCACCGCTAGCAGATATTGTCCTATTTGGGCTTTCCCTTTGGGTTTTTTCTCAAGCTTTTAAAACGTGTCTGTTAGGAAAAGGTTTTCACACCCTGATAAGGAATGTTTCGTTCCCCTCTCCAACCGATGTGGGATCTCTCAATCCACCCTTGGGGACCCAGCGTCCTCGTTGGCCACTCAGTCTGGCTCTGATACCATTTGTAACCACCCAAGCCCACCGCTAGCAGATATTGTCTTATTTAGGCTTTCCTTTCAAGGCTTCCCCTCAAGATTTTAAAACGCGTATGTTAGGGAGAGAGGTTTCCACACCCTTATAAGGAATGTTTCGTTCCCTTCTCCAACCGACGTGGGATCTCAAATTTCATCAGGTTTCAGCTGGCCTTTGGAGCAAATTATTGTTATATGCGCTAATCTCCAACGGATGCGTATATGGATTAACCTTTGAAGGGACACATAACACAAGTTTGTAAACTAGAAACTGAAGATTTGGGGTATTGAGTCGGTCTTTGTTGAAGGGTTGTCATGTGTGTTCATTTAGTGATGAAGGATCTTTTTCTTGTATTACTCATTTGTTTTAATGCTTCAGATTCACCAATTCAAAAAGACTCAAAAACTCCATTGTTGTCTCACAGCTGACCAGTGAATTATAACATTTGAATCTGTAAGATGGGAGACGTGGCCAAGGACCTCACTGCCGGGACGGTCGGAGGAGCATCGCAGTTGATATGTGGGCACCCGTTCGATACTATAAAGGTCAAGCTGCAAAGCCAGCCTGTTCCACTTCCTGGCCAGCCTCCCAAGTTCTCTGGCGCCATGGATGCTGTCAAGCAAACTATAGCAGCTGAAGGCCCTCGAGGGTTGTACAAGGGTATGGGAGCTCCGCTCGCGACTGTGGCAGCCTTCAATGCCGTTCTCTTTTCGGTAAGAGGACAACTGGAAGGACAGTTAAGGTCTCAACCCGGCGTTCCCCTAACTGTCAATCAGCAGGTGGTTTGTGGAGCTGGGGCTGGGGTTGCTGTGTCGTTTCTCGCTTGCCCTACTGAATTAATCAAATGCAGGTTCGTCGTGTCGATTCTATTAAAATCGCTTTACCACTCCGCCTTAACTATAAAAGATGGTCTGCTGTTACAGATTGCAAGCTCAAAGTGCATTGGGACAATCCAGTTCAGCTGGTGTAACAGTGAAGTATGGCGGGCCAATGGACGTTGCTCGACACGTCCTCAAGTCGGAAGGTGGTGCAAGGGGTCTATTCAAGGGACTGGTTCCGACTCTAGCCCGTGAAGTACCTGGAAATGCTGCCATGTTCGGTGTATACGAGTTGCTGAAGCAGCAGTTCGCAGGTGGTACAGACACTTCAAACCTCGGAAGAGGCTCACTGATCGTGGCTGGAGGATTGGCTGGAGCTACCTTCTGGTTCTCCGTCTACCCAACCGACGTCGTCAAGAGTGTAATTCAAGTAGACGATTACAAAAACCCGAAGTACTCGGGTTCTATCGATGCATTTAGAAAGATCCTAGCGGCGGAAGGAGTTAAAGGGCTATACAAAGGCTTTGGCCCTGCCATGGCCAGGAGTATACCTGCAAATGGAGCTTGTTTCCTGGCTTATGAGATCACTAGATCAAGCTTGGGATGATTACGAATCCCTCGAGTTATGTATTCCTTCCGATATTTGATTGAACCATTAAAATTCTTCATTTTTCATGTCCAAATCTCTCGTAAACATGTTTTTAATCATTCAAATCGATTTTGATAATATGAAAACTACGATTAGACGTGTAAAACTAAACATTGTAGTGATTTTGAATGATGAAAAGCATGGGCATCGATCAAACCGTGTACAGTTGATATACATTATAGTGATTTTGAATGATTAAAAGTATGATTTGGAGTTCAGACGGTATAGGGTATTGATAAGACAGTGTAGGGTTGGTTTCGAGGCATCGAGAAAATGAGGCAAAGTTAGATGTGGATTCTTAATGTACGTTCGTAATTATACGAAAATTTATTCTTTTTTTAAATATCATAATTTTTTATAATTTCTTTATTGATGGGCTAAAATAATATTTATATTATAGAAAAGGAATAAAAAATAGATATTGGTGATGGCTGCTAGCCAATCACATTATTCAATTGGATGCTTCATGTGCAAATCAAAGCAAAAAGATTTTTTTTTTTTTTTAATTACAAAAATTAAGCCATTTTTTAATTGAAAAAAACAACAAATTGCATCAAAAGTTGAATAAAAAATGTGGTAGATATCATTCGAGCGGTCGGGTCACATGACGAATAACTACCTTAAGAGGAGCCACGAGGAGGTAGAATCCAGCCCTCAAGTTTAAGTCGTGTAAATTATTTTCTCGAAACTAGTCAATAATGGAGAATAAATATTGCTACTAATCGAGATGCTAGTAACTCTAATGCAATAGTGACAGGTACACTTGGACATGTTACCACAAGTCGAGATGCTAGCAACAAGTGTTAGACGAACACGACTCTCCACAATGGTATGATATTGTCCACTTTGAGCATAAGCTCTCATGACTTTGCTTTGAGCTTCCCAAAAGGCCTCATTCCAATGGAGAGTGTATTCTTAGATTATAAACCCATGACCATTCCCTAAATTAACCGATGTGGGACTTTCATCATCTAACACCTCCCCTCGAACAAAGCACGCCTCCCCTTAATCGAGGTTCGACTCCTTTGGAGTCTTAGTCATTTTTGACTGCCTTCGTAAAATTAGCATTAATTGAAAAACACGGAACGTATTATAAAAACACTAGAAATAAACTAACATAAATTTTAAAAATAAAAAATAATCAATCGAATATTAATTAATACGTAATCGAGCAAAGGCTGATAGTAGAACACTGTGTGGTATACATGGAGTCGTGTTTAATTGAAAAACATAAATCATCCTAATTGTTTCAATTGGTTTAGACATATATTATCGGGAGTTAAATATTGAAAACATATATTTTGATATTCCCATTTTACCCTCAGAAATCGAAATCACAAACGAACAAATAATGAAACAAAGAAGAGGTGAGGTCCTTGCTCTCTTTCCTCTTCCTCTCACTCATCTTTATATTCCGCAAAAAATTAAGAAAGGCGTGAGAAGAAGATTTTGGAGAAAAATGGAAAAGGACTACAGCGGCGAAGGCGACGGTGAGGTCTCGGCGGTAGTGACGGAGCAGCAGCAGCAACCAAACGCCGATGAAACTTATCTCACCACTTACCATCTCGCCGCAACGCCTTCCGGTCTGACTCAGGACGAGTTCGACGAGTTGAGGGACTTAGTAGCGGAGTTCCACATGTACAAACTCAGCCGCGGCCGGTGCTCCTCCTTACTGGCGCAGCGCGTGCAGGCGCCACCGGATACCGTGTGGTCCATCGTACGGCGGTTCGACAAGCCGCAGAGTTACAAGCACTTCATCAAGAGTTGTACGGTGAGCGAAGGATTCACAATGAAGCTAGGTTGTACGAGAGAGGTTAATGTAATCTCAGGCCTACCAGCGGATACTAGTAAGGAGAGACTCGATATTCACGACGACGAGCGGCGCGTCATCGGATTCAGCATCATCGGCGGTGAGCACCGCCTCCGGAATTACCGTTCGGTGACTTCGGTGCATCAGTTGGAGCGGGACGGCAAGATCTGGAGCGTGGTTTTGGAATCGTACGCAGTGGATGTTCCGCCGGGGAATACGGAGGAGGATGCTCGTTTGTTCGCCGATACGGTTGTGAAACTGAATCTACAGAAATTGGCGTCCGTCGCCGAAGTGATGAATCGTGGAGATAATCGGTAAAATCTTCTTCCAGCGATCTAAACAATGAACATCTCTCCGTATCAAGAACAAGTAAAATTTGAAAACGAAAATGAATTTGAGATCGGTTGATATTAATTTCTCTTGATGATTTTGTGCATCTTCATCTTCATCTTCTCGAGTTTTGCTCGTCATTTTCTTGGAAGATTCTGGATTTTTCTGCTTCTTTTGGTTTAATTTTTTCGGTTTGTGGAAAGTACGAAAATGTCCTTGATTTCAACAGGTGAGTCAAGGGCACCAAGAGACCTAGTGGGCTTGGATTGCGGTGTACAAAGCTCCCGAAACGGTGTCGTTAGTAAATTTCTTCTCTTTTATTTATTTTATTGTGTAAAATATTTGAGAGTATTTGATCATCGTGTCTGATTTAACGTGGAATAATTGTGAAATTAAAATTATCATAAAATTATTCTTTAATGGTAGAGATAATTAACCTATTATAACTAAAAATTAGAACTCAAAAAATAAATAATAAATTAACCTATTTAATTTTATATTTATTAAAAAAAATTAATATAATTATGTATTTTAAAATTTCATCCTACATTTGTAAACCATTTATTTATGAATTATTTGATTTTATTTCATCCTTAAAATTAGCTATATTTATTTATTTATTTATTGTAATAATTGAGATGGATTGATGATAGGACGGCTATTATTTGAAAATCTCTTTAAATGCTAAAAACCTTTTATAATTTGCAAAACTCATTAAATAAATTAATAGACTAAATGGCAATATCCTACTTGTACCACAAGGAATCTTTGTTAATAATGTTGTGCCTAACTAATTAAGAATTCAAAATAAAAAATAGAATCCACTCGTTCACGTTTGATTTGTTGTTATGTACCTTCAAACAAATGAAAGACACATAATGAATCGATATCACATTCAAATTGCGACGATCCTAATATATGATAGTTAAAAAAGATTTAAAAGAATTGAAAGCTGTTATTTACGTCAATCATAAGAATCTCATAGTTAAACGTTCTTCGTTTAGAACTATGTTTGTGTAGTTTTCACTCTTAAAAGCAATAAGTAGGTGATGGTTATGTCGTAGGGTATGCAGAGAAATGTAGGAGTCGTTAGATATTATATTTGAATTTTAAACCGGAATTCAAATCATGTGTATGGAACGTTATATTAAAGTTCTCAAAAATCTAAGTTTGTGTAATTAGTGTTTAGTTTCTTTAACGCATATATATCGAGCGGTAAAAAGTCAACATCCCATTAAAGGAAAATGAGCTTTAGATATAGAGGTTTCAGAATAGCAAAACTATGGGACGTCTCAATTTCAACCGATTGAGAGTCGATTTCCTAAAAAATTCTAACTTTCACCCTTTTTTTCTTTTTTCCTTCATGTCTCAAATCACCTTTAAAGTGATGTGTATGAAAAAGGAAGGGTATGTTCATGCATGTGGGTCATAAGGGCTAACCCCTTGAAACAATTCATCATATATCAACCATTCAATTTGATTTTGTTTAGATTTTGGAAATTGAAATAGTCAACATCCAACATTGGATATTAAATCGCACCCGAGTTGAATTCCTAGCTTCGCCCACTAACGAGATTCTTACCATCGTCAACACACATACATACGTACTTACTACGATAGCTCGGTGGTAAAATAATACCCATAAATCATAAGTTGAATGTTCAAAATTCTGACAACTAGATATGATCTCAAAATAACATGGGTCAAGGTCGGCTAGTGAGACAATGGGGTATAAATTTCATCATTGCAGGGAAACAGCTCGGATCACCAGCTAAGGCCCCTAAATGACCGCTCAGTGATAAAGAAGGTAGAGGTGCAGAGATAGCCAAAAGGTTAGCCTAGAAGCAATCACTTTAGAAAGAGAGAATAATAGCTTGCTAATCGAGCGCTCTTGCGCCGAAGATGAACGGAGCTAAGCGATCTATCAAAACTATGGGGTGTAAAATGCATCAATAGAGAAGCGTTCCGTCGTAGAAGGAAGCATTTGCGCTATCTAGAAATTATTTTGTATTGACGGGGAGGTAACACGCGATCCACAACAATGCTATAACAAACATTAATTGATTCATAAAAGATATTCAATGTCAACGCATAAGCTATCGATTACGTTCTCACAAGTCGAAAATTGAGACCTACGCTCTCACAATTTTAGGTCATGAGAGAAATGGGAATTAGGGAGGTGGTGAAGGTGATAGGGGTGAAAGTGATGCAACTTTAAATCATTATCTCAAATTAGGAGAGAGAAACCATTTTTGCATTGTTTGTGGCCTTCTCCTTGTCTATGAGTGCTACACTTAAATGGAATTGCATAATTGGGATGGGGAGGGCCCAATTTTAGACCCCTTGCATTGCAACTTGCCAACTTGCCCAATAAATAATGCATTTTCATTCATACTATTATACGCGCACCACACCCACCAAACGCACATATAGATAATAGGGTTGGACTAGGCTCGAGACCAACCGACCTAAACATTTGTAAAGGTTTGGATCAGATCGGATTATGCTTATGATCTAATCAGATCGGATTATGCTTATGATCTAACCATAAACTTAACTCGTTAAATTAGTTATAATATCACTTTGGTCCATGTACTTGAGAGTTTTATTCTATTTTAGTCCATTGCTTTTAATAAGTCTTAAAATTAATATTTGTAAGTTCTCCACAATAGTATGATATTGTTGTAGCTTTGCTTTAGGCTTCCCCAAAAACCTCATACCAATACCAATACAGATGTATTTCTGAACTCATGATTATTCCCTAAATTAACCAATGTGGGACTCACTGCCAACAATTCTTCCTTCAAACAAAGTACACTATAAGTCTCCCATGAGGCTTATAGAGCTCTCAAATAGCCTCCCCTTAATCGAGACTCGACCCCTTTCTTTGGAGCCCTCGAACAAAATATACCATTTATTCGACACTCTAAGCTATGCAAAAAAAAATTTAACATTTCAAAAATTTAACATTGAAATGTTAAGATTAATTTATTCCACACAAACAGAAAACTTTGAGATGATAATGAAGAGAGAGAGAATAATTTAAGATGAGAGAGAAGATTACAAAAGGAGAAATTTATTATAAATTGAGGGAATTTTTGCTTCACGTTCATACATCGTTTTTTGGATCTTTGAAATGGAAAGCTCATAATCTTATATGATATTTTTTTGTCCCTTCAAATCCTCAAAAATACAAAAAAATTCAAACATTTATTTATTTATTATTCTAAAATTAAGAGAAAATTACACTTTTGGTCCCCGAATTTTGGATTTAAGTAGCATTTTGGTTTCCGAGTTCTTAAACTCGACAATGTTACCCTAGTTTAGACCATTAGTAATTAGCATAAAACTCTTCGGATAGACCAAAATGTATTAAACTTGAACTTCGAACATTACAATGTCAAGTTCGAAAACTCTACTTTTTCATGACTTTTATTTAGGTCTCTAAACTTTTGTTTTTCCTCCCTATTTTAGCTCGAGGAGAAAGTAATAAATTTCTCTCTTGGGTCACCTAATTTCTTCTCAAAATTTCTACTTTTACTAGATATCGTGTTAGGTTTATAACCCGTTAACTTTAACATTCTCCGATTCACAGAAACAATTTCAAGCATTCCTTTCCAACCGGTAGGGCTAACAGAGCCACTCTCATGATCATTTAAACTTTGTATAACAGAAGCAAGCAGCTACAAGAATGGAAGAACAGCCACAAAAGGGTAATATGAAATGATAAAGAACAATAAAAAGGCATAAAAAATGCACAACTTCTACATTTCCCTCTACAAGCCAGCTAAAAGAAGAACTTAGATACCAAACAATATTCGTTCAATCAATCTTACAGAATTGGACTATTATTCAACTAGACCGACCGACCCACCAACCATGTTATCAACTCGACATCTATGATCCTATGTCTAAGGTTACAGCTCTGTTCTTCCTGTTACAAATAGTATTACAATTTTGGTGGCTTGATCTTCACTATATATTGCCTACTAGGAATTACAGAAGTTACAGAATCAGATTTTCCAGACCCAAAATGAGAAGCAGAAGGATTTTACAATTTAAAATGTTAAAAAGATTAAACTAATAGAAAGATATAAAACAGAAAAAGGGCAGCTAGGTAGCTTACACCATGAGCTTGGTAACCATCTTCACAAGCAGATGAAAATGTCAGCAGGCATGGAACGATTAAACACGAAAACGCTTGGAGGGTTATTGATCTCTCCATCTTGGACTCAAGATGGGAAAAAACCCGGAAGGAGACAATGGGAACATAACCCCTGGGGAAGGTGGTGGATGAGGCCCTGGACCTAAGATCCCTGATTGAGGCGTGGATGGAAATGAAAAATTAGGAGTCAGCGGCGGAGAAAACTGTATTCCTGGAGAAAGTAATGGATATGGTGATTTTGGGGACAACAAATTGTAGTAGCCAGTAGGAGAAGGCAATAGAAACTGGGAAGTTGGGGACGGTAAAAGGGCGGGAGCGTTCCAGTTCGGTGAAGGAAAGTTTGGCACGGGCGGTGGAGGACCGTTTAATCTCGAGGGTGGAAGAGCAGGAACAGGTGGATTAGGATAAGGCAATAAACCAGATGGTGGTGCTTGAGGAGGATGCATTTGACCAGGAATCTGCGTTTGTGGTAACTGGTTCGCCATTGGAGATGGATTCATCATTGAATTTTGAAGGTAACGCATGTATGCTGAAATGGGGGACTCAGCAGCAGGGTTCGGCCAAAGCGAGTCTCCTCCCGGTGCCAATGGTGGTAATTGTCTAGGAGGTGGCTGAGCAAATTGTGCAGGCCTTGGCACATTATTAGTGAGTAGAGCCTGGGGTGGAGGCACAGGAACAGGGGCAGGGATAGGAGCAGGCATGTTCGGTCGATTAATCGGCGTTAACGGAGGAGGTCGTATTCTCTGCAACCTCAAGCTTTGGGGTTTTGGTGGATTTTGTGGAGCTCTAGGAGGGTGAGGGTCCTGAGATGGTGAGCCTGTAAGCTGCTGAACAATGTTCCTAAAATCATTCTTGCTTATATTGTAAATTTGTGGCTGGGGTTGAGGCCTAGCAGCATTATTTCCAAAATTTGGCTGGTGAATTGGGCTCTTCCTAATGTTCTTCCCCAATTTGTTCACGCCTAAATTCTCATTCTGCCTATTCCTATCCATTTCCACAAGAACTTATCCCAACAAAACACCAAACAAATCAAATTTCACTTCTCTTAACAATCTAAACAATCACAATCCTCCAACAGAAAACCTAGAAAACACTTTCTAAATCAAATCTCACCAGAAATTTCAAGATTCAGGCCGAACACAACAGTAAGAATTCAACCACAAAGCAGAAAAACGAAATCATACCCTTACTTTGATCGTCCTCCGCAATTTAAAAATCCGTGAAGCAATCGACCACCGCATGGTCTCCGCGAGCAACCAAATCAAATAGGCTTTCAAGAAGACAAGGATTCTGACGTCTTGAACACTATGAAGAACACGGAGAACAAAAATGAAGACCGAAGGGTGGGAACTGGGAAGTTGAAAGAAATAACGCGGTGAAGTTGAGGATCTGAGACGACGAAGAAAAGGTCCAAAGCCGAAGGAGAGAGAGAGATCAAATATATGAAGAAAAACCTAACAATCGGATCAAAAGGACAAGAAGGCCAAACCCAATTTTTGATTGGGAAGTCAACGGGAAAATTGAAGGAAAATCAACAAATGGAATGATTCTGTATGCTATGGCCAGATATTTGTTCTACAGATCAACCGGCGATGGAAGAGAGAGAAAGAGCCCAAGTTCTCAAGTATTTGTGGGCTTTTGATAGCCCGCCCACCTGCATGCGTCGTCACATGGCCCGTTACGTTACGTATAATTGTCGGCCTCATGATTTTAAAATATTGTCTATTAAAGAGAGGTTTTACGTAAAGAATGCTTTGTTTTCCTCCCTTTGGGGTCAGCGTCATTGCTCGATGTCTGGCCCTAATACCATTTGTAATGGCTCAAGCCCACTACTAGAATATCCAGTGTCGGGCTCTGATACCATTTGTAATGGCTCGAGCCTACTACTACCAGATATTGCTCATTTTGGCCTGTTGATATCATTTGTAATGGCTCAATCCCACTATTAGTAGATATTGTCCAATTTGGCCTGGCTCAAGCCCACTACTAACAGATATTGTCCGATTTGACCCTTTACATTTCGTCGTCAGCCTCACAGTTTTAAAACTCGTCTACTCTTCACCCAATGTTGGGCTTTGATACCATTTGTTATGGCTCAAGGCCACTGTTAGTAGATTTGTCCACTTTGGCCCGTTGATACCATTTGTAATGGCTCAAGTCCACTGCTAGAATATCCGGTGTCGGGCTCTAATATTCATTTGTAATGGCTCGAGCCCACTGCTAGCAAATATTGTTCATTTTGGCCCGTTGATACCATTTGTAATGACTCAAGCCCACTACTAGCAGATATTGTTAGCTTTGACTCGTTACATATCGTCGTCAGCCTCACAGTTTTAAAACTCGTCTACTCTTCATCCGGTGTTGGGCTCTTATAAATCATCTACTCTTCACCCAGTGTCGGGATCTGATACCATTTTTTATGACTCAAGGCCACTTCTAGCAGATTTGTCCACTTTGTTGATACCATTTGTAATGGCTCACCTAGTTTTTAGTGCAACGAGATATTGATAGAATTATACATCATGTCTATCAAAAGCACCACACCACGTGATAATATACATGTATCTATCTATCATCACGATTATCAACCAATCGACAATAAAATCTTTCAAATGGTACGATGAATCCTTCCGAACATAGTTGCAAAATGACCCAAGTGGTCCATGTCGAAAGAATAAAACCATCTAGCATACAACCAATGCTTATACAAAAGAACTGTCCTTTCAAGAACATGATTCTAAGGATATAGTCGTTAACTGATCTCACACCTTAAGGATATAGTCGGAATTAAAAGTTGAAAAGTCAAAATAAAATAATAATTTAGTTTTTATAATAATACATTATTTCATCATTGTAAGTCCAAATAAAACACATGTGATGAAATTTAAAGAAAATAAAAAACATAAATATACATATATTATATGTATATGTATATGTATATGTATATGTATATGTATATATATATACACATATACATATATTAAAAATAAAAAAGAAAAAAATAGAATGGGTCTAGTGTGTGTATGAGACGGTTATTTTTCCTCTCGAATGGCTCTGAGATCCTCGAAGCTCCAATCCCTCCTCATCCCGGAGCTTCGAACCAGCTTCGGCTCCTTGCTGCCCAAAGAGATGGGGCCGGAGCTATGAAGACGGCGGGGGGCGACGGGAGGCGCCTGGTCCTCAGGCAGGGCTCGAAGCGCTTCTTTCTTTGGGCGATCGGGAGGCCGGAAAGAGAGGTTGCCGGACCAGCTTCTCCCCGACGGCTCTATCTGACCGGAGTAGTAGTTTTGGAGCTGCGGGTCGGGGTCTCTCTCGGAGTCCGTTCTCTGTAAGAGTTGACAGGAGAGGCAGTTCAGAGTCATGGTTACGGAGGAGGACGACGGAGGGGAGCGATTCAATTTGGGGGAATTTTGTACAGAAATTTAGGGTAACAACTCTCTAATTTTAGGGCTTTCCATTGCCTTAACGCTTTAATTAACCCTCTAATTTTAGGGTTTCTTGTTGCCTCTCATCTCAATTTCAAAATAGTTATAACACCTAAATTTATTGTAGTCAATTTCTATGGATACCTCCCGTTGGCTGCTTGTTGAACTTGGAAGCCTGATTTGCATGTCTCTTCCGTCTTTGCATGCCCATCACAGATCGTGTTCTAATTACTTGCACTCTTGTAATTGGTAGGAGTAAGCGCCAACAATTTGATGTTCATGTTCGAGCATTGAGACTATAAATCTAAACGACCCAAATCACCACTCATGGGTCGTACGCTAAAAGTAGACATTTGACTCTTCATACTTTTGTAAGTGGGAGTGCAAAGTCAGCGTGTGTGTGTGTGAGATCTCGCATGGATTGGAGAGATGAACGAAGTATTTGTTATAAGGGCGTGAAAATTTCTCGTAATAAACAGGTTTTAGAACTATGAGACTGATAATGCTACGTAATAGGCCAAAGCGGACAATATCTACTAAGAGTGGGTTTGGGTTGTTATAAATTGTAATGATGTTGGCCCCAAAGTGGTAGAGAGGGTAGCAGAGCATTATTTACAAGAGTGTGAAAACCTCTCCCTACGACACCTGTTTTAAAACAGTGATGGTGACAGCGATACTTAATGAGTCAAAGCTAATCACGATGTGAAGATACTTAACCGGTCAAAGGTAATCAGGGTGTTAAGATACTTAACGGGTCAAAGCTAATCAGGGTGTGAAGAGTGCGAAAACCTGAGAGCTCACGTTAATTGGGGAGGAGAACAAAACACCCTCTGTAAGCGTGTGGAAACCTTCCCCTAGCAAATGCGTTTTAAACCTTTGAGGGAAAGCCCGATGAGGACAATATCTGCTAGCGGTAGATCTGGGTCGTTACAAAAACTCTCATAGTAGACCAGTTTAAAATTGTGAGACTGATAGCGATGCGTAACGGGTCAAAGCTTATGAGAGTGTGAAAACCTCTCTCTAGCAGACGTGTTGATGACGATGCGTAACGAGCCAACGCAAACAATATCTGCCGACGGTGAACTTGAGATGTTAGAACATTGGAAGCGTATGTGTTTTTTCATAACTCCGAAGGTCTTTGATCCTCCATTTAGTTTCCATAAGGAACAAAACTACACATAAACTCTAATTATTACACTAAATACAAAGATGAAGAAGAGAGAATGCTAAAAATAATCTAAATCTACCAAATATTAGATTCCCTCTATTAATCTCTCTCTAATGGGAGCCTCAAAAACGTCCCCTCCCACTCCTAATTACACACACCCCTTTCCCCTTCTTCTCTACATCGATCCATGGTTACCGCCGCCGCCGCCGACTCGGGCGATCAGAGCCATTTTCAGCTGCTCCTGCGTGTAACATCTGCTCCCCATCTTCACTGTCGCCTGTTGAATCATCAGATCATTCACTACAGACACACTCGCATGAAGCATTTCCAAGTCCAAATCCTTCAACGCCGTCATCAATCTCGCCGCCGGATGATTCTTCTTACTGCTTTGAATCCGTATCATTGCGTCCCATCCCATGATTTTAACCTCGATTTCTATTTCCATTACTTTTCTGTTCCCTGTTTTTAGATCTTGATCGATTGTGTTTGTGTAATGCCCTAGATCTTTCCCTCCCATCTCCTTCTTCATGAACTCTAGATGTTTTCCCATCTCTGTTTTCTCTGTTTCTATGATTTGGAGCTTCGATTTGAGTTCGTTGATGTATGAAACTGCGTCGCCGAGCAGCGAGGCCTTGTCCATTTTAGATACGTTTGGAACTACGGCTCGGAGAGCGTAAAATTTCTGGTTTAATTTCTCTCGTCGTTGTCTCTCTGCTTCGACGTGATTCAGTGGCTCTTCTCTTCCGTTTGCTGGTTTTCTGCCTCGTTTTCTAGGTCGTTTTTCGGGTTCTATGGATTTTGTACAGCTATCGACTTCTCGGATCACGGAAGCTTCCAGATCTGAGTGATCAGAGTCGCCGGATTTCACCTTGCCGGAGGAGGGTAAAATCACGCCGGAGGTGAACGAGAGGATTCCTTCGTCGTTGCTACTTCTAGAAGGAGGGGATCTCTTTTTTTCGTTCTGTTCGTCTGTTATGTACTGTGCGTGGCTGGAAAAGAGATTTCCGCTCCCGAAGTTCAGCATCCCGCCGGATTCCGGCTTGAATGACGGGGTGTTGGTGGTGGTAGTGGTGGTGGTTGTGTCGGTGGTGATGCTCTTTGATGGATTTGATTCAAATCCGTAGTCGGAGAAGTTTAAGAAGCTTTGGCTCTGTTTTTGATGGGATTGTTGTTGATTTTCCGATTGGGTTAGCTTCCTCGGAACGTCGCCGGAAGGGACGGTGGTGGCGATTGTACTCGACGGCTCACTAATCCACATCGAGGACGGGTCGTTTTCTCCTTCGTCGGCAGTGGAAGCAGCGGCGGTGGTTTCCGATATCCAAGAACTCGTTTCAAGATTGTTGAAATTGAACAGAATCTTGACTTTGTTCATCAAATCGGACGTCCGGTGAATCAATTCCGTCGAACCCATTTCGACAACGCCGTTTGGAGAAGGAATACAAACCATCGTCTGTAACCCAAAAACCTTCCCCTGTCTTGCCCGTTCACAGGCCGACGCCGACAACCGATCAGCGCCGGAGATCCAAATCGGCGTCGAGTCAAAGAACGCCTGACTCGGTAACCCCACTCCATTAACAAACGACTGAGTCATGGAAACCAAAAAGAACCACTCCGTATCCGTAACCTCCTCATCCACCGCATCGTCCGGTCCGGCGGCGGATCCAGAAATCAAAGAGTTAAGGTCCCGGAGAACCTTCTTCCGGTGAGCTTGCTCAGCCGCCGACGTCACTACTTTCGCCTTTCCCTTCCCTTTATCCTCCTCCCCTTTGTAATACCCATCTCCCCACCCCAAAACCGACCCATCGGGGTAATCGTACGACGACTGCCAGAAAATCGCATACGTCCAGCTCTCCCTAGCGCCGTCGATCAGCGCCTGGAGGCGCTGCTGCAGAGTCTCCTGATTGAAAACGGCGACGGATTTAGGGGGATCCGGCGGCGGATTGGAAGTTGAGGCGGAGGACTGCGGCGGCGGTTGGTTGTGGAGAGAATGAGACGACGCAGCCGATGGAGCCCAGTAAGAGGAGAGATCGGAGTTCATGAAGGCCTCCATCAACGACGCGTTTTCGTCGGTCCAAAGATTCATCGTCGACAAACGATAATCTGTCATGCGATTGAAATTTGGAGAACACAAATCGGAGAAGAAAGGGAAATTTGGTCTTAAGAAATGTCGGGCGATCGGATTGCCATTTATTTGGGAGCAAACTAAGCTGAGGAAGGCACGACGACGCTTCTTTTTTTTTTTTATCGCCGATTTAATCGTTCAAAAACCCGGCGTCTTTTTCAACTCCTCGCTTAGAACTGTACTAGCTCTAGCTGCCAGAGGGTTCGGTTTAGCTAGTCCGGTTCGGTTCGGTTTGTTTGACACGTGACGTCTTTGTCGGTTCGCTAATGGGAGTTTGACACGTGTCTGCTTTATACCGGGACGTGATTATTTTTTTCATTTTATCTAAAAAATTAAAATAGTAACCCCATAAAAATATCTATAATTTTATTTTCTCAAAATCTATAATGATATATGATTCCAATTATTCCTTTTAAAATTTTGTAACAATTTATTGAAAGAAAATATTATGATTTAATGAAAAATGATATAGGTCACACGTGCCTATGCTGCATCTATGACTCCACTAGAGGAGTTACTTACTCTCCAATAATTTTTTTAATTATAAAATATTATTCATTATTCTCGAATTTTTCTTTTATTTAAAAGTCAAATATGTAGTTTTTGCTAAAAATAAAATAAAATAAAATAAAATTTATCTACTTGTCACAATCGTACTCTTGATGGCAGTAGATTTGCGATTGTGCAGCACTCACTTTCTAACGACGACAAGTGAGCTAAGCCAATTTGCTTTTGCGTCCGCCTGTGACCAAGCGACGTATGCTCGAGCCTCTAGCCTCGGTTTTAGAAAACGAGGGTAGAAAGAGATTTTTGAAAGAGACGTTATATTAAACAGGCAAGAGAGTAACAACAACGGCTCACAGTATATAACCTTGGATAGGGAGAAGTTGATTACATAGTATTTAAATGACATGAGAATCCAACCAACTTGATGTACTCTGTTGAGGATTATTAGGAGATTTATAAGTAAGGAATACATGTTCATTGATATGAAGCTTTTTATGAACTCCAAAGCAAAGCCACAAGAGCTTATACTCAAAGTGGACAATATTATACTATTGTGAAGAGTCGTGATTCTTAACCTACTTAACTCAAACTATGAATTGAATTAAAAAAAATATACCAGATTAATATTAAGAATATTTGATGTTTAATGATGTTTTTAACCCGACCCATCAAAAAAAAAACACCTAAAAGAAATAATAAAATACAAAGAAAATTCACTTAAAAATATTTATGACAAGCAATAAATAGAAATTTTCACACTCCTTAACTACAGTATGGTTAACTTAACTACAGCTAGTTTCCACGAAGGAGCTGCTACGCGGATTAAAAAAAAAAAACCAAAAACTCGGCGGCCAAAAAATCGTCTTCCTCGTGGACCCCATTTACTCGTATCAACATTATAATAATTACCACACGGCTTCGTAAAGCAAGAGACTGAACAATGGCCGTTGGATCCAAGGCAGCGTGGGGCTAGAGGTTAGATAGAGCGACCAACGGCGGAGATTTCGAGATTAGTTTAATTAAATTTTGGATTAATTAATTAACATATTCAGCACGTTTTTTTTTCTTTTTGGAAACGTGGCATGATAAGGACGTTTTGTTTTTATTTTTTTGCTTTATGTCACCTCATACGCATTCGTCACTTTTTCACGTGCGAAAAAAAAAATCTTTCCTTTTTTTAGTTTTATTATAAATATACTCTTTAAATTTAATCCTTATTTTTAAATCATTAATATTAGTTTTTGATATATAAAAAAAATAATATTTAGTCGAAAAAATATATTTAAATCCTTAAATTTCTTTTAATTTTTTTAAATAAAAATTCAATAATATTATTACTTTTATCACGTTTCAAAAATTGTATCTACATACTAACGATACACCTATTTTTAAATTTTTTTAATTTAACACCCGAGTAAATAAGAAGTACATCAATAACCAATATCATATCTGAATAAACTTTTCTTTTCGTGGCTTTTTTAAAAAATATTCTCATGGTTGATACACGTCTTAAAAGTACTTATAACTTTTTAAAAATAACTTTAACACCTTTGAATTTTATAAAAACAAAAATTACAATATCGGCTAGTTGTAGAACTCGAGTGGTTTTAATAACATTATTTTTTGGGCAAATAAATTGTTTTTTATTTTAAAAAATAAGCATTCACTGTATATTAAATGTATTTGAATTAAAGTTGGAAATAATTAAACATAAAAAAAATAAATTCAAGCTGTTTCTTTTGGACCTTAAATCAGAGGCTGACGTGGAATTTTTAATCTGAAAAAAATACATATTATTTAAAAAACTCAGTAAAATTCTTGTCCGACGAAAAAATAGTAGTGGGGTTTGAGTTTCCATTAAAATTTTGTCGTGAACGCGTCAAAATCATGAAATCGCATAATTAAAAATGTACGACTCATTAAACATGAAATAAATCATATCCATACATAATGACAGTCTACTGATTTACTTCCACCAAAGATAATCTATGATTTCATGGTTTGTTACAATTTAATCTTCATTATACACATCTATAAATACAAGAGGTCGTGATCCATATAGGTCACAGCGCCATTCAACCTAACACAACCTTAAAAAAAATTACATAAATTTCAAAATATAAAAAATATAAATAATTATCCAATCTTTATTATTTTTTAAAAATATTTGACTTCTAAGAGTATATATCTGTGAGCTATATCCGATCATGAAACATATTAAAATATATCTGCTCAACTAAAACAAATCAAATAATTTCACATTGATTTAACGACAATGTTCGTGTATTTTATTTTTCTAATTAACGGTGCCTATAGTTTTTTTAATTAAAAAATCAAATATACCCTTCAACTTTTAAATTATTGCACAAATGCCCATTATTTAAAAAAAAATTATATTAAAAATATTATGAAACTTTATATTTTGCCCAAAAATATTGGCATAAAATTTGATTATAATGTCGGTAGCTAAAAAGTAGAATATTGAGCTATTATTATTATTATTATTATTACTATTTATTTATTTATTATTATTGTTAATTATTAATAAGTGTGAACCAATTGGTTCAAAATTTTGACTCTGCCACGCTTATTGAAACATAACTCTTGTGGTTGGAATATTTTCTCAGCTTTTATTTTTGTCCTTTTTTGTCATAAATATTTTTGTTTTCTAACCAACCCTTTTAAATTACATTTAATATTAATATAGTTCGGATGAGATAATGTATCAATTGGAGAGAAGAACGAAACATTATTTATAAAGGTGTCAAAACCTCTCCCTAACAAACGCATTTTAAAAATCGTAAGGCTAACGACAATACGCAACAAGTCAAAACAGATAATATGTACTAGCGATGAACTTTGGTTGTTATAGTTCATGTCACAACCCATAGTCAGGGGTTCGTAAGTTGTTTTATTTTGTTTATTTATAAAA
The DNA here is from genome assembly GCF_002738345.1 of Cucurbita maxima. Taxonomy (NCBI): domain Eukaryota; kingdom Viridiplantae; phylum Streptophyta; class Magnoliopsida; order Cucurbitales; family Cucurbitaceae; genus Cucurbita; species Cucurbita maxima. The sequence continues at coordinate 2,520,922 of NW_019272044.1, forward strand.
AAAAAAATCATACTTATTTACACTACATGTTGTATTAATAATTAAAATCTCATAAACTGATTAACATCGCATTACTATCGGTTATAATCGTCAAATATTTTTAACCTTCATGGTGGAGTGACCGGACCAAAAAAAATGTTAGCCTACAAACCGACTTAAATTTTCGAGTTTTCAAAAATTCAACCCTAAACCCGAACGCAAAATAATACAACTTAACCAAATCTTTATAGTTTGGGTTGAATAATCGGAGTTAATTAATAAATTAGAAATAAATATACTAATGGTAAATTTAATACATAAATATTATGGACTTTAGAATAGAATTTGAAGTTTCGGTTCGGGTTTTCACTTATTTGAACTCGACTCAACTCAAATAATTTCATGACCCAACTTAAATTGTACGTGATGGGTTGGGTTAATCAAGTTTTTTTGGGTCATCGATTTTTTTGAAAACTCGTAATTCATTTCATTTGAAAGTCTCGATTTATTATAATACTCATTATTTATTCGAACGTCGTGAATATAGGAAAAAATATTATTTTATAATTAAAATATCGATAAAATGTTGTTAAAGATTAAAAATATGATTTGAAACGAACTTGACTAATTGGAATAAAAAAATTATTATTAGTCATTATAGATATGCAATTTCTCATGGCTCACATTTTTGTTGCTAAAATCTTCAATTTTGCTTTAATCACCAAAAATAACCTTTTCCATTTCTATGATTAAACTAAATTCAATTTGATTTTTAACTCTGGACACGTTTCCCGGTATGAACTGTTAACAAACAAAGTGTAAAAGACATAACTGAATTATTTGAACGGGAGGATGAGCTCATAGGAACCTTCGATGAAGTTAGATATCGTAAACTAGTAATTGAGTAGGATGTGTGACATAAATGATTAAGATAAGCTTAGAAGAGCTAGTTAACAGGAAATCAATTATTGAGTAGGTCGTGAGATATCAATGATTGAGATATAAGCTCGAAGGAGCTAGACTATATGATACCGATCGTTAGGTTGAGTCAAATGATTCCACTGATTAAAATAAGTTCATACGAGCTCAAATATGTGAATCCAACCATTGGGTTTGACCATTTCATATAGACAATCGAGGAAAGCTCGAACGAGCCAAATGCGATGATATTAGAAAGTGAAAACCCTATTTGTGAGCTCATGAGTTGAGTTAGGAAGACCCGAACATGAGACTTTCTAGTATTATATTGGTTGAGAGGAGCTGACGTAGTCTTACGCACGCGATGGATGACCGATGATTAAGAGCTACTTATTACCTATATTTTTGTACTACGCCTAAATTTGAAAACTAAATTTTTTTACTAAAAACACTAATAATTTTAAATTTTTTTATTCAACTATACCTAAATTACTTTACAAAATTTCGACAATTATTTTTTTATTAAAGAAAATAATAAATTAGTGGACTGTGATGATTTATATGTTACAGTCAACTGAGCTTATCCATTCCATTGAATTAAAAATAAATAAATAAATAAATAAATATATATTGTCGTTATTTAGAAAATTGACACAGAGTAATGGTGGGTCCCAATTGGGAGCAGAAAAAAAACGTGGGATTAAACTGTAAAGTGGTGGGACCCGGTTTCAGAAAATGGCCAATCATGTTAATTTCAATTTGTCCACGTCACTCCCCATACCCTCCACCTCATCCGCCACGCACTACGGCATATCCACGTGGAGGGCTATCTTTGGCTGTCTTCTTTTTTATGTTATCTTTGAAGGGGTACCGTCCATTTTAACCTTTGTCAGGTAGGTTGAATTGGGCTAGTTCAAAATTGGAGAAGGCAGCTAGATAGGTTTTGTTCTAAGTTATGCTATGTCACCGTCCATGAGCACGAGAAACTTTTTTAATACACTACGATAGTGAGAATGTTATTTTCATTCATTATTAATTGGGTCAACATATTCACGTGACTCGAGTTCGTAACGTTTAAAATTCGAAAAGACAACTAGGTTGATTTTGTTGTAAGTTATCCACCGTCCACAAAAATGAGAAACATATTTAACACGCTACAATATTATTTATAGGGTCAATACAACTCGCATGAATCGAGCTCAAATAGTTTAAAATTCGAAGACGGGATTATATATATACATATATATATATATATATATATATATATATATATATTCAGAAAAAGCCCAATATGAGGCCCATCTTGATTCAGAAGCCCTAGAGCAATTATGGGAAAAGGCCCACGCCAAGCCCTCCAATATAGTTTAATTACCATTTTGTCCTTGAATTTTTAAGTTTATTTAATTTTAAATCCTAAATTATATAGTTTATTTTATGTTGGTCGTCTATTTTTAGTTTATTATTAAAAAATAAAAAATACTTAAAAAAAACAATAAAAAAAATCTAAACCAAAATTTTAAGTGTTAAAATAAACATTTTAAGAGATGAATATAAAAAATAAAATTTAATAAAATTTAAGAAAAGGAATTTTATAATTGAATGAATGTATTTAATTGGATCTAAAAAATTTGTGGCGTTGTTAAGATACTAAAATCAAGACAAAAAAAAAAAAGTATTTTTTTTTATAAGCTTAATACTCGAGTCACCTTATTAGAGATGCCCGTTTAATATGTGGGACCAGGGCTCGACCAAGACCCATTAAATAAATAAATAGATAAGGAGTGGAAAGAGATTTCTGCTCGTTAGTTAAACTGGGATAAGGAAAGTGTTGATGATGAAAGTCCTATACTTCTGCTGCTAATGGGAAATTAATGATTTTTTTTTTTTAATTTTAGATAAATATAATTTTAATATATTTTTTTGAAAGTTAAAAATTTAAATATATTTTTGAGAGATAATTTGTTATTAATTTAGCCAATTTGAGTGATTCAACTGATTGTCAAAGATATTCTTGTTGACGGCTTAATGCCACCGTCGTGGGTTGTTAGGGTTAAATTTGAAAGCTGAAATCCAAATTTGTGTTCACCCACCCGTCTTCTTCATTTCAATTTCCCGAAGGAGGTGTTCCTTCAAGCACCTCTTTGGGGATTTTTCTCTTCCAATTCCTCTCCAATGGCGTCCGACACCTTCTCCGACAAGAACGTCGTCTTCAGGAAACTCAAAGCCAAGTCCGAAAATAAGGTAGTATTCCCTTTTCCGCCCTCCATTTCCGACCATTTTCCGTTGCTTTTTCCGATTCCTCTTCGTTTCATTACGATTTTGAGTTTCCTCCCCCCGATCTGTGTGTTTCATCTCCAGATCTCTGACCCACTTCCTTGATTCTGGTTATTTTTTTTGGATTCCAGACGTGTTTTGATTGCAATGCTAAGAATCCGACTTGGGCTTCTGTTCCCTATGGGATCTTCCTCTGTATTGATTGCTCCGCTGTGCATCGCAGCCTTGGCGTACATGTTAGCTTCGTCAGGTGAATTATTACTATTATTTTGTTTAGGGTTTTGATTCCAGGCACTCTTGTTTTGATTTCTACTTCTGAATTCACACTTCTCGAATCATTACTATATTTTTGTTTTGCTAATAGAGTATGTGTTATGTGTAGTTATTAGAAGTGCATTGCATTGCTTTGCACAGTGTCTTATTCTCATGCCTCTTCCATGTGTTTAGTCGTCTATGTTGAACCCTGTCCTCCTACTGCCTCGCCAAGCCTTACGCTCTAAACATGTTTTTAGAATGTATGGGTTGTCATTTGTAGACACCTTTAGATTATTTCCTAGAAAACTCAAATTGGGTGATGAGAATTACAATATACCAAAGTGATAAGAAATAACAAATGAGAAGTGATGAGAGTGATGTAAATTATATGGAAGTCTTGTGAATGTGCATATGTAAAGGCCTCGCTCGATGATCACTTGGTTTTTAAGGTTTAAAATCTAAGCTTTAAAATACTAGTTCCACTTATGGAGTTTCTTCGTTTTGTCATCTACTTCCTTCTAATGTTTTTAAAATACGAGCCAAGTTGTGAATATAGAAAAAACATGGCTACTGTAAAATATTACCAAGGCGTACATTTTTATATATCAAAACTGTTGCCTCACAAAAGTGTAAATACACATGTATCTTTATGTATGAGAACAAGATGAGGTTCGGGCTAGCACTGTACTGGCCATTTATTCTTGCAGGATAGTTCTGCAATAGACATTTATTCTTTTTGTGGAAAGACAGATTTTGGAGACATATTTTGTAACCTTCCTTACCTCGGGCAAGGACTGATCCCCAGTCCTTCTGCCTTATCATTCCAATGTGGTAGATCTGCCAACTGTTCGTAGACATGCATGACTATGATTATGTAAAAAAAAATATTTGCTCCATCTGAGATTTTGAATTCTTCACCCTTTGGATGGCATATTCGTTTGTTGTTCTTCATTATTATAAACGTCAATGGTCATATCACATGATAGTTGACATTAGTGCATCTAAATGCATATTATCCACATCTCCCTGTGTTAACAGCTTGTCAGTTGCAAATTTATAAACTGCTGGTCCAGCTTGGTTTTGCCACCATGTCGACGATTTAACATTAGTTCATTGTCTCCTCTCATGGATGTGTTCCTTTATACTTGTTTCTTTCTGACCTCTGCAAAAAAAAAAAAAAAAAAAAAAAAAAAAAAAAAAAAAAAAAAAAAAAAAAAAAAAAAAAAAAAAAAAAAAGACCTAAATCCCTTTGGAGAAATGCAGTTTCTTCTGTTTGTAGGGTCAGGAAATTTAGAAAACTAGGAATAGTTGTCTTTGTAAAGATAGCAAGGGGAGTTCACAGAGACTTCAGATATAATTATTTTAGTACGTATATATGAGTGTATAATGCGAAATGATTTTGTTGCTGCCCCTTCTTAATTTTTGCTGGTTAGGTGCCTTAGTTTCCCCATTTTATTCCCTAGTCAAGTTACTGGGGACGCGAGGCTGACTTTGAGTCACACAATCCTCTTCTGTCAAAATTTTGCAGTCTATTACTTGTCAAAATCAACTGTTAGTAGCCTAAAAGAAAGCCCTACATGTATTGAGTCAACAGAACTCTTAGTTGCATTTTGGATAACTGTAAGTGTAGTTTATCTCTAATTTCTTTCCGATTCCTGTTTGTATTAACTACATGTGGCTTGCATAAACATGCTACTCAGGGTTTCAAGTGAAATAAAGCGTCAAAGGTTATGATAGTCTTGAAATGTATCTGAGAGTACAAGTCCCTTATGATGGGAATGATTTTGATGTTATTAGGTTCTTCAATTATGTAGGTCCACAAATTTAGATTCTTGGACTGTGGAGCAGCTTAAAACAATGAGCTTTGGAGGAAATAACCGAGCACAGGTTTTCTTTAAGCAGCATGGATGGTCCGACGGAGGCAAAATCGAGGCCAAATATACATCAAGAGCTGCTGAATTGTATAGACAATTACTTTCAAAAGAAGTTGCTAAAAGTATGGCAGAAGAGATGGCGTTGCCATCTTCCCCAGTTTCTTCTCCGTCAGGCCAAGTAACAAATGGACCTCCTGATGTCAAGACTAATGAAATTGCTAAAGACAATGTCTCTGGAAAGCAAGAAGCTCCCGAAATTTCTGCCTCACCAAAAGCTTCTCAGACGGTATTCTCAAGTACTGTGAAGAAGCCCATTGGTGGGAAGAAGCCAGGGAAAACTGGGGGACTTGGTGCCCGAAAGCTCACTACAAAGGTAATAATAATGCGTTCTACCACTGTGAATAGACCGTAATTTGCTCATGGATTATTGTTATTTTGGATAAAGTCGTTAAACTAAATTTCAATTAACCTCGAATATTGTTTTTGAGAAACATTTAGCTTGACTGTATAATTTGCACTCCCTGCAGCGAAGTGAAAATTTATATGATCAGAAACCTGAAGAACCCACAGTTCCAGTTTCATCTTCAACCGCAATCAAAACTCCTGCAACTGGTTCATCTGTTGCATCTCGCTTTGAATATGTAGAAAATGTCCAATCATCTGACGTGAATTCTAGTGGCTCTCATGTAGTTAGCCATGTGGCTCCTCCAAAGGCAACGGGATTCTTTGCTGAATTTGGAATGGATGGTGGTTTTCCAAAGAAAGCGAGTTCCAGTTCCTCGAAAGTGCAGGTTAGTAATTGTACTTCTGAGTTTGTAATGAATTTAGCATGCATCAATAAATCAACCATGGGAAAATGAGGAATTGTCTAATGTAGGCCGTAAATCTGAAATTCTTTGCTTTTGTCATCCTGTCATTATTCATGAATCATGTTTATCCCTAGCCGTGCATAATTGATGTTATGTCTTTATGCATCCACGACTAGCTTTTTGCATCTTGTGTTTATTCTTTTTTGGTGTCTGAGTATGAAATTCTCTTTTATTGAACACTTTTGGTACTAAAAAATGAATTACTCTGAAAATTCCACATCTATTCCCTGATTTCAAAAAAACCTCGTTGCACTGGTTGAAATTTCATGGGGTAAAAATTTTCGGACAATGTCTGTTACTCGTTGCACTGGTTGAAATTTCCTTTTTCGGGTAAGTTTCGTGAACACGCCTTTACGATAATAAGCAATTTATTGCTAGTCAAACAGAACCCATCAGAATTCCTAAAAAAAACCTCAGTAATGGCATGCACAAACACGTATCATGCTGGTTGATGATGACATGGGTCCATAACATGTCTCTTCATTTGGTCTCTGTTCTCATCTCACAATATGATGATGTCAGATTGAAGAAAGCGATGAAGCGAGGAAGAAGTTCTCCAATGCTAAATCTATTTCGTCAGCTCAATATTTTGGTGATCAGAACAGAGCTGATGCTGAAGCTCAGGCCTCCCTGCAAAAGTTCTCGGTATGTACCTTTATCGTTAATGAAGCGGAAATTGTTGTCCAGACTTTTCTAGTCGTACCTTTGTATACTGACCTCTTACCATATGTGACCCTTCAATCCTTCATAATGGAACCTGAGATCCTTTGAGTTAAGCTTCTTTCACTTTCTGTATATGGTATCGTGGCACGACGAACGATATTTTGTTTCATTCGTTCCACAGATTGGATGCAAGTCGTTTCTTTATACAGCCAAGATCTCTGAATGTTAGTTTCTTTCCTCTTATTCTCCATCCTTCAATTCGCAGGGTTCGGCTTCCATCTCTAGTGCCGATCTATTCGGTCACCAACAAGATAATCTTTCCGCTGATCTTACTGCAACCGAGTTTATTAACCGGATTTCTATTCAGGTTCTAAGCTATCCTTGCTTGTTCTCGTGACCTTCTAAAACTATTTAGTGCATCTTAGCATTATGTTACATACATCCTTATTTAAATTGGCAGGCACAGCAGGATCTGTCTTCTCTCAAGAACATTGCTGGAGAAACAGGGAAGAAGCTAAGCTCTTTGGCATCCACATTAATTACAGATCTTCAGGACAGAATCATCTGATACAGTTTTAAGTCTTCGTTCTCCATTGTAGAATTTGGCCCAAACTCAAAACTCGAACTCGATACAGTTTTTTTTTTTTTTATTATTACCAGTCGATTTTATTACTGAGGAATGTAAAGAAAATTCAGTCTACAGATTCTTTCAAAAACGACGTTTTACCCAGGACTTGAATTGGGTGGTTCCTATGTTTTTCTAGCTTGCTGCATTGATGAACCATGTGCTTTAGTTCTCTTTACAGCAAACATACCATATTTTCACCCTTTCTCATAATAGCTTAGGACCTCAATTTGTATTGAGTTTTGCTTTTAGTTTAGAGTTTATTGTATGTGTTTCAATAATAATTGAGTGCTATATTTAAAGAACTAATATATAATTCTGCTATGTTCATTTTCTATTTGGAGTATGATTCGATGCGTTTTATGATTATTTAGTCTCGTTATTAAAAGGTTTAGGAGACCGTTGATCTATGAGATTAGTTTTAAGATGTCTCTCTAGTCTACGAAGTTTAGCAAATGGATTTGATCGTTCTTGGTTTCGGGAAGGAACTTGAGCATTGTACAACTGGTTTGGACATACCGCACAACGGGTGTGGACATACCGCCTGACCTATGACAAAACAAATTGGTCTTTTGTGCACGTTTATATTTGATGCTACTAAAATTTTATTATTATTATTTTATTTATGTGATTTTGAATTATTTTAAAAGAAATTTATTTGGAAGAGTTGTAAATTATCAGTAGAAAATTTGAATTGTTAAAATTTTTAAAATCTTGATTTAATAATTTAAGAAAGGAAATTATTCAATAAAGGAAAAATAGAAGTTAATTAGTGTGAAGAGTAACGAACTTTAGGGTTTTTAGAGAAAGGTGTAGTTGTTGAGATTTGAGTGAGATTGAAATTGTCAGTCTCCACAACGAACTGTTGAGAAAGGAATTAAAAAACGAAATCAACTGTCGATTATCGTCCTCCGCGTCCTTTCCTCTAATTCTCTCTTCAAATTTTCGTTTTCCCCCTTTTGTTCTGAAGCGGAAAGGTCCAATTTTTGGGAGTTTTTGAGTTTTCCCTCCCTTTTCAAATCATACCTTACAACCCCTCCAATTGATTTTCGTTTTCCCTCTCTTTTCCGGTTCCCCCGCTCCAATTTTCCCCTGAAATCTTCCCCCTCTTTTCTTTTCTCTCCAATTTTCCATAACCCATCTCTGTTTCGTTTCATTAGAGCTCGTTTTTTCTTGTATTCAGCGTAATTATCTTGTTCCACTCTCTTGAATGGCGACCCATCTGGCGGAATCTCAAGAAGCCGATAGATATTTGGTTCCTCCGTTGGAAATTGAAGGTGGGTATTGGCAGTCGACTACTGAAGAAGCCCTAACTCAGCAATCTCTGGCTCCGCCTTCGTCTTGTGGAGATGGGATTTTTTCTTTTTCGCCTATTGACGGCTCTGCTAATCAGTCTTGGGGTACTTCTTCGTTAAACCCTAATGAGTCTTCCTCATTTTCAATTTACTCGTCTGATTCTGATGGAATCGTGCCATTGCCCTCGTTGCCCGTTTCATCATTCGTTGACAATTCATTGAATTGTTCTTCAGAACAAGGTTTCCCAACAAGTTCAGTGGCTGCCCAAGAAGCCAAATCTTTGTCAGTGGTGAGTCCCTCTTGTAATTACCTCTTTGCAATTCGTTGTAATTGACAGTTTTTGGGCTTTGATTTTGGTTATGTTCTTATATGTAGGGTGCGGGGCTTGCAAATATGGGTAATACTTGCTTTATAAACGCAATCCTGCAGTGCCTCACTCATACTGCTCCATTTGTGGAGGGTCTTCGATCTGTCACTCATGATATGCCTTGTAACAGTAAGATCTCTATCATTTCCGATGTGTTCTATCTATTTAAGAAATTTTATTTATCCAATAGTTAAAGATTGCAAAATTGCACCGCAGGTGAAGATCTTTGTGTTCTTTGTGCAATTCGGGATCATATCGAGCTCTCCTTAACATCTATGGGCGGGATTATCTCCCCACTTCGACTTGTCGATAACTTGAACTGTATCCTTTTCTGTATTTTTTTCCACAAGATTTGTTTTCTTTCAAATTTCTGTTAATTAGTGCTTTTTGTCTGTTGTGTGATGTGATTATCTATGATTTTTGGATATGAATGGTTTGTGTTGCGTGTATTTGATGTTACAGTTGTTTATATACTTCTCTATTTGATCATATTAGCATTTGAAAACTTGGTATACTGTTGTTATTCTTAAGCTATTATTAGACTTCTCGTCTTGTTTTCGGAGATACCAGCAGGAAGATGCCCATGAGTTCCTGCAGTGCTTCTTGGATAAACTTGAAAGATGCCTGGTATCAGAAGTCAAGGATCAAATTTCTTTTGAGGATGATGATGATCTAGTGAATAATGTGTTTGGTGGTCGTCTCATAAGCAACGTAAGAACAATAATTATCTGTCCTGTTCTGTTTTGAGTATTGAGCTTCTGTTTCTAGTCATTTAACAATTTGCGTTATATTCAGCTATGCTGCTGTAATTGTGGCCATTGTTCTGAAACCCATGAGCCTTTGGTCGACCTGAGCTTGGAGATTGAGAATGTCGACTCCCTTTCTAGTGCTTTGGAGTCTTTCACCAAGGTGGAGAAGATTGGTGATCCAGAGACAAAATTCAAGTGTGAAAACTGCAAAGAAGAGGTATTGGTGGAGAAGCAGCTTAAGCTCGAAAAGATCCCTTTGGTTACTACATTCCACTTAAAGAGATTCAAGGCTGATAGTTCTTTCATTGAGAAAATCGAAAAGCACTTGGAGTTTCCGTTAGAGTTAGATTTGCAGCCGTACAGCGTGAGAGGGCGTGATGCAGAGGTGAAGCCTAAATTTTCTTATCTTAGGGTGATGCCCCACATTTGGTTTTGAGGTTCATTACTGATGTTTTCTCTGTCCTTCCCTTTGATGATGAAAGGTGGAGCTCAAGTATGAATTATATGCAATTGTGGAACACACAGGGTTTTCCTCTACTTCTGGACATTACTTCAGCTTTGTTCGCTCGTCTCCCGATACATGGCACAGAATGGATGACTCAATGGTATAACATTTATGAACTATTTTTCAGTTTTGTTTAGATTGGCAATAATTGAGTTAGTGATTAGTTTCCTTTCCATTCGTACTTCGTTTCGTCATCATTTTCAAAACTTTAGTAGCCGTTATGTATTTTTGAATTACGACATGTGATCTGATGTTGTGCTGTCGTGATCTTTTCGGCCTTGTGGATAATTACTATCAAGTGTATGCTTTAGGGAAGTGCAATAAGCTTGTTCTGAATAAGAAAAGCTCTCTGGTTTTGATGTTATGTAGGTTACTCCAGTTAGTGAAGATTATGTTCTGTCAAGGGAGGCCTACATTCTGTTATATAAGAGGAAGGGAACTTCATGGTTCTCGAGTTTAATCCAACAACGAGATCCTTGCTTAAATTCATGTTCCGATACTTTGCAAAGTATGGATACTGTTCGCTCTTCGTTGTCTGCTGAATCTATCGTCAATTGTGAAACTATGAATGTGCCTGTGGATATGTTGCGGCTGAGTCCTGCTCAGTTTTCTGTTGAAATGGGGGAGCAAGATACTGTTGCCAATGATTTGGGAAATCCTACCTCTGCTAACTTGCATATATTTGAGAGTGCAACACTCCAGTCTTCTCCCATCGTATCTAAGAACCTCTGCTCGAATGGAAATGATGAAGGTGTTGATGGTTTTCGTCCTCTTTCACCGACGAGATCTCCCAGCCCTGATATCGTTTTCCAAACTCCAGGTAAAGCGTTGTTCTTATCTTTATATGTTTTCTATTTGATATTGGTTGGACTGTATTGATCTAGGAAGTTTATATTTTGTTCAGAACCACAATACCAAATCCCAGTCAGTCATCTGAAGACCGAAAAGTGCTCGACGTCTGGAAGGCCATCGAACAAGGGTGTGGAAGATCCTGAGAGAAAAGCAGCCCTGAGATACATTAAGAAGAGCATGCCGGGTTCGAGAGGGTTGAAAATGATCAATGCTATATTGGGACCTCAAAATGAAGGTCCCTTAAACAAGAAGAAGAGACTAAGGTCATTGCCATGCAAAAGGTCAAGCCCGCCGAACAATCGTCGCAAAACGAGTATAGTTTTGTGATGCACTTCGTAGCCAGCCAAAACCGAAGTGAACCGAGTTGATAGATTTTGCTAAGTAGTTCCCTTGCCTTTTACCCTTCTTTTCTGTTGTTTTAGAGGTAAATATGTGGTGGAAGACGTTTAAAATTTATTTCTAGCTATCATAAGTTTGGGTTTTGGGTTCGACCTCGGTGAATCGAGATGCTTTTTCAATCTGTATAGAGAACGTTTTCAGTTTGAATGCTCTACATGTTATATAATCAAATTCTGTGTTGACAATCTGTTCCAATTTATTACTACTTTCTGATCTTGAATGATTCTTCAGAGATGATTACTATGCTCAATAGTGAAGAAAGTGTAGATTTTGACAGAATCAATGAGAATGTTTGTTGGTTTGTTGAGGAGAATCCAACACATTCTTAAAAGCATCAAAACTTGTTCTTTAATATTCTGAAGCCAGGTAAACATGAACACTACCTAGTCTTCCAACAACATTCTTTCCTTTCCTAATCTTGTTGTCTTGTGACATGGCAGAGGCTGGAGACGAAGCCATGGGAGACGACGATATGGCTACCCCGACTCCAACCCCGAGTTTCAGCTCATCATCAGAGGCTGCAAACAGACACATAGTGGTTGTCATGGACGGAATGGAAGAGTTCACGACAAAGCCACTCGAATGGGCGTTGGATAACATCATCAAGCCTGGTTGCGTCGTTACTCTCATCGGCGCCATGCCGTGGCTCAACATTCCTCGTTAGTAATCAAGTTTGTTTTCCTTTCTCTTGCACAATCTTGTTGTGTTTTCTTAAGATTCTTGTACTGTTCTTGATGAAGTTTCTTCCAAAACATGGTTGGATATTTGGCCGTTCAACTTGGAGGAGATGCCATTTGTGAGAGGGGAAAGGGAGTGTATCACTGAACCCAAGTATGCAAAACTTGAAGCTGTGCTATCTCTCTGTACACAATATGGTGTATGTATATATATCTATATATCTATGTATATATGTATATATGTATATATGTATATCATCGAGTATTGTTTGTTCTTCAGGTTGTGCCACAAAAAAAGGTTATAATGGGTCATCCACTTAGGCTGCTGATTGTTGAGCAAATCTCTGGGCTTCATGCAACATGGGTCGTATTTGACAAGTAAGCTATCTATCAATTGTGTTTGTTGAAGCAAGTTATTAAGAGAACTGATAATATAACAACAACAATGACAGGCATCAAAGAAATAACAGAGCCTTTTATGCCAAGAAAGTTAAATGCAATATGGTGATGCTCAAAGAAGATGGAGGTGTTGATATGATCAATAGAGAGCCTGAATTTCCTAGTGCTTCCACTTCTGATTCCAAACCCTCTTATTCTACATTAACTAGTTGAATTGTTGTCGTTTAAAGTTTCATACAACTTTTGATCTAGTTGAATCGAAGTTATCATGACTCAATCGGTTGATTTCGGGTATGCTCATGTTTAGCATAATTTGTGGGGATGTGTATTAGAATAGGAGGTGATAATATCTGTGCCTGGCTCCATAGACATCTCGACTCGTATACAAATTGAAAAGTAGTAAATCACACTAGAATTCGGATTACATTTCAGGAATGTTTATGAATCAATTAAGGGTACTTTATGTCCCGTTCTTTGATCATCACAATAGTAAACTTAATATTCATTAAGAACAACACAATTTTCATGGTGCATACCCACCACCATGTCCTCCGCCTTGTCCGCTGCCTCCGCCAGCTCCATATCCACCTCCTTGTGCACCTCCACCACCATAGCCGCCGCCGGAGCCGCCGCCTACTCCGCCTCCATGTCCTCCTGCTCCACTTCCTGAGCCACCTCCTTCTCCTCCGCCACTTCCGTATCCACCTCCATTTGCTCCTCCACCACCATATCCACCACCGGAACCGCCACCTCCGCCACCTCCATGCCCTCCTGCTCCGCTCCCCGAGCTGCCTCCTTGTCCTCCGCCACTTCCGTATCCTCCGCCACTTCCGTATCCACCGCCATTTGCTCCTCCGGCACCATAACCACCACCGCCTCCACTTCCCCCACCACCTCCTCCTCCATAGCCTACTCCCCCGCTACCATAACCACCACCTGACCCAGCTCCACCTCCACTTCCATATCCACCACCGGGGCCATAACCACCACCGCTACCACCTCCACTTCCTCCACCACCACCACCACCATTGCCATAACCACGATCTTCTCCACCCCCATATCCAGCGCCACTTCCTTCACCTCCACCATTTCCATATCCAACACCTCCATATGCAGAGCCACCTCCACCTCCGCGTCCTCCTCCACCACCACCGGCATATCCAGCGGTAACTCCATATCCGCTACCGCCACCCTCTCCACCACCATATCCAATAGAAACGCGGCCTAACACTGGGACTTGGACATTGGCATCATAGGCAACAAGGGTTCTGGCTGCAGAAGCTAACCCAAAACCCAACAAAGCAAAGAAAACAAGGTATTCGATTGCATGATTCTCCATGGTATTCAAAACACAAGATCTATGTCTATAATGCATATTCTGATCCCTTTATATAGGAATTGGTGGAGTGAGGATCAGCTTCTAAGTGGGTTAAAAAGCACATGCAAACGTGGCCCAATATCCATTACCCATTAGTGTGCCTCAGCTGTTTCCCATAACTGTGTTTCACCAAACAATCGACTTCCAATCAATCAAATTTCACCTTCACTTTCACCTGCTCATCTACTCATGCTTTGGTCCATTGCCGGTTATCGTTAGTTTTACGGTTTTCAAATGCGTATACTAGAAAGAGATTTTCACACTCTTATAAGAAGAACTGGTATAAACGCTCAGTATCTGGCTCTGATACCATTCGCAGCCATCTAAACCTACCACTAATAAATATTGTCTACTTCGGCTTGTTACATATCGCCGTCAGCTTCTATAAAGAATGTTTTGTTCCCTTCTCCAACCGAGTGATATAATCATTTTTCATATAGTAAATTTCTTTTTAGCGAGTCATTGTTCATGGTTTTTCCCATTTGGAAGTTTTTCACGTCAATTCCTCCACCTTAATCCAAATATTAAATTTTTGTTGCATAAAATTAATGAATCAATTAATAAATTTAATGGATTACAAAATAATAAACATAAGAACACTAAGAACAATGCTTAGATGGATGGGTGCGACATTCAACAAATAGTTGGATATGTGCCACTTCATTTACCTATTAGTTATCATTAAATGAATCGATCTCCATTCTATATCTATCTTGGTTCATACTTGAAACCAAAAAAAATGGACTTATTTGAAGAGAAGTTAGGTCACCACTTTATTAATCTTGAAAAGTATTAACTATTCTCGATCGACTTTTCTTGAATTGTTTTTAAGAGTAAAGATCGTTCTCACAAATCGACATGAATCCTTTTAGAATGCTCTTTTCTCATTCATATGTTTTTCTAGAAAAAAATTTCGAAGGTCACATGTCATTGAATTAATTTTAGAGTTTCTATGATTGAACCACGAAAAAAAATGTGCACCTTGTTGGTATAATGTGAGATCCCATATCGGTTGGAGAGGGGGAGCGAACCATTCCTTCTAAAGGTGAAGCTTTTACTCTATTAGGGGTGAAGCTTGCCCAAGCAGAGGTGAATATAGCTTCTTCCTTTATAGAGCATGTGTAACGGTTGAAGCCCACTGGTAATAGATATTGCCCTTTTTGAGTTTTCCGTTTCGAGCTTCCTTTCAAAGTTTTAAAACGTGTCTTCCCGGGAGAGGTTTTCACACCCTTATAAAAAATGCTTCGTTCACCTCTCCAATGAACCGTTACAACATGAAAGCTTAGTGTTGAGGATTGTTGGGAGAGAGTCTCACGTTGGCTAATGTAGGGAATGATAATGGGTTTATAAGTAAGGAATACATCTCCATTGGTATGAGGCATTTTGGGGAAGCCAAAACGGAGATTGGTATGTGGCATTTTGGGGAAGCCAAAACAAAGACATGAGAGCTTATGCTCAAAGTGGACAATATCATACCATTGTGGAGATCCGTGATTCCTAACACTTAGATCTGTGGAAGAAACTTTAAAGGCTAAAACAGAACAACGCAGCTAAACTCTTAGATGAGGAGAACAAAACATTTCTTATAAAGGTGTAGAAATCTTTCCCCCTGAAAGGGAAAGTCCAAAGAGAACAATATTTGCTAGCGGTGAGCTTGAGTTGTTATATAAAATGCTAGAACAATGTTAGGAACCATGACTATCCACAATAGTATTAATTGTCTACATTGAACAAAAGTCTAATGACTTTGAATTTTTTGATGAAATGTGCACTCTTGTTTCTCAACACAACTCGCAAACAAGTTAGACCCAACAAATAAATGATGCTCGTTCTCATGTGCGACCTCTAACTTTATCTATTTAGCATTGTTCTAGATGAAAGTTAGCACGGTTCTAGATGACTCTTCTACCACAAATCTTCACTAGAACTACACATTCGAAATTTATAACTTTTTTGTTCGAACACTTGAGAATTCTATTGATATGGATACCATTTGATAGGAACAAAAACTTCCTCAATGATATGATATTGTCCAATTTGAATATAAGCTCTCCTTTTGGTTTCCTCTAACAGACTAGACGGGTATAAACTAATATGAAACTTTAACAATTCTCAACAAACCACCATAATTCTCGAGTTTATGCAATATATGAAGGTGGGATCGAACTAATCGTAGCAAATTTGAGAGAAAGAGGGTAGTGTGAACTATGAAGTAGAAAAGTAGCAGCAAAAGAGAGTGTGTAATGGACACTTATGAATTCCCACAAGCTAATGCCCAAAACCCTTTGCCTTTATGGTTTGATGGATCATTGTTTTTGAATCATAACAACGTGTGGGTCTCTCTCTCCATTATCTCATATTGCTTCCTTTAGTGGACCTCTCCTTTTTGTTCATGCTTCAACAAGCTTTGTATTTCTACACTTTTCTTCTTCTTTAATATGCTTTAAATGCATCATTTCTGACGTCTAAATGAAAGTATGCTCTTCAAATCCCATTCTCGTGGTATAGAGATCAAGCTCGATCTGAGAATATTTGTGAGATCTTACATCGTTTAGATAGGTAAACAAAACATTCTTTATAAGGGTGTGGAAACTTTTTCATAACAGATGTGTCCTAGAACCTTGAAGAAAAACCTAGAAGGGAAACATAACCGCTTATGAAATTTGTTCAAAACTAAATCAAGTTGGAAATAACAAAGAGCTCAACAACCAGTTTTGGACCTAATATGACTCAATTTTTCATCCTCATTTCGATTTCGAGATTTGTTTGTTCTGATTTTCCCGAGTTTTAGACTGATTTTAATTGCTTTTCAATTGTTAGACACTCTTTTATTGTAAGCGCACACGTAGATTATTGGTCATTATGTTATGGACATAGAGTAAATTGTCTATTTGTGTGCATAAGAACTTTACAATTTCTTCGGATCGAGCTATGCTCGTAGCAAAAACTATCATGCTTTTCAAGTAAGTGGCGCTTCAAAATTTTGGCTTTGGCTATGCTTGTAGTATGTATGAAAGCATGATATAAAAAGGAATTTTATAGAAATTTGAGCCTAAGCGGAATTGATTCAATCCATGAAACAAGTATGCCGAAGTTATATGAGGCATGTTTTTCGAGAAATGAATTGTTAAGCTCTTATTTGGATGGACTTGAAAACATGCCTTTAGTATGATAAAGAGTACGTTATAGGAACTTGTTATAAATATTTAAGCATGAGATGATATATGTTAAACGTTATTATACATGTTTTTCTAAGAAAAGTATGAATTGAACTATGAACGGTATGATTTTGAAATTTTGAATAGGTGCCCATGTTAGGTCACTATGCTCTGTCTCTATTGTATATGTATATGTATATGTCACGACCCAAATTTTTACAGTGAACCGTGAACGACAGTGTTGTGTAGTGTGTCTGGATGAAAAACTCGAAAAGACATCAACACAAAAATCATTTATTTCATAAGAAGAAAGTTTAATACAAAGAATCAAATTGTTGACAAGTTTTTACAATGAAAGGTTGTGAAAATAAAAGACTAAATTGATGCCCCGGAACATGCTTTCCTCTGTGACCATCCACGTCTCTCATTTGGTTCGTAGCATCACGAATCTAAAAAGAAAAATGTAGCAAGGATGAGTATAAAAGTTATGCTTAGTAAGTTACTTACTTGTAGGCTCTCATCGCGTTCTAGGCTGAACAGATTTCCACGGACATACAAGCATTCTATACATCATGCTTCCATATTCTTGATTCTCTAATCACCTAATTTCATTTCATGGTAAAACTATCCACTTAGGGTAATTATTCTAGCATGCATGCAATTCAAGCGAATCCTACCTTCCTAAATACCATGAGGTGACTTACATGATTGATGAGTGCCTTTTTGTTTAGCGT
Source organism: Cucurbita maxima (assembly GCF_002738345.1). Lineage (NCBI taxonomy): Eukaryota > Viridiplantae > Streptophyta > Magnoliopsida > Cucurbitales > Cucurbitaceae > Cucurbita > Cucurbita maxima. The sequence continues at coordinate 2,538,893 of NW_019272044.1, forward strand.
TTCTACACAAATAGGGTGTCCAAAAAGTGTGATTTTCATTGATTAGGTCCTAAGTCACATAAAAATATGGTTAGAATTGGAATTGGGATAAAAATCAAGCAAACGAAAGTCGAACGAACTGAAAACCCACTTACACACGTCGGCACGCGTCAAGAGAAGTCTTACTCATGGCTACGCGCGAGTACCACGCACGTGACAACTTTCTGCAGTTGCAGGTTAGGCATCTGGTTCGTGTCGCTCGAGTTGGACTGATGGGTTGTGGGTTGGATCGGGTCGGTTGGTAGATTGCGGGTTGATTAGGGTTTGTAGAGGCTGCGTGTCATGGAATGAACAAAGCTGCGTTGCTCCACACGACGTTCGACGCATAGCTCCACTCGTTGCCTGGCATTTTTCTTACGCCTGGTAGTATATGCGATTCCTTTCACCTGTTGACGCATGGCTCGCCGAAAATTTTTCTCTCTCCTAACGGATCACGAAATTGATTCTAGTTAGTTTTCATTTTCTGTTCTTCATATCTTTTGAGTCTTATCTCGAATTGAAATGTTTCATTGACCAAAGTTATAACATGTAAATCCATCTATGCCACATTATTTTTCTTGAATTTAAACATCAACCACAGACTGAGTTACGAGTCAGAAATAGGTTACTTTTGGATTGAGATCTCGACCATACTTCTTCACAGATCCTATAGAAGTAGGCGCTATGAGGGGCTATGGAGTTTTGGACTTATCAGCCACTTTGTACTTCTTTTGACTATGTTTTTGGAACCCTTGGTTTTTGTATTTTTAGACTATATGAACCATGTTTTGGGTGTGCCCCTTGTGTACTTTAAACGTTGTTTTAAGATTGAATTAATTTTCTTTGTGTGCATGTAAGTTTAAATAGTTAAACTAATGCATGTTTTTAAATATTCCACATCTTTAAATAACTGTATGTAGCTTGAGTTCCTCAAGACGAGTCGTTACAGAAAACTATCTCTACAAACCAACACGAGTCATTTTAGCATGCTTTATCTTCAATCATGTGCTTCTTAACAAAAATAAAATTCCTAGGAAGTTACCTAATATAAGATTACTTGAAGCTAACCACGTTTCATTTTGAAATATCTATGACTCGACCACTTAAATGGAATGCAAACCTTAATCGGTACCGGCATAAATTTCAATTCTTTTAAACCCCCAACCATTTTATCTTTAGGGTTCAATTTGGTATGGGTTATCCAAATTTGTTTTATCATTAAACCATTGATTCGAATTTGACATTCGTTCGACATAGATTCAGAAAACAACATTCTCTAACCCAATTTCTTTATTTTGTTAACATAATGAATATTGGGTTCATTACTTAGAAAGGGTTTCAATTCTTGTTTGAGATGGAGTTTGTGAGTGCATATCCACCGTCATAACCTCCTTCTTCTCCACTTCCTTTGCTATTATCATGCTCTCCTCCATGACCTCCTCCACTGCCGTAAGCACCGCCGGCCCCAATTCCAGAGCCACCAGCATGGCCTCCGTAACCACCGCCGGCGCCAATGCCAGAACCACCTGCATGGCCTCCTACTCCGTCTCCCCTTCCATACCCACCGTCGACTCCTCCACCATTTCCATATCCATGGGAATCTCCATACCCATTTCCATTTCCATTTCCATTTCCATTTCTACTTCCATAGCCGATATCATGATCTCTTCCTTGCCCATACCCACCATTGCCTCCATTTTCATAACCTCCACTTCGCCCACCACCGTAACCAACACCATGATCTTCTCCACCTCCATATCTACTCCCACTTCCATATCCTGCTCCTCCTACGCCCGAGCTAACCCCTCCTCCGTATGCATTTCCTCCACCGTTACCATATCCCGAACCCCTTACTCCACCACTTCCATAGCCTGAACCTCCCAGAGCCGACCCTCTGACTCCATATTCTCCACCCGATCTTCCACCATATGCATTATCATAGGATTCGTCACGATGCCCTGAATCGTACCCTTCTCTAGGGTTAGGGCGATCGTAGCCATAGTGACGTGTTCGGGGATCATAATCAAGAAGGGTTCGGGCAGCGGAAGCTAAACCCAACCCTACAAGGAGAAGAAAGGTAAGGCACAAGACTCTAGTGATAGCCATGGAGAGAATTTGAGGATACCTAGAATGAATCCATTGATCTCTTTATATAGGAAATGGTGGAGGGTTCATCATCTTCTCATGGGTGTGCTTAATGGTAAAGAGGGCGCCACATGGGGAAATAAAAAACAATTTGGATATGTATCTCCACAAATGTCGATGAGGCAAGCACTATAATGTGCCTTTTCTCCTATTTGGCTCACACATTAGATTTGAACTAAATTCATATGAATATTTAAGTAAGGTTATGATCCCATCCTCCATTTACAAGATCCTACAATATTTTGTAAGATTGAAAACGGAAGGTCACTTAATTTACTTTTATCTGTTCTTCTTACTTCACATTAGTTAAGGTTGTTTTTTAATTTAACCGAACGATGTTTGCAACCATTATTACAGAACTGTTTTGTGATTGAATTTCAAGCATTTTCATGTTGAGTTTGTCATTTCTTAATGGTTAGATTTTGTTGTTCTAAATGTTTTCATTTTTAAGCTTAGGCCTTCTCTTGCTAAGTTATTTGGTTACATCGAATATGACCCTCCAATCTAAATTTCTCTTCTTCAATAAGGATTAATAGGAGCATTGTAGAAAGATATTTGTATGATTAAATTCACAATGCCTATAAAAATCCACTACCTAAAGAACATATATTAAATTAGGGTTCTTTATCCCTTTTCTTACTTGAACCGCCATGAGATTTGATACATGAAATAATGGATTATGAAACGACATTGCATTACTATAATATCTTTTTCATATCATATATGCATGTTTCCCTAATTCCCACTTGAACAAAATACATTAAATAATCTCTCACTTGGAGTACAATAATGGTGGAATAAATCATCACATTTTAAGGATATTAAATTTCATCATGTTTGCACTCAAAATAATAATAATAATAATAATAAAATTTCTTGGTGCTTTAATTGAGAGTGATGCACTTAATTTTACTTTTCAGATATATTATCCTTTCCATAAAATTTTAATCTTTTTCATTTATGGTAAAAATGATTTAAAATAAGCTACAATAGTGGAAAAATTAGAAATCAATAAAATTGGATTTTAGGTGTCTGGTTCAACTGAATCAACCATGTCATCATCTTCTACTATAGAAAAGGGTTAGTGTTGCACATCTCGACCTACTAGAGACTAAAAGTGAGATTTGTCCAAGCATTCTATGTCTTGTCTTGAGGTTTCTTCATCAAACTTGCAGACATGGTATTTACTTGGTCTTGCATGCCTTATTCACTCTCGTTTCCTACTTGCACGGTGGTCCAAAATTTCACAATTTCACTACTCGACCCTAATTCAAGTTATAATAAGCTTACTATTAAAAATGATTTGGAAACAGTCAAATAAAAGGTCGAATCGAATGGGAAAAACTAACCCTTTGGGCATCACACGTGATTGGAAAAACTCTTACATGAAGGTTTCATGCTTTATTGCCACGAGCGGGTCCAAATGCATAGTCGTCGGTGTTCTTTGTTTCGAATCCCAATTGACGTATCTCAAACGAATTTATGGATATCTTAAAAGAACTAGACGCATGTCTAAACTTAATCCTTTGTTACGATGAAAGAAAATATCATGCTCACTGAGTTTTATAGTTAATGTCTCATATAGTTTCTTTTCACCAATACATACTAGAGTTCGAAGTATAAATGAGAATGAGATTTCTCATATCAATTTTAAAGACTTCTAAATCAAAGTCTTGAATCATAACTTCTCTAGTCAAGAAATATTATTGGGTTCAGAGTCTTATTATTCTACTTCACGGTCAAATCTAAGTATATTTGAAGTTTCTTATAAAATGATATTTGATTCAAAACAAACATTTTACCCACTCAAACACTTTCAACCTATTGGATATAGCCCACGATCAAAATATGTTGAAATAAATAAAAAATCATGTTGTTGTAAAGAGCATACATCTCAGGAGTATTTACAGTGGAGAAGTCACAACTAGTTTCCTAAACTTTCCATCCAAGTTACGACCACTAGCAATTTTCGTGAATAAATCATAACTATTTTCTAAACTTATTCAAGTTAAAAACTTTTTTTACCAAGTCAAGATTAATGACTCATATTCTCCCCAGTAAGCTTGATTTTGCTGTAGATTCTTGCTTTCGAATAACTTCTGCATGTTTGTAAAGCTTAACTCTTGCTAAGGCGTTGGTGAGAATATTTGCATGTTGCTCTGTAGTGCCAACATTGCTTGGTTCGTGATCAACTCTGTATTTTTCATAAAAAAATTTAATTCCACAACATGCAATTTCTTCCGCTTCTCTCTTATGTATAGGGACTTCATCTTATAGGGTACTCCTTTGTCTTTCAACCTTTTTCTTTTATACATGCCTCTAGCCTCGTTTGGTTGAGAGGACAAGTTTGATGTCCCATTTTTCTTACGCCTTGGTGGCCTTTCTCTAGGCCTACGTGGTTAGGTTGTTCTTCGCTGAGTGTAGTAGTCTATGGTTTCTTCTTGGCTATGTTCTTCGGTTCCTTTTTCTCTTGACACATTGGTTTCTTCTTCACTTTCTTGTTGTCAACGCCAATGGATACTTTTGAAAGAGTTTGATGGTCTTTCAATAGTATCTTATACCGACAATTTTGCAACCGTTTTACTTTCATCAACAAAACTTAGTTTTTATTGTATATCTTGAGGAACGAGTCAACTATCTCTACTCTAATAATATCTTGAGGAATGTTTATGTTGTCAATTGACTAAGGCTAATAATATTTCTCTTCAACTCGACATGTAATATACTTTAGTTAATAGACATTGATCGTCGTTCTTACACTGGAACAAGATAGACACTATGCCTTGGATCGGTATAATTGATCATTCGCTAAACTTCATGTTTCCAGTGAGCTTCTCATCAAGCTCTTTGAACTTTGCTCGATTTCCGGTCATGTGGTTGCTCGCTCCATTGTCTAGGTACCACATTCTGGTCTCCACTTGATTTTCTCCATCAATGAAGGGGTTTGCAGAACCTTCTCTTCATTGAGCACCAACAAGTTGAGTATTTTCTCGCCCAACATCAATGTGGGCTCATCATCATCCATGGACATGAGGTTTGCCTCCTCATCACGCCCATTGTTGTGGCACTCTACTGCATAATGCCCGTATTTTCCACAAGAGTAACACTTGATCATACTCTTGTCCTTCCGGGGCTTGGCATTGACATGAATTTGTGAGGTATTGTGACAACCTCCTCTACTACCACGTCTACGGTCATGTCCACAACCACGTCTACGACCTCTATTTTTTTTGTTATGGCTCCCACGTCCCCTCATACGTGAAAAAGAAGTGTCATTGCATCTTTCTTCTTCGTCTGTGCGAGCCACTCCTCATGTGTGAGTAAGAGGTATTTCTCATCCTCTTTATTTTCGTAACCACGAAGTCTCTCCTCATGAACCTTAAGATGGCCAATAGCCTTTTCAACCGACATGTTCTTGAGGTCATCGAATTGCTCGATGGAGGCAACAATCTGCATGAATCTTGGGGGAACTGCTCGAAGGAACTTCTTGACGACGGAGGTCTCCTCCACCACGCCACGTAATGAACAGACACCGCTGACAATCATCGTCAACTTCATGAAAAATCTGTCTATTGACTCACTGTCCTTCATGCGGGTAGCCTCGAATCACTCTTCAAGGTCTCTACCTTTTTGCTTCCTTGACACGTTTCACACCCAAATGCATTGTTTGCAGTGCCTCCTATGTTGCCTTTGCCGAGTCCTTCTCTGCCAACATGAGAAGTACGTCCTCCAAGGTTGCTTGATAGATGGTGGCAAGAGTCATCTTGTCGTTATGCTCCTCAACGTCACCATGCTCGACGATGTCCTGCACGCCTTGTGTCTGTAAGTTAACACGCATCTTTATCGACCATTGATAAGATAAGGAATCACTACAAGGGGAGCAAGATTGGATTACCTTGTTGATCGAATATCTCAAGGCAAGAACATTTTTTGAGATTCGAATCACTCCATAAGCAAGATCGATCATGTCTAGCTTGAATGATGCTTGTTGATCAAATATCTCAAGGCAAGAACACTAGTTTGAGATTCGAATCACTCCACAAGCAAGATTGATCATGTCGAGCTTGAATGATTCTACATGCAATCTAAACTACATAGAATTGCAAAGAAACTTAGCCATTGGCTAAAGAAGAGCACAAATGCTTCTTTTACTATATTTTCCGAGTCTTCTTACAAATACAACGTACATGGCTTTATATAGCCTCAAAATGAAACTATTAAAGACATTCCAAGAGGTGTAACCTTCCACTTTATAGCCATAATTAACCATTATATAATTGTAACCTAGAGTAAATAAAAAGTCTTAAAATACATTAATAAAATACAATAACTCTAAATTAAAATTCACTCAAAATTTATAACATGAAACTTCATTTTCTTCAATGTGGCATGAATTGAAATATCTTTGATAATTTCAACAATATTTTCTTCACATCTTCATTGAAGTATATTGTATGATGGATGTCTCTTGGTTCATATCAACCATGTTACGTAGTTACTATTCGTGTGTAATAGGTTCTGGAACGTTACATTCCCCTCCCTTCCACCCCTTATAGTTTTCACTTCTCCAACCGTGACTCTGTAAGGTGACGAAATTTGTTTCGGCATCTTGCTCTAATACCAAATGTTGGATATGACCCACGATCGAAATATATCGAAACAAATGAAAAAAGCAACAAGAGAAACCTAAGGGGAGAGATCTTGTGAAACAAAGAAACGTTTAAACACTGAGCATACCTCTCACGAATATTTATGATGAGAAATCACAACTAGTTCCTAAACTTTTTCTTGGTGTTAAAATCACTAACCACCCATAAATAAATCACAAACTATTTTCTAAACTTCTTCCGGTCAATAGCTCATAGAATCTAATACTTCCCTTTAAAAGTAACCTTAGATTTTGAGTTGCGATAGATAGATGGAGAAAATAAGTATGATAGAATCAATTTGCTCAATACCAATGTAATCCAAATTTTGTTTTATCATTGAACAGTTGATTCGAATTTAACATTCATTGAAAGCGGTTTCGACATAGATATAGAAAACAACATTCTCTAACCCAATTTCTTTATTTTGTTAACATAATGAATATTGGGTTCATTACTTAGAAAGGGTTTCAATTCTTGTTTGAGATGGAGTTTGTGAGTGCATATCCACCGTCATAACCTCCTTCTTCTCCACTTCCTTTGCTATTATCATGTTCTCCTCCATGACCTCCTCCACTGCCGTAAGCACCGCCGGCCCCAATTCCAGAGCCACCAGCATGGCCTCCGTAACCACCGCCGGCGCCAATGCCAGAACCACCTGCATGGCCTCCTACTCCGTCTCCCCTTCCATACCCACCGTCGACTCCTCCACCATTTCCATATCCATGGGAATCTCCATACCCATTTCCATTTCCATTTCCATTTCCATTTCTACTTCCATAGCCGATATCATGATCTCTTCCTTGCCCATACCCACCATTGCCTCCATTTTCATAACCTCCACTTCGCCCACCACCGTAACCAACACCATGATCTTCTCCACCTCCATATCTACTCCCACTTCCATATCCTGCTCCTCCTACGCCCGAGCTAACCCCTCCTCCGTATGCATTTCCTCCACCGTTACCATATCCCGAACCCCTTACTCCACCACTTCCATAGCCTGAACCTCCCAGAGCCGACCCTCCGACTCCATATTCTCCACCCGATCTTCCTCCATATACATTATCATAGGATTCGTCACGATGCCCCGAATCATACCCTTCTCTAGGGTTAGGGCGATTGTAACCATAGTGACGTGTTCGGGGATCATAATCAAGAAGGGTTCGGGCAGCGGAAGCTAAACCCAACCCTACAAGGAGAAGAAAGCTAAGGCAGAACGCTCTAGTGATAGCCATGGAGAGAATTTGAGGATACCTAGAATGAATCCATTGGTCTCCTTATATAGGAAATGGTGGAGGGTTCATCATCTTCTCTATGGTGTGCTTAATGATAATTAAAGAGGGCGCCACATGGGGAAATAAAAAAGAAGATAATTTGGATATACACCTCCACAAATGTCGATGAGGCAAGCACTATAGTGTGCCTTTTCTCATATTTGGCTCACAAATTAAATTTGAACTAAATTCATATGAATATTTATGTAAGCCTTTGATCTCATCCTCCATTTATAAGATCTTGCATGATTTTGTAAGATTTAGAGAAAGAGCAAAGAAACATGATAATTTATTTGGTTTTAGGAAGATATTTGTATGATTAAATTCACAATGGCTATAAAAATCCACTACATAAAGAGCATATATTTAATTAGGGTTCTTTTTCCCTTTTTTAACTTGAGCCGCCATGAGATTTGAGACATGAAATGGGTTATGAAACGACATTGCATTACGATAATATCTTTTACATATCATTAATGCATGTTTCCCTAATTCCCACTTGAACAAATACATTAAATAATCTCTCATTTGGAGTACAATAATGGTGGAATAAATCATTACATTTTAAGGATATTAAATCTCATCATGTTTGCATAAAAAAAATAATAAAAAAATATTGTAGTGCTAAATATATTGGGAATGATTTACTTTATCCATTATAGTTAAAATTTTAGAATTTTAACGCTCTCAAACAATATTTTCTTCTACGATTAAAATGATCTAAAACAAACTACAATACTAGAAAGATCAAATACTGGATAAATTGAATCATGGGTATCTAGTTTAACTGAACCAACCATGTCATCATCGTCTACCATAGAAAAGGGTTAGAGTTGCACGTTTCGACCTACGAGAGATTAAAAGTGAGATTCGTCCAAACATTCTATGTTTTGTCTTGAGGATTCTTCATCAAACTTGTAGACATGATATTTACAAGCTAAGGTATACGTTTCATCTGTTGTAATTAGACTTTAGGTATTTTAAGCTTAGATCTAAAGCTATATGAACTTCTAGGAGACTTCGAAATCTTGAGTCATTCTCTTGCTTGTCACAAACTCAATCGAAGTCAGATAGTTGTTCACATTTTCTAGCGTTGCAGATTTACTAGACTAGCTCATTGGGATTAATTTGATTCTCAGAGCACTAGGGTCTAGACCTCTGATCATTGCTAATGATCTTGAGGTGATCGGTCTACTAGAGGTATCTTGACCTAGGTTAATCGTCAAACTATCCTAACTATAGCGTCTTATTCTTAACTTAATACATTCATGCATGCTCAAATAAGGAGATAACTCAATTAAGCATTAGAGTACAAATCTCATTCTCAAAGTGTACATACATGCTTAGCAGGAAGATAACTTAATCCATCACTTGGAGTACATATCTCATTCTCAAAACATACATATTAGCTCAATAGAGAGATAATTCAATCAATCACCTTGAGTACAATTTCAATCTCAATATAGAGTAACTAATACAACGAAAACATCTCACACAATATACAAATTAGAAATCTCATTCTAAAGACATTTCAAATATTTGTGTGTATCATATATAGCATATTTAAAATCTTAGCTCAATTCTATACCTTAGACATGCATTTTTTAGCTATGTATAGTTGATCATATTTGCATGCTATCAGATTCTAGCGATTCATATAAGTACTGCTCAAGAAAATTTATATGGCTACTTACTTAGTCGTGCATGCCTTACTCACTCTTGTTTCCTGCTTGCTCGGTGCTCCACAATTTTAGAATTTCACTAGCGGACCCTAATTCAAGTTATAATAAGCTTATTATTCAAAATGAATTGAAAACAGTCAAATAAAGGTCGAATCAAATGGGTAAAACTAACCCTTAAGAGGCATCACATGCTATTGGAAAAACTCTTACATGAAGGTTTCATGCACTCCTGCCACGAGCGGATCCAAATGCACAGTCCTTGATATTCTTTTTTTCGAATCCTAGCATACGTATCTGAAACAAATTTATAGAGATCTTATAAGAACAAGACGCATGTCCCATTCACTGTGCGCTCGTCCACACTTCGAGACTAGTCGGAGGTAACACACTGGATTTTTCCCTCGTTTTTCTATGTGCAACATGTGGCCTCCCCAAAACATGCGTATGTTCGCCTATTAGCTCCAACCGTAATAAAAAGGTCATCTTGGGTAACTCCTCCATATCTAAGGGAGAAGCTCATTGTTACTTTCTTTCAATCAAGGTTGTCTAAATTTAATCCTTTGTTACGATAAAAGAAAATCTCTTAGTTAATATATCGTATAGTTTCTTTTCACCAATACATACTAGAGCTCAAAGTTTAAATGAGAATAAGACTTCTCATATCAATTTTAAAGACTTCTAAATCAAAGTCTTTGAATCATAACTTCCCTAGTCAAGAAATATTATTGTGTTTGGAGTCTTATTATTGTACTTCCGGGTCAAATCTAAGTACATTTGAAGTTTCTTATAAAATGATCTTTGATTCAAAACAAACATTTTACCTATTCAAACACCTTCAAACGATTGGATATGACCCATGATCAAAATATCTCGAAACAAATAAAAAAAACTAAAAAGAACAACTTGAGGGGAGAGATCTTTTGAAACAAAGAAACCTTAAGTACTTAGCTTTTCAATTCTGTTTGTTGTGGTAAAGAGCATACATTTCATGGGTATTTATGGTGGATAAAGCACAACTAGTTTCAACTTTCTCTCCAAGTTAAAACCACTAGCAATACTTCTAAATAAATCACAACTATTTTCTAAACTTATTCAACTTAATATCTATTTTTACCAAGTCGATTAATAACTCACATTCTCCTGCTTAAGCTTGACTTTACTTGAGATTCTTGACTTCGAATAACTCCATGTTTGCAAAACTTAACCCTTGCTAAGGGCTTGGTGAGAATATTTGCATGTTGCTCTGTAGTGTCAACATTGCTTGGTCCCTCATCAACTCTGTATTTTTCATAAAAAAATTTAATTCCACAGCATGCAATTTCTTCCGCTTCTCTCTTATGTATAGGGACTTCATCTTATAGGGTACTCCTTTGTCTTTCAACCTTTTTCTTTTATACATGCCTCTAGCCTCCTTTGGTTGAGAGGACAAGTTTGATGTCCCATTTTTCTTACGCCTTGGTAGCCTTTCTCTAGGCCTACGTGGTTAGGTTGTTCTTCGCTGATTGTAGTAGTCTCTGGTTTCTTCTTGGCTATGTTCTTCAGTTCCTTTTTCTCTTGACCCATTGGTTTCCTCTTCACTTTCTTGCTGTCAATGCCAATGAATAATTTTGGAAGATGTTGATAGTCTTTCAATAGTATCTTATACAGGTAGTTTTGCAACCGTCTTACTTTCATCAACAGAGCTTCGTTTCTGTTGTATATCTTGAGGAACGAGTCGACTATCTCCACTCTAATAATATCTTGAGGAATGTTTGTGTTGTCAATTGACCAAGGCTAATAATATTGCTCTTCAACTCGGGATGTAATACACCTTAGTTAATAGACATTGATCTTCATTCTTACACTGGAACAAGATAAACCCTGTCTTGGATCGGTATAGATCATTTGCAAAACTTCATGTTTTCAGTGAACTTCTCATCAACCTCCTTGAACTTTGCTCGATCTCCGGTCATGTGGTTGCTCGCTCCATTGTCTAAGTACTGCTGGACTCCACTTGATCTTCTCCTTCTATGAAGGGGTTCACATAACATTCTCTTCATTGAGCACCAACAGATTGAGTATATTCTCGGCCAATCAATGTGGGTTCTTCATCATCCGTGAACATGAGGTTTGCCTCCTCATCACGCCCATTGTTGTGGCACTCTACCACATAATGCCCATATTTTTCACAAGAGTAACACTTGACCATACTGTTATCCTTTTGAGGCTTGACATTGTCATGAATTTGTGAGGTATTGTCATGTCCTCCTCTACCACCACGTCTACGGTTATGTCCGCAACCACGTCCACGACCTATCTTTTTCTTGTTATGGCTCCACCGTCTCCTCGTACGTGAAAAAGAAGAGTCATTGCATCTTTCTTTTTCGTTTGTGCGAGCCACTTCTCATGTGTGAGTAAGAGGTATTTCTCCTCTTTTTTGTCTCCGTAGCCACTAAGTCTCTCTTCATGGACCTTAAGACAGTCAACGACCTTCTCAACCAACATGTTCTTGAGGTCACCGAACTGCTCGATGGAGGCACTGTATGAATCTTGGGGGAACTGCTTGAAGGAACTTCTTGACCACGGAGATCTCCTCCACCACGTCGCGTAATGAACAGATGCCGCTGACGATTGTCCTCAACTTCATGGAAAATTTGTCTATTGACTCATTGTCCTTCATGCGGGTAGCCTCGAACTCACTCTTCAAGGTCTCCACCTTTGCTTCCTTGACACATTTCACACCCAAATGCATTGTTTGCAGTGCCTCCTATGCTGCCTTTGCCGAGTCCTTCTCTACTAATGAGAAGTACGTCCTCCGAGACTGCTTGATAGATGGTGGCAAGAGTCATCCTGTCGTTACGCTCCTCAACGTCACCATGCTCGATGATGTCCCACGCGCCTTGTGTCTGTAAGTTAACACGCATCTTTATCGACCATGTTACGTAGTTACTCTTCGTGTGTAATAGGGTTTAGAGCATTACACTCCCCTCCCTTCCACTCCTTATAGTTTTCACTCCTCCTTCGGTGACTTTGTAAGGTGATGAAATTTGTTTCGACATCCTGGCTCTGATACCAAATGTTAAATATGATCCACAATCGAAATATATCTAAACAAATAAAATGCAACTTAAGGGTAGAGATCTTTTGAAACAAAGAAACGTTTAACACTTAGCTTTTCAATCCTCTTTGTTGTTGTTGTAAAGAACATACGTCTCAAGAATATTTACAATAGAGAAATCACAACTAGTTTTTTAAACTTTTTCTTGAATTTAAAATTACTAACCCCTCCTAAATAAATCACAAGACTATTTTCTAAACTTTTTCGAGTTAATAACTATTTTTAATAGAAAATAAGTACGATAGAATCAATTTGCTCCATACCAATTGTTAAGGATAGTTGACCGTTCATTAAGGCAAATATCTAGATATTTGCCTTACATTACGGGTTACCATATTTTCTCTTTTACTAAATGCAAATATATTGTATTCATTTATTATTCTTTCCTTTTATCGCTATTTCCTTATTATTTGTAATTTACCTTATTTCTGTATTCTGTAAATGATTATAAATAAGAGAACTCTCACCACCATTTGGGTGTGGTGGATTAATCAAACATTCACATGGTATCAGAGCCCTTTCGGTTTAACAACCCTGATCCTTTCTTCTCTATGGCTTCCGAATCTTGTTATCATCTTCTTCCTTTCAATACTCTAATCCATATGATCACCATCAAACTTTCTTCCTCCAATTATCTTCTTTGGAAAAGCCAACTTCTCCCTCTTCTTGAGAGTCAAGACATGCTGGGCTATGTCGATGGAACTATGGTTCCACCACCTCGCTTTGAACCAGAAACCTCCTCAACATTCAACCCCAAATATTTGGCATGGAGAGCAGCCGATCAACGACTTCTCTGTCTCCTGCTCTCCTCTCTCACTGAGGAAGCCATGGCTGTTGTCGTTGGTCTCTCTACTGCACGTGATGTTTGGCTTGCGTTGGAAACTACGTACAGCCATCAGTCAAAAGCTCGTGAACTGAGACTCAAGGATGACTTGCAGTTGATGAAACGTGGCACAAAACCTGTTGCTGAGTATGCCCGTGCCTTCAAAAAAATTTGTGACCAACTTCATGCCATTGGCAGACCCGTCGAGGACATTGATAAAGTGCATTGGTTCCTTCGTGGACTCGGCACCGAATTTTCAGCTTTTTCTACTGCTCAGATGGCTCTCACCCCTATCCCCTGTTTTGCAGATCTAGTCTCTAAAACTGAAAGTTTTGAGTTGTTCCAGCGCTCCCTTGAGTCCTCTGACTCCACTCCTACAGCATTCATAGCCACTAATCGTGGCCGCACCCATGAAAGTCACCCTGCTTCCTTTACCAACCAGCGAGGTCGTTCTTATTCTCACAAAAACAACTCTTCTAATCGAGGACGAACCCACTCAAGTCAGGGTCGTCGACCACCTCATTGCCAAATATGCCGCAAAGAGGGCCATTATGCTGACCGCTGCAACCAACGGTATGTTCGACCTGATTCTTCTCATGCTCACCTTGCTGAAGCCTTTAACACGTCATGTTCTATTGCTGGACCCGATGCTGCTGATTGGTTTTTGGACACTGGAGCTTCGGCCCATATGACTGCCGACCCATCAATTCTGGATCAGTCTAAAAATTACACGGGTAAGGACTCTGTGATTGTAGGAAACGGTGCATCCCTACCCATTACCCACATCGGTACTCTTTCTCCTGTTCCAAATATTCACTTATTAGATGTCTTGGTTGTCCCTCACCTCACTAAAAATCTTCTTTCCATAAGTAAATTAACGTCTGATTTTCCTCTCTCCGTTACATTTACTAATAATCTTATTACTATCCAGAATCATCAAACAGGAAGGGTGGTGGCAACCGGTAAAAGAGATGGAGGGCTATATGTGCTGGAGCGCGGCAACTCTGCTTTTATTTCAGCCCTTAAAAACAAATCTTTACGTGCTTCATATGATTTATGGCATGCTCGTCTGGGTCATGTGAATCATTCTGTTATTTCTTTTTTAAATAAAAAAGGTCATCTTTCTCTTACGTCTTTATTGCCTTCTCCATCATTATGTAATAGTTGTCAGCTTGCGAAAAGCCATCGATTGCCTTATTCCCGCAATGAACGTAGGTCGTCTCATGTGTTAGATCTTATTCATTGTGATCTTTGGGGTCCTTCTCCCGTCAAATCAAATTCGGGTTTTCTTTATTATGCTATTTTTATTGATGATTATTCTCGATTCACTTGGTTTTACCCTTTAAAATTTAAATCTGATTTTTTTGATATTTTTCTTCAATTTCAAAAATTTGTGGAAAATCAATATTCTTCTCGTATCAAGGTATTTCAAAGCGATGGTGGTACCGAATTTACTAGTACTTGTTTCAAAACTCATTTACGTAATTCTGGCATCCACCATCAACTCTCTTGTCCATATACACCTGCTCAAAATGGTCGTGTTGAGAGAAAACATCGTCATGTGACTGAGACTGGCTTGGCCCTTCTCTTTCACTCTCATCTTTCTCCTCGTTTTTGGGTTGACGCCTTCAGCACTGCAGCTTATATTATCAACCGGTTGCCTACTCCACTTCTTGGAGGTAAGTCACCCTTTGAACTCCTTTATGGCTACACTCCACATTATGACAATTTTCATCCCTTTGGTTGTCGTGTTTATCCTTATTTGCGTGATTATATGCCTAACAAGCTTTCTCCCCGCAGCATTCCTTGTATTTTTTTGGGTTATAGTCCTGTTCATAAAGGGTTCCGCTGTCTTGATCCCGCCACCACTAAGCTATATATCACCTGCCATGCTCAATTTGATGAAACTCACTTTCCTGCTATCCCTAGCTCCCAAGCCCAACCTCTTTCCACTATTCCTATTTCAAATTTCTTGGAACCACATCTTCATCATATTGATTCATCCCCCCCTACCACTTCATCACCGCACATTCCTCAATCCAGTTCATCCCCGTGTGATATTTGTTCTGACCTTGTAGATGAGTCTGTGCAGGTTGATACTTCTCTTGCAGGTTCCACTTTGTCACCCTCGACTTCTAATTCAACCTCTATTGAACCTCCTGTTGATTTCTCTTCTTTGGGCACTCATCCTATGATCACACGCGCCAAAGCTGGTATATTCAAGACTCGTCATCCAGCAAATCTTGGTATGTTGGGCTCATCTGGACTTCTCTCTGCTCTTCTTGCATCCACTGAGCCAAAAGGATTCAAATCTGCGGCTAAGAATCCTGCTTGGGTGGCTGCCATGGATGAAGAAATTCGAGCGTTACAACAAAATGATACTTGGACTTTGGTTCCTCGCCCTGCCAACACCAACATCGTGGGCTCTAAATGGGTGTTTCGTATTAAATATTTGCCCGATGGATCCGTCGAGCGTTTCAAGGCTCGTCTCGTTGCCAAAGGTTATACTCAGGTTCCTGGTCTTGACTACACTGACACTTTCAGTCCAGTTGTCAAAGCTACCACTGTCCGTGTTGTGCTTTCTATTGCAGTCACAAATAAATGGCCTCTTCGACAACTTGATGTCAAGAATGCTTTTCTCAATGGAACGCTTATTGAACGTGTTCATATGGAACAACCTCCTGGGTATGTTGATCCTCGATTTCCTAAGCATGTTTGTCTATTAAAGAAAGCTCTCTATGGCTTAAAGCAAGCTCCTCGTGCTTGGTTTCAGCGTTTTAGCTCATTTCTTCTCACACTTGGGTTTTCTTGTAGTCGCGCTGACACGTCCCTTTTTGTCTTTCATCAGCAATCTAACCTTATCTATTTGCTTCTTTATGTTGATGACATTATTGTTACCGGCAACAACTCATCTCTTATTAACAGCTTTACTCGCAAGCTTCATTCTGAGTTTGCTACCAAAGATTTGGGTTCTCTCAGTTACTTTCTTGGTCTTGAAGCTTCACCCACTCCTGATGGTCTCTTTATCAGTCAGTTAAAATATGCTCGAGATATTCTTACTCGTGCTCAGTTGCTCGATAGCAAACCAGTTCACACTCCCATGGTTGTTTCTCAACACCTGACTGCTGATGGTTCTCCTTTCTCTGATCCTACTCTCTACAGATCTCTTGTTGGCGCCCTTCAGTACTTGACTATCACGCGTCCAGATATTGCCTATGCTGTCAATTCTGTCAGTCAATTCTTGCATGCCCCTACTGCAGATCACTTTCTTGCTGTCAAACGTATTCTTCGCTATGTCAAAGGAACACTCCACTTTGGTCTTATCTTTCGTCCATCCACTGTTCCTAGTACGCTAGTCGCTTATTCGGATGCTGACTGGGCTGGTTGTCCCGATACTCGTCGTTCTACATCCGGCTATTCTATTTATCTTGGTAACAATCTCATTTCTTGGAGTGCCAAAAAGCAACCTACTGTATCACGCTCCAGCTGTGAATCTGAGTATCGTGCTCTTGCCACAACTGCTGCTGAACTTCTTTGGGTTACGCATCTTTTGCATGACCTCAAGGTCCCTATTTCACAGCAGCCCTTACTCTTATGTGACAACAAAAGTGCTATTTTTTTGAGCTCTAATCCTGTTTCTCACAAGCGGGCCAAGCATGTTGAACTAGATTATCATTTCCTTCGAGAACTTGTTATCGCTGGCAAACTTCGTACACAATATGTACCCTCTCATCTCCAAGTTGCTGACATCTTCACAAAGAGTATTTCTCGACCTCTCTTTGAATTTTTCAGATCCAAGCTTCATGTTCGTTCAAATCCGACGCTCAGCTTGCGGGGGGGTGTTAAGGATAGTTGACCGTTCATTAAGGCAAATATCTAGATATTTGCCTTACATTACGGGTTACCATATTTTCTCTTTTACTAAATGCAAATATATTGTATTCATTTATTATTCTTTCCTTTTATCGCTATTTCCTTATTATTTGTAATTTACCTTATTTCTGTATTCTGTAAATGATTATAAATAAGAGAACTCTCACCACCATTTGGGTGTGGTGGATTAATCAAACATTCACACCAATGTAATCCAAATTTTGTTTTATCAATGAACAGTTGATTCGAATTTGACATTCATTGAAAGCGGTTTCGACACAGATATAGAAAACAACATACTCTAACCCAATTTCTTTATTTTGTAAACATAATGAATATTGGGTTCATTACTTAGAAAGGGTTTCAATTCTTGTTTGAGATGGAGTTTGTGAGTGCATATCCACCGTCATAACCTCCTTCTTCTCCACTTCCTTTGCTATTATCATGTTCTCCTCCATGACCTCCTCCACTGCCGTAAGCACCGCCGGCCCCAATTCCAGAACCACCAGCATGGCCTCCGTAACCACCGCCGGCGCCAATGCCAGAACCACCTGCATGGCCTCCTACTCCGTCTCCCCTTCCATACCCACCGTCGACTCCTCCACCATTTCCATATCCATGGGAATCTCCATACCCATTTCCATTTCCATTTCCATTTCCATTTCTACTTCCATAGCCGATATCATGATCTCTTCCTTGCCCATACCCACCATTGCCTCCATTTTCATAACCTCCACTTCGCCCACCACCGTAACCAACACCATGATCTTCTCCACCTCCATATCTACTCCCACTTCCATATCCTGCTCCTCCTACGCCCGAGCTAACCCCTCCTCCGTATGCATTTCCTCCACCGTTACCATATCCCGAACCCCTTACTCCACCACTTCCATAGCCTGAACCTCCCAGAGCCGACCCTCCGACTCCATATTCTCCACCCGATCTTCCTCCATATACATTATCATAGGATTCGTCACGATGCCCCGAATCATACCCTTCTCTAGGGTTAGGGCGATTGTAACCATAGTGACGTGTTCGGGGATCATAATCAAGAAGGGTTCGGGCAGCGGAAGTTAAACCCAACCCTACAAGGAGAAGAAAGCTAAGGCAGAACGCTCTAGTGATAGCCATGGAGAGAATTTGAGGATACCTAGAATGAATCCATTGGTCTCCTTATATAGGAAATGGTGGAGGGTTCATCATCTTCTCTATGGTGTGCTTAATGATAATTAAAGAGGGCGCCACATGGGGAAATAAAAAAGAAGATAATTTGGATATACACCTCCACAAATGTCGATGAGGCAAGCACTATAGTGTGCCTTTTCTCATATTTGGCTCACAAATTAAATTTGAACTAAATCATATGAATATTTATGCAAGCCTTTGATCTCATCCTCCATTTATAAGATCTTGCATGATTTTGTAAGATTTAGAGAAAGAGCAAAGATAAACTTAAAAATAATATCTATGATTCACTACTTAGTTTAGTTTTATCAATTCTTCTTGCTTCCCATTAGTTAAGGTTGGTAATTTATTTGGTTTTAGAAAGATATTTGTATGATTAATTCACAATGGCTATAAAAATCCACTACATAAAGAACATTTATTTAATTAGGGCTCTTTTTCTTTTTTCCTTCTTGAGCCGCCATGAGATTTAAAGACATGAAATGGGTTATGAATCGACTTTGCATTACTATAATATCTTTTACATATCATTTATGCATGTTTCCCTAATTCCCACTTGAGGGATTCATTAAATAATATCCCATTTGGAATACAATAATTGTGGAATGAATCATCACATTTTAATGATATTAAATCTCATAGTGTTTGCACTCACAGAATTAAAAGAAAAAAAAGTTAAGAGTAATGTGTTTCTAGCTCCGAGTGTGAAATTGAAATTCATCCTAGCATTCTATGCCTTGTCTTGAGTTAGTTTTTTCATCAAACTTGTAAATTTTACGTTTATGAAGCTAAAAGTATAAGTTTCATCAAATGTAATCTACTTACAAGGAGAAATCATCGAAGGAAGGAAGGCACGATACTCACTAGAAAATTTCTAGATACCAATGAGATCCTTTTACTCCGATCTTGTTTTCTAGGCTTTATATTCTTTCAATTCCATCTACGAAAGCTATAGATTTTCTTCTAGACCAACCTCAAGTCTTATTGTCTCTAAATGGGGAGAATTTTTTTGTGAGATACCACATCGGCAATCTACAATAGGGTGAATTGTGAAATCTCACGTTGGTTGGAGAAAGGAACAAAATATTTTTTTATAAGGGTGCGAAAATCTCTCGCTAGTAGATGCTTTTTAAAACCATGAGGCTAATGACGATATGTAACGAGTCAAAGCGAACAATATCTACTAGTGGCATCAGAGCCAAATACCAGGCAGTGTGCTAGCAAGGGCGCTGGGCCCCCGAGGGGAGTGAATTGTGAGATCGCACATCGGTTAGAGAGAGAAACAAAATATTCCTAATAATGATGTGGAAACCTCTCCCTAGTAGGCGTGTTTTAAAACTTTGAGGCTGACGACAATACGTAAGAACAATATCTACTAGCAATGAGCTTGAGCTTTTACAGTTTTGAAACTTAAATCTCGTGTTTCTCAATTCGAATTATCATTTGATAACTCAAATTGTGGAGCATAAAATGTGTGAGCTAATAAATTTGAGTTTGTAACAAGTTACTTATAGAATTGGTAGAAGTTGCCAAATTGTAGACCAAGTTTTGTGGTTCTGGACAAAGCTTTATGTTTTAACTAGGAAGATTGTTACTGATTTTAACATGGAGAGAAAGTTTAGGAAGCAAGTGAGTGTTTTCTCCCATGTAAATACTCATGAGATACATGCGTTTTACTCAACAACAACAAAGAGAATTGAAAAGCTAACTACTTAGGTTCTCCCCTAGGGGTAAAGCACTGTTTCGGGGTGAGCCGTGAGAGCGGTACCAAATCGAGGCAAACTTTAAATACTAGATATGATCTCAATATAACAAGGGTCAAGGTCGGCCAGTGAGACGATGTGGGATAAGCTTCATCGTTGAGAGGGAAACATCCCGGATCACCAGCTAAGGCCCCTAAATGATCGCTCAGTGTTAAAGGAGGTAGAGGTGCAGAGACAACCAATTAATCTAAGATAGAGAGGGACAAATTTCTTTTTTAGTAGACCACTTGATCTTATGCTCTACTATGTTTATGAAATATTTACACACATGGTCTTTATGAAATATGTTTATGAAATGTTTATACGTGTTCTCTTCTTTTATATAGTCTTTTACTTGTTCTACATACACCCGACCAAGCTTAAGGATATGAAATTAAAGTACATGAAATTATTTTATGAAAGAGATGTAAATCCCGAAAAAAAAAAAAAAGTGAATCCTAAAGCCAGATTTTAGGTCACAACACAGTACTAAAGTACATGAAATTATTTTTTAGCTTATTAAGGATATCTTCATTAGGTAAGAGAAAGAACAACTTAAGTAGTTTACCATGTTTGCTATAGAGGCCGCTTCACTCTAAGCCTTAAGCTGAGTTATGTTTAAATGGATCACTTTTTTTATCCTTTAAGTTTAATATTATAATGTAATAACTTGGTTTTTGGTGTTTATAGGTTAAATATTGTATCTTTTATTAATGTAATAAAATTAATACTTTAGAATAATGTTCAATTCTCTTGACAGCCCTCTTCCTTCATCAGATATTTGCATGATTAATATACGTTTTGCCTATACAAACCCACTAAGTAAAGAGAATATTTTATTAGGCTATCCATTAACTTATCTTTTCACTTAGCATTTATGCTCGTTCCCCTAATTCCCACTTAAGAGATTAAATAATTTCCCCTTTCTCATAAAAAGTTGGAAAATTGATCACTTTTCAAAGAGAATATGAGTGTTGAACATATTCAAATTTGCTTAGTAAAAAAATTAGAAAAAAGAAGAAGAAAGTTTTAAGAAAACTTTGGATGGGGAGAAATGTTAGAGATCACGGAGAGTATAAATTTTAGCATGGGACTAGGGATGGTCACAAAAATTTGATGAGCTGAAACACCCAATCAATCTAATTGAACTCGTTCGTTGAACTAAATCAATCCAATCTCATTTACCTCCGTAGATGAAGGTATAGAATGCTAAGGTCAACCTTACTTTCATGCCATTGAAGTTAGAAACATGTGACTTTTAACTTTAAGGTAGAAGATGATGACATGGATAGTTCAATTGAATCGATTACCGATGATTCTATTGACTCAGGTTCTAGCTTATTTTGGATCATTTTTATCTTAGATTAATTGAAAAGATAATGTATCACTAAATATGATTACTGACCCAACTGTTTGACAAACTACATCGCTCTCAAGTGCTTAACCACTATGAGATTCTTTTTAATATCTTAAAATGTGATGATTTATTCCACCATTAGTGCATTCCATAAGGAAGATTATTTAATGAATGTATCAAGTGGGAATTAGGGAAACATGCATAAATGATATGTAAAAGATATTATAGTAATGCAATGTCGTTTCATAATTCATTTCATGTCTCAAATCTCATGGCGGCTCAAGTAAGAAAAGGGATAAAGAACCCTAATTAAACAAATGTTCTTTATGTAGTGGATTTTTATGGGCATTGTGAATTAATCATACAAATATCTTTGTAAAACCAAATAAGTTATCATGTTTCAATGCTCCTCTTAATCCTTGCTGATGAAGAGATATTTAGGTTGGAGGGTCAACTTGTAGAAGACGCCATAGTCAAATGACTTAGCAAGAGAATATCTAAGTTTCACTATGAAAATATTTAGAGCAACAAAATCTAACTAAGAAGTAACTAAACTCGACATGAAAATACTTGAAATCCAAAACACAGTTGGGTCAAATTCAAAAAGAACTTTAGCTAATGGAAAATCAGAAGAATTGAAACTAAGCGTGTGAGCTTATAAACTTGACTTAGTAGAATAAGTCACTAACATATGAATTAACTTTAGGATAATTGTCAGTATACTTAGTAGAATAAGTTACTAATTTATGAAACAACTACGATAGAATTGGTACTAGTTGCCAAATTGTAAACTAAGTTTTGTGCTTTAGTTAGGAAGATCATTAGTGGTTCTTAACTTGAGGAAAAAATTTAAGAAGCTAGTTAGTGCTCTCTCCATTATAAATACTCACGAGATGTATGATTTTTCGCAACACTAAAAAGACAGTTGAAAAGGTAATTACTTAAGGTTCTACTTCTTTTAACTTGTTTGGACATATTTCGATCGTAGGTCATATCCAACAAAATCAAAATAGATATTACTTTCAATTACATTTGTAAGCTTTTCTTTGCACTTTCAATTACACTTGTAAGCTTTTCTTTGCTCTTTCTCTAAATCTTAAAAGATCATGCAAGATCTAGTAAATGGAAGATGAGATCAAAGCCTTACCTAGATATTCATATGATTTAGTTCAAATTTAATTTGTAAGCGAGATATGAGAAAAGGCATACTATAGTGCTTGCCTCATCGACATTTGTGGAGGTACATATCCAAATTGTCTTCTTTTCTTTTTATTTCCCCATGTGGCGCCCTCTTTACCATTAAGCACACCCATGAGAAGATGATGAACCCTCCACCATTTCCTATATAAAGAGATCAATGGATTCATTCTAGGCATCCTCAAATTCTCTCCATGGCTATCACTAGAGTCTTGTGCCTTACCTTTCTTCTCCTTATAGGGTTGGGTTTAGCTTCCGCTGCCCGAACCCTTCTTGATTATGATCCCCGAACACGTCACTATGGCTACGATCGCCCTAACCCTAGAGAAGGGTACGATTCGGGGCATCGTGACGAATCCTATGATAATGCATATGGTGGAAGATCGGGTGGAGAATATGGAGTCGGAGGGTCGGCTCTGGGAGGTTCAGGCTATGGAAGTGGTGGAGTAAGGGGTTCGGGATATGGTAACGGTGGAGGAAATGCATACGGAGGAGGGGTTAGCTCGGGCGTAGGAGGAGCAGGATATGGAAGTGGGAGTAGATATGGAGGTGGAGAAGATCATGGTGTTGGTTACGGTGGTGGGCGAAGTGGAGGTTATGAAAATGGAGGCAATGGTGGGTATGGGCAAGGAAGAGATCATGATATCGGCTATGGAAGTAGAAATGGAAATGGAAATGGAAATAGAAATGGGTATGGAGATTCCCATGGATATGGAAATGGTGGAGGAGTCGACGGTGGGTATGGAAGGGGAGACGGAGTAGGAGGCCATGCAGGTGGTTCTGGCATTGGCGCCGGCGGTGGTTACGGAGGCCATGCTGGTGGCTCTGGAATTGGGGCCGGCGGTGGTTACGGAGGCCATGCTGGTGGCTCTGGAATTGGGGCCGGCGGTGCTTACGGCAGTGGAGGAGGTCATGGAGGAGAGCATGATAATAGCAAAGGAAGTGGAGAAGAAGGAGGTTATGACGGTGGATATGCACTCACAAACTCCATCTCAAACAAGAATTGAAACCCTTCCTAAGTAATGAACCCAATATTCATTATGTTAACAAAATAAAGAAATTGGGTTAGAGAATGTTGTTTTCTATATCTATGTCGAAACCGCTTTCAATGAATGTTAAATTCGAATCAACTGTTCAATGATAAAACAAAATTTGGATTACATTGGGATTGAGCAAATTGATTCAATCATACTTATTTTCTCCATCTATCTATCGCAACTCAAAATCTAAGGTTACTTTTAAAGGGAAGTATTAGATTCTATGAGCTATTGACCGGAAGAAGTTTAGAAAATAGTTTGTGATTTATTTATGGGTGGTTAGTGATTTTAACTCCAAGAAAAAGTTTAGGAACTAGTTGTGATTTCTCATCATAAATAATCGTGAGAGGTATGCTCAGTGTTTAAACGTTTCTTTGTTTCACAAGATCTCTCCCCTTAAGTTGTTCTTGTTGTTTTTTTTATTTGTATCGATGTATTTCGATCGTGGGTCATATCCAACATTTGGTATTAGAGCCAGGATGCCGAAACAAATTTCGTCACCTTACAAAGTCACGGTTGGAGAAGTGAAAACTATAAGGGGCGGAAGGGAGGGGAATGTAACGCTCCATAACCTATTACACACGAAGAGTAACTACGTAACATGGTTGATATGAACCAAGAGACATCCATCATTCAATATACTTCAATGAAGATGTGAAGAAAATATTGTTGAAATTATCAAAAGATATTTCAATTTATGCCACATTGAAGAAGAATGAAGTTTCATGTTATAAATTTTGAGTGGACTTTTAATTTAGAGTTATTGTATTTTATTAATGTATTTTAAGACTTTTTATTTATTTTAGGTTATAATTACATAATGGTTAATTATGGCCATAAAGTGGAAGGTTACAACTCTTGGAATGTCTTTAATAGTTTCATTTTGAGGTCATATAAAGTCATGTAAAGTCATGTACGTTGTATTTGTAAGAAGACTCGGAAAATATAGTAAAAGAAGCATTTGTGCTCTTCTTTAGCCAATGGCAAAGTTTCTTTGCAATTCTATGTAGTTTAGGTTGCATGTAGAATCATTCAAGCTCGACATGATCAATCTTGCTTGTGGAGTGATTTGAATCTCAAACAAACAAGTGTTCTTGCCTTGAGATATTTGATCAACAAGAATCATTCAAGCTAGACATGATCGATCTTGCTTATGGAGTGATTTGAATCTCAAACAATGTTCTTGCCTTGAGATATTCGATCAACAAGGTAATCCAATCTTGCTCCCCTTGTAGTGGTTCCTTATCTTATCAATGGTCGATAAAGATGCGTGTTAACTTACAGGCACAAGACGTGCGGGACATCGTCGAGCATGGTGACGTTGAGGAGCATAACGACAAGATGACTCTTGCCACCATCTACCAAGCAGCCTTGGAGGACGTACTTCTCATGTTGGCAGAGAAGGACTCGGCCAAGGCAGCATATGAGGCACTGCAAACAATGCATTTGGGTGTGAAACGTGTCAAGGAAGCAAAAAGGTAGAGACCTTGAAGAGTGATTCGAGGCTACCCGCATGAAGGACATTGAGTCAATAGACGGATTTTTCATGAAGTTGACGATGATTGTCAGCGGCGTTTGTTCATTACGTGATGTGGTGGAGGAGACCTCCGTCGTCCAGAAGTTCCTTCGAGCAGTTCCCCCAAGATTCATGATTGTTGCCTCCATCGAGCAATTCGATGACCTCAAGAACATGTCGGTTGAGAAGGCCATTGGCCGTCTTAAGGTCCATGAGGAGAGACTTCGTGATTATGAAAACAAAAAGGAGGAGAAATACCTCTTACTCACACATGAGAAGTGGCTCGCACAGACGAAGAAGAAAGATGCAATGACACTTCTTTTTCATGTACGAGGGGACGTGGGAGCCATAACAAGAAAAACAGAGGTCGTAGACGTGGTTGTGGACATGACCGTAGATGTGGTGGTAGAGGAGGTTGTCACAATACCTCACAAATTCATGTCAATGCCAAGCCTCAGAAGGACAAGAGTATGATCAAGTGTTACTCTTGTGGAAAATACGGGCATTATGCGGTAAAGTGCCACAACAATGGGCGTGATGAGGAGGCAAACCTCATGTCCATGGATGATGAAGAGCCCACATTGATGTTGGGCGAGAAAATACTCAACCTGTTGGTGCTCAATGAAGAGAAGGTTATGCGAACCCCTTCATAGATGGAGAAAATCAAGTGGAGACCAGAATGTGGTACCTAGACAATGGAGCGAGCAACCACATGATTGGAAATCGAGCAAAGTTCAAAGAGCTTGATGAGAAGCTCACTGGAAACATGAAGTTTGGCGAATGATCAATTTTACCGATCCAAGGCATATGGTCTATCTTGTTCCAGTGTAAGAACGACGATCAATGTCTATTAACTAAAGTATATTACATCCCGAGTTGAAGAGAAATATTATTAGCCTTGGTCAATTGACAACATAAACGTTTCTCAAGATATTATTAGAGTAGAGATAGTTGACTCGTTCCTCAAGATATACAATAAAAACTAAGCTCTGTTGATGAAAGTAAGTAAAACGGTTGCGAAACTGTCGGTATAAGATACTATTGAAAGACCATCAAACTCTTCCAAAAGTATCCATTGGCGTTGACAACAAGAAAGTGAAGAAGAAATAAATGTGTCAAGAGAAAAAGGAACCGAAGAACATAGCCAAGAAGAAACCAGAGACTACTACACTCAGCGAAGAACAACCTAACCACGTAGGCCTAGAGAAAGGCCACCAAGGCGTAAGAAAAATGGGACATCAAACTTGTCCTCTCAACCAAACGAGGCTAGAGGCATGTATAAAAGAAAAAGGTTGAAAGACAAAGGAGTACCCTATAAGATGAAGTCCCTATACATAAGAGAGAAGCGGAAGAAATTGCATGTTGTGGAATTAAATTTTTTTATGAAAAATACAGAGTTGATCACGAACCAAGCAATGTTGACACTACAGAGCAACATGCAAATATTCTCACCAACGCCTTAGCAAGAGTTAAGCTTTACAAACATGCAGAAGTTATTCGAAAGCAAGAATCTAAAGCAAAATCAAGCTTACTGGGGAGAATATGAGTCATTAATCTTGACTTGGTAAAAAAAGTTTTTAACTTGAATAAGTTTAGAAAATAGTTATGATTTATTCACGAAAATTGCTAGTGGTAGTAACTTGGATGGAAAGTTTAGGAAATTAGTTCTGACTTCTCCACTGTAAATACTCCTGAGATGTATGCTCTTTACAACAACATGATTTTTTATTTATTTCAACATATTTTGATCGTGGGTTATATCCAATAGGTTGAAAGTGTTTGAGTGGGTAAAATGTTTGTTTTGAATCAAAGATTATTTTATAAGAAACTTCAAATATACTTAGATTTGACCGTGAAGTAGAATAATAAGACTCTGAACTCAATAATATTTCTTGACGAGAGAAGTTATGATTCAAGACTTTGATTTAGAAGTCTTTAAAATTGATATGAGAAATCTCATTCTCATTTATACTTCGAACTCTAGTATGTATTGGTGAAAAGAAACTATATGAGACATTAACTATAAAACTCAGCGAGCATGTAACAAAGGATTAAGTTTAGACATGCGTCTAGTTCTTTTAAGATATCCATAAATTCGTTTGAGATACGTCAATTGGGATTCGAAACAAAGAACATCGATGACTATGCATTTGGACTCGCTCGTGGCAATAAAGCATGAAACCTTCATGTAAGAGTTTTTCCAATCACGTGTGATGCCCAAAGGGTTAGTTTTTCCCATTCGATTCGACCTTTTATTTGACTGTTTCCAAATCATTTTTAATAGTAAGCTTATTATAACTTGAATTAGGGTCGAGTAGTGAAATTGTGAAATTTTGGACCACCGTGCAAGTAGGAAACGAGAGTGAATAAGGCATGCAAGACCAAGTAAATACCATGTCTGCAAGTTTGATGAAGAAACCTCAAGACAAGACATAGAATGCTTGGACAAATCTCACTTTTAGTCTCTAGTAGGTCGAGATGTGCAACACTAACCCTTTTCTATAGTAGAAGATGATGACATGGTTGATTCAGTTGAACCAGACACCTAAAATCCAATTTTATTGATTTCTAATTTTTCCACTATTGTAGCTTATTTTAAATCATTTTTACCATAAATGAAAAAGATTAAAATTTTATGGAAAGGATAATATATCTGAAAAGTAAAATTAAGTGCATCACTCTCAATTAAAGCACCAAGAAATTTTATTATTATTATTATTATTATTTTGAGTGCAAACATGATGAAATTTAATATCCTTAAAATGTGATGATTTATTCCACCATTATTGTACTCCAAGTGAGAGATTATTTAATGTATTTTGTTCAAGTGGGAATTAGGGAAACATGCATATATGATATGAAAAAGATATTATAGTAATGCAATGTCGTTTCATAATCCATTATTTCATGTATCAAATCTCATGGCGGTTCAAGTAAGAAAAGGGATAAAGAACCCTAATTTAATATATGTTCTTTAGGTAGTGGATTTTTATAGGCATTGTGAATTTAATCATACAAATATCTTTCTACAATGCTCCTATTAATCCTTATTGAAGAAGAGAAATTTAGATTGGAGGGTCATATTCGATGTAACCAAATAACTTAGCAAGAGAAGGCCTAAGCTTAAAAATGAAAACATTTAGAACAACAAAATCTAACCATTAAGAAATGACAAACTCAACATGAAAATGCTTGAAATTCAATCACAAAACAGTTCTGTAATAATGGTTGCAAACATCGTTCGGTTAAATTAAAAAACAACCTTAACTAATGTGAAGTAAGAAGAACAGATAAAAGTAAATTAAGTGACCTTCCGTTTTCAATCTTACAAAATATTGTAGGATCTTGTAAATGGAGGATGGGATCATAACCTTACTTAAATATTCATATGAATTTAGTTCAAATCTAATGTGTGAGCCAAATAGGAGAAAAGGCACATTATAGTGCTTGCCTCATCGACATTTGTGGAGATACATATCCAAATTGTTTTTTATTTCCCCATGTGGCGCCCTCTTTACCATTAAGCACACCCATGAGAAGATGATGAACCCTCCACCATTTCCTATATAAAGAGATCAATGGATTCATTCTAGGTATCCTCAAATTCTCTCCATGGCTATCACTAGAGTCTTGTGCCTTACCTTTCTTCTCCTTGTAGGGTTGGGTTTAGCTTCCGCTGCCCGAACCCTTCTTGATTATGATCCCCGAACACGTCACTATGGCTACGATCGCCCTAACCCTAGAGAAGGGTACGATTCAGGGCATCGTGACGAATCCTATGATAATGCATATGGTGGAAGATCGGGTGGAGAATATGGAGTCAGAGGGTCGGCTCTGGGAGGTTCAGGCTATGGAAGTGGTGGAGTAAGGGGTTCGGGATATGGTAACGGTGGAGGAAATGCATACGGAGGAGGGGTTAGCTCGGGCGTAGGAGGAGCAGGATATGGAAGTGGGAGTAGATATGGAGGTGGAGAAGATCATGGTGTTGGTTACGGTGGTGGGCGAAGTGGAGGTTATGAAAATGGAGGCAATGGTGGGTATGGGCAAGGAAGAGATCATGATATCGGCTATGGAAGTAGAAATGGAAATGGAAATGGAAATGGAAATGGGTATGGAGATTCCCATGGATATGGAAATGGTGGAGGAGTCGACGGTGGGTATGGAAGGGGAGACGGAGTAGGAGGCCATGCAGGTGGTTCTGGCATTGGCGCCGGCGGTGGTTACGGAGGCCATGCTGGTGGCTCTGGAATTGGGGCCGGCGGTGCTTACGGCAGTGGAGGAGGTCATGGAGGAGAGCATGATAATAGCAAAGGAAGTGGAGAAGAAGGAGGTTATGACGGTGGATATGCACTCACAAACTCCATCTCAAACAAGAATTGAAACCCTTTCTAAGTAATGAACCCAATATTCATTATGTTAACAAAATAAAGAAATTGGGTTAGAGAATGTTGTTTTCTGAATCTATGTCGAAACTGTTTTTAATGTATGTCAAATTCGAATGAACAAGTATCCCACTCCAAAATTTGAGACTCGATTTCGAGCGACCCTTAACATACTATGCAATGAACCATGAAAAAAGAGATAAGCAAGAAGAAATTGCTGAAAATTTTTAGCAATTAAGAACAAAAAATTTAATCAAAACAAATTGTCAAGAGTTTCATTAAAGAAGTTTGTGGGGTACAAAATGTACAAAGTAACTATGCATGACATGTATAGACTTCTAGATGGCTCGGGACACTCCTCTGTGGCTTTAAGACTCTCGAACTCTCTCCCGCCTTGATCCATGGCTTCACTCACCTGAAAAAGAAGAGTAAAAAGGAATGAATATAAGAATAACCAGAAAGCAACCTATTTGTAGGCTATTTTCACATTCTTATCTCAGTAGGTATCCACAAACTTGTCATGGTGTTCTAGGGAGTATGAACTAAGCTCCAACTCTCTTTTCTACACCTGAGATGTTTCCTCATCTTGTGCACTGAATGATCAATGATCAATGTCTTGGGATAAGGCGCGACCTCATGAATAAAATTGAGGGGACAGTATGGCTAGAACTGAATAGTATCACTCTCAAAACATCATTTGTAGAGATTAGCTGACAACCCACCACCAGACCATGCTACCACTAAAATTGGGGGGTTGTGATCCTTGTGTGTCAGTCAGCTACTAGTCATCCTACATGGTCCCACACTTCCCCACTCAGGGATGTGTTTTTACAGCTCAGTGGTTCTGTTTGGAGACCATTTAGCTATCACCACTAGGTCGGGGAACAAATCACAATACTCCATCCGGCTTTGCTTGGTTCAACGATTTTGGTATCAGAGCAGTGAGGAAAATGAAGCTTCTGAGCTACCTCGGTTGTCTACAGTCACCGTGGTGTCTTACTAGATCTTTCTAGTGCAAATCTTGATGGCTTAGACTTGGATTCATTCATCTCTAGGATTCTCGCGCAAGGTCTCTCAAACCTGTCATGGTTTGGAATACTGGGGTCTGGGTCTGCTAGTCATTCTTTTGCGAGCCTGAATGCGCGGTATCCTAGAGGTATCCTATTCTAGGTCTTTGTCTAGCCTACTTAGTCTCAAGCACCCTAGTCTCACCTCATCGTTTCTCCCTATACTCATTCAAGGAAAAACAACACAAGCAATCACGAACTTGAGTTAACATGTAACCGTTCATGTCATATTAACAAATATGCTCGATGTTCATCTTCACCCGGAGCCTAGATTTCACAAATTTCTCTTCCTCCTCTCACATGCAAACTATATCACAACCTCATCCTAAAGTAGTTTCATAGTCATCGATTCTAAGTACGATAGTGCTTGCAATAGTTTTCACAATAGGTTTTCATCGACAATTGACAATGAGATTCTGACATTCTTTCCCCTTACTCTCACGATTTTTTTGACATTTATTCTCATACGATCAATCTCTATTTTTCACATGTGTTTTGTTAAAATATCATCATTAGCCCAACGGGGTCAAGCCCAATAATTGTATTGAGCTCATTATCTATATATTTTTTAAAAATGATTTAGACATTTTAGTAATAAAGGTAAGGTATATTTGAAGAAAATGATTTAGATATTATAGGACCCAATGATCCGATATTTTAGAATAAATTATCTAGCCTCTCTTATAAATATTCATCCACTTTATTAAGGTTTTCATCTCAAGAAGTCCTAATCAGTCTCAAGCACAGTAGAGGACATAGTTTCGTAGTTTTTACCGAGTATTTTTTAATTTCTTTTTATGTTTCCCACAAATAGTTATATTCAACATGTTCTAAAAGAGTAATGACGTTTTTCTTCTTCCTCTACGGTCATGCTCGCGGGTTGTGTAGCTATTAGATCAGCCGATGTTGACCCACATAAGCATTGTCGGCCTTCTCAATGAGCATTTCGTTAAAAAACCTTCATATTGCTTGTCTTTTCTTTTATTCAATTCTAGGAACCGATCGACTTCAAATGGGATTACCCACTTCATTTTGATATTAAATCTACAAAATCGAACAAGTTTGATCACTGTCCGACAAGGGTTTAGACCATTAGAACGAGCCTTTGTGGATGACATTGCTTATAATGTTAATTTAAATTCAAGACATATCCTTATTTTCAATCCTTTCTTTATTGATGGCCACGAAACTAAGGTTTAAAACCCTAATTTCATCTTTCTTTTTACTCCATCGTCGCTTTGTACTCTTGTAGCAGCAAGCTTACGGTCTTTATTATTGTATCTTCATACGAAACAGCACTAGCGTATCATTTGTTGTCGTTGTGTAGTTAGTTATCATGTCAATTTAACACACTGAATGTCTCCAATTCAAGTCTAGGGATGCCACTTATGATGCCCCACATTGGTTGGGAGGAGAACAAACCACCATTTATAAGAGTGTGGAATCTTCCACTAGTAGACGCATTTTAAAGCCTTGAGGGGAAGCTCGAAAGGGATAATATCTGCTAGCGGTGGGCATGTGTCTTTACAAATGGTATCAGAGCCAGGTTCCGGATGATGTGCCAGCCTTCTCGCTGTTTCCCAAAGGGGGGTAGACACAAGGCGGTGTGCCAGTAAAGACACTGGATCACAAAAGGGGTGGATTTGGAGCGGTCCCACATCGATTGGAGGAAGGAAAAAGTGCATGACGTTAGGGAAGGGGGTGGATTGTGATATCCCACATTGGTTGGGGCGGTGTGCCAGTAAAGACACTGGGTCACAAAAGGGGTGGATTTGGAGCGGTCCCACATCGATTGGAGGAAGGAAAAAGTGCCAACGATGACGCTAGGGAAGGGGGTGGATTGTGATGTCCCACATTGGTTGGGGTGGTTCCACATCTATTGGAGGAAGGAAAAAGTGCCAGCAAAAACACTGGGGAAGGGGGTGGATTGTGATGTCCCGCATTGGTTGGGAGGAGAACAAACCACCATTTATAACATTTATAAGAGTGTGGAGACCTTCCCTTAGCAGACTCGTTTTAAAGTCTTGAGGGGAAGCCCGAAAGGGAAAGCTAAAATAAGACAATATCTGGGTCGTTATACCACTGATTGACTAATATCTTTTGAGCATATATCAATGATTAAATAGAAGAGAAGATAATTCTTTTTTTCTCTCTCGATCATTCCCGAATAATAAAAATCGAGGGAGAACAAGAAGAAGAATAAAAGGTAATAATTCAATACAAAACAATCAAAAAGATTGAAAGAGAAGAATCTAAAGAAAAAGTTACAAGTTATTAGGTCAATGTCATGTCTCTTTATCCACATGAATCTAAGCTTTGAACTTGACCATCTTTCCCTCTTCACCTCTTCAAATTCACAACTCCATTTCCCAAAGGACATTGCCCAAGTAGCTAATTGGTAGGCCACAACTTTAAAGAGAAAGAGTCCATTTTTGCGATCATGTGTGGTGGGGAATCCCAAACTTTTGTTCTTTGTTTCAAAGAAAAATGTGCTCCGGTAGGGTCGAGAAATATAATCTACTTTTCAATGATTCAATAGTACACCTCAATAAAATTATTTTGGGTTTCATTTTTCTCGATTCAAAATCAAAAGTTGTTTAGTTCAACAATTGCAGATTCAAGTATCAAACAATCGATCTGCTTTGATGTTTGCTTTATCGACTTAAAAGTATTATTTGAATTACTCTTTAATCAAGTATAAAATCCAAAAACATTCGACATGTGGTATCGAGAGTTTTTCAAAGAATACTTCTAGTTACATTGATAAGGACAACAAATCTCCACGTATCTTCACAATGATATGATATTATCCACTTTAGTCATAAACCCCTCACAGTTTTGTCTTTGAAACTACCCAAAAAAACCTCGTACCAATGAGTATATATTACGGATCTCTCACGTTACGTTCCTAACTAATGGAAGACATTGTTTTAAATAAACTCAAAATATTCTTAATCTTAATAATAATCTTAAAAGTACATTAGGGTTGGGTTGTAACCCTATTTTCGGGTTGGTCGGATTGATTGAACCAAAAAAGTGTTAACCCATGAACCAACTTGAGTAGGTCAGGTTGGTCGAGTTTTCAGGTCATATGCACAATTCTAATTGCATACGCCTAACGTACATTACATTCAAACATAATTTCTTGCCATATTCAAAAATATTGTCGAACAATATGCTCAGTCTTAATCGAAAAAAGATACATTTTTCGAGATGAAACTAGAATTAAGAATTCCTCAACTTCTTAAACAACGAGTTTCGTTTACGTCAATTGGAAAAACCTAATGAATTAAGCATGCATGACACACGAGGTCGTGATCGATGAGGTTCTTGAAGAATAACGAGACAAATATTAATATTTTGAAAGGTTGGTATTGATTTTGATGAATCCAACAAGGGAAATGAAGATAACAATGGTGTATTATTGTAGTTTTGAAAGGCCAAATCCATTGGATTTGTAATACAAATAATATACATTGAGTTGCCGTTTTCACCAGGTTGGCTTTGCTTTTCTTGTCCCAAGAACCTTTATTTTGCTTTTCCCTATCTTCCATGAAAGAGGAAAAAAAAGCATACACTATACTATAAAAAAAAACATTTTTAAAACATGGGTGGAATTATATATATATATATACCAATGTATATATATATATATATATATATATATATATATATATATATATATATATATATATATATATATAATATCACAACCGTTAGCAAATATTGTTCGATTTGACCCGTTAAGTATTGTCATTAGCTCACGATTTTAAAATTCTTCTACTAGACAAAGGCATCCGCACATCACCTTATAACGTATGTTTTGTTCATCTCTTTAACTGATGTGAGATCTCACAATCCACCTCTTTGAAGACCTAACGTCCACATTGACACACCGCCCGGTATCTAGCTCTGATATTATTTGTAATAGTCGAAGCCCACCACTAATAGATATTGTCTGTTTTGAATTGTTACGTATCGCTGTTTTGAAATGTGTGTATTAGATAGAGATTTTCGCACCTCACCCTTATAAGAAATGTTTCGTTCTCCTCTCCAAACGATGTGGAATCTCATAATCCATCCTGTTGGAGTTCAACGTCCTTGCTCGCATACCATTCGGAGTATGGCTCTGATACTATTTTTAAAGATTAACTAGCAAAATAAATAAATAAGATTGGAATTATTATCAAACAAAACCTTATCGAACCAACCTTGAATTCATGATCGATTCTAATACACTCGAACTACTATTATAATTTATACACCATACACAATTTTTTAAATTAATATAACAATATACGTGACAAAATATATAAAAAAAATAATATGTATTAAAAAGAAATATATCCAAAAAAAAAAAAAAAAAAGCAAAGACACAGTAAACAGGGTCCGACAAAAAGCTGTTGCCGTGTAGGACGCTCCAAATACTTTGATGCCACGTCATCCAAACCTCTTTATTATTATTATTTTATTAATAAAATAACAAAATAGATTTTTTTTTTTTTTCTTTTTGGGGGAAAAAAAGGGCAAAAGGCGTCTCCGTGTGCGTATGTCTGTCTTCATCCGGAATTTAATTTCTTTTTTAATATATATATATACATATTCATTTAATAAATATTAAGGAAAAGACTATTTTACCCTTGTTCCTCTTATTGAGCTCCAAGTTGGAGCTTGTGAGTGTGTAGAGTGGGCCCATTTCCCCACATGATCTGTTCCCCTTCTCTGGGCCCCACTTCATCCACCGCTTCCTCTTTGGCAACTCCATATCCATCCACTACTCTACACGTGTTAACTAGACATGTGGGTCCCATGTCTAAAATACTTTTTTAAGCTTTATTTTATTTCAAATAAAATAAATGGCCTGAAATAAAAATTAAAAAAAAAATTTATAAGTCACAAAATTTATAGTCACATTTACGATACTATTGATAGACGTTGGTTCGCGAAAGATAGACTAAATCTTAGTTTTGATATTAAGTTCATGAAAAGCTTCTATCATGTATAGATAGAAACATTATCGATAAATATATAATGTTCGTAGATTTTAATCAACATTAAAATAATAGCTTCAATAAGTGTTCGATCGACATGGTTGTGATTGAAGTCAATTTATTGATAAGCTATTGTCGTAGATGTATTTAAATCATATATAATAATTCATCATTGATTATAACTTCTAACTATATACATAATACATCATTGATAAGTTTCTATCTCTCATCCACGTATATTAATGAGTGATTGATGCCTATTGAAGATACTTCATCTTAGTTATTATTAAAGTTTATCGGTAAATAGACTCTTATAAAAAAATATACTAATATGCTGAAGTTTATTTGGAATAGCTCAAGCATATCGTAGCAGATATTGTCCGTTTTGGCCTGTTACGTATCATCATCAGTCTCACGATTTTAGCACACGTCTACTATAGAGAGATTTTTCACACTATTATAAGGAATGTTTCGTTTATCTCTCTCACCAATGTGGGATCTGACAAGTATTAGAGCTAATCACCAGAATAATGTGGGACATTGGTCAGAGTAGGGCTAGACCTTCTCCATAGTAGACGTGTTTTAAAACCGTGGGGTTGATGGTTATACGTAACAGGCCAAAGCGGACAATATCTGCTAGCGATGGATTTGTGCTGTTACAAATAGTATCAGAGTCAGACACTCGCTAGGTTCTGAAGGGGTGGATTGTGAGATCTCACATTGGTTGAAGAGTGGAACGAAGAATTCCTTATAAGGGGGATGTAAAATCTCTCCCTAGTAGATGTATTTTAAAATCGTGAGGCTAATGGCGATACGTAACGGGCCAAAGTGAACAATATTTGCTAGCAATGAGTTTGAGTTGTTACATTATTAGTGATAAAAGTTATCACTAATAGATTTCATGGTTGAGTTTGTATTTTCCTGTATGCTATATAGGAGTGTTCATATGACTCGATAGTTTGACCTACTTAGACTACCTAACCCAAATCATAAAGATTCAGTTAGGTTAGATTTCTTTTATTGTTTGAATTCGGTTGAATTTTTTGAAAACCAAAAGTTCGGGGTATTTCGTAGGTTTACATTTTTTTAGTCGGTCAACCCGACCATTCCAAAAATAGAGTTATAACTCAACCGAACTCTACACTGCTTATTATTATGAAAATTAAAAATATGTTACGTTTGTTACTGATGTTAGCGATAAGTTGTAATTTCTCAATGTTAGATATATGAGTTTTATTATATTTTAGTTATTAATGTAACATATATCGTAGATAAGTACAATTTTTATTAAATAATTAAAAAGATAACCTGAGAACTCAATCCAAAAATAGAGGATTGTGAACTCTATTCCGATTGTTTAGATCATTAGCCTAACCAACCTAAAATTTCGAGTTGATTCAAAATTATTTTTCAATTCCATAAGGAAAATTTTAATTAACTCAACCTAATTTATAAATTTACAAATCTATTAATAAAAAATTAAAAATTTAGCGTTTTGAAAATAAGGGATCAGAGTTACCATGTGAATGTTTGCTTAATCCACCACCCTGGCTTTGACACCGCAAGGCAAGTTTCCATGACTGCCACATGTAGGGTCGATTAATTACTTTTCGGCTCCACCCTTTTTGATCTTTAAATCACCATTCGCCATACTTTGTACATACAACCTCACATTTTCCAACACAATCGATTTTTTCTCAACCAACATAGTCTATTTCATTTTCTTCCCAATCTTCCATTTATCCTTCACACAAACTCTAACATAAACCTATCAACCTTCTGCTGAGATTTACCTTTGGAATCTTGACACCGCACAGGCCTCTTCGCCAACCAAGTTACGCCTCCCTTCTAGCCAAAATTGGCTCCTTCGCCTACTGTGGCGACTCTTCCAGCTTCAACATTGTCTTTGTCCCTTGCTCTAGGTTTCCCCTTCTACTTCTTGGATTGACATATTCTCACTAGAGCCAAGGCAGCATCGTCGGTAAGCGACAATCCCTCTTCATGAGTTAGACATATTCTCGCCGAAGCCAAGACAGCATCGCCGCTGAGCAACGATCCCTCTGCAGTTTTCGATGGCCAAGAAAGTGTTTTTCTATGCCTCCTCCGAACCAGGTTGTTGACATATTCACGAAAAGTGTTTCTAAACCTCTATTTGAATTTTTCAGATTCAAGCTTCACGTTCATTCAAATCCGACGCTTAACTTGCGGTGGGGTGTTAAGGATATTTAGTAATAAATTATAGTTTACCATATATATATATCATATTTGATATTTTATTATAATGCAAATATCATATATTTGTCTTTTTACCTTAGGTATCTTTCCATTTATAGTTATTTCTGTTTATTACTCTTTCCATATCCTTGTAATTTATTTGATTATAAATAAGATAACTCCTATACCAAAATGTTTGCTAAATCCACCACACTCAAATGGTAGTTATCTTATTTATAATCAAATAAATTACAAGGATATGGAAAGAGTAATAAACAGAAATAACAATAAATGGAAAGATATCTTTGGTAAGAAGTCAAATAGCTAGATATTTACCTTGTAATAAAATATCAAATATGATATATATGGTAAACTACGATTTATTACTAACTAAATTATCAAATAAATTATTAAGGATATATTTGACTTATAATAAAATATCAAATATGATATATATGTAAACTATAATTTAGTACTAAATATCCTTAATACCTCCCACAAGCTGAGCGTCGGATTTGAACGAACGTGAAGCTTGGATCTGAAAAATTCAAAGAGAGATCGAGAAACACTTTCCGTGAAGATGTCAACAACTGATTCGGAGGAGGTGTAGAGAAACACTTTCTTGACCATCGAAAAGTGCAGATGGTTTGCCGCTCAGTGGCGATGCTGTCTTAGCTTTGACAAGAATATGTCTATCCCATGAATAGAGATCGTCGTTTACCGACGATGCTACCTTGGCTCTAGTGAGAATATGTCAACCCAAGAAGTAGAAGAGGAAATCTAGAGCAAGGGACAAAGACAATGTTGAAGCTGGAAGAGTCGCCACCGTGGGCGAAGGAGCCAATTTTGGCTAGAAGGGCAGTGGCAACTTGGTTGGCGAAGAGGCCAGTGCGGTGCCCAAATTCCAAAAGTAAATCTCTGCAGAAGGTTGATAGGTTTAGGTTAGGGTTTATATGAAGGATGAAGGGAAGATTGGGAAGAAAATGAAAGAGACTATATTGGTTGAGGGAAAATCGATTGTGTTGGAAAAGGTGATGTTGTATGTACAAAGTATGATGAGTGATGATTTGGAGGTCAAAAGGGTGGAGCCGAAGAGTAATCAATCAGCACTGCATGTGGCAGCCATGACGACTGCCCCTGCGGCGTTAAAGCCAGCAGTGGTCATGGAGAAGAACAGTAGAAGATTTCAAAAGCCATTAAAAGAAAGGATTGGGGTTGCTAAACCAAAATGGTTTTTATATCGTGTGTGAAACTTTTTCATTTATATTTGTGATATATATGTTAAAAAGCAAATATCTATATATTTGTCAATTCTAATAAAATATTAAATATGATATATAGTTTAGTACTAAATATCTTTAATACATAAAATTTAAATTTATATATAATAGAATTTATAATTTAAAAATATATTTTATTTTGATTTTTCAAAATAAATGAAGAAAATATTATCAATTTTTGTTTTAATTATTTTTAAATCCTAATTTGACTGATCACGAGGCATTTAGAAAATTTTATTATATTATATATTTTAGTCTCCAAAAATTCCAAACACCCAATCCGACCGCCGGATTGACTTTGACTTTCCATGCCATTTATGTTTGACCTTCCAACATATTTGAGATTTTTATTTTATTTTATTTTTATTTTTAGAAATGGGAAATTAGAATTCAAATTCTAGGATTTTATTTTATTTTATTTCTTCGGGTTTCAATTTTATTTTAACTTACCTAATAGAAATCCATATAAACCATACAAATAGAACGGAAAATCTCCATTTAAATAAAGATTGAGAGAGAATTTGGAGAGATTTCTTCCCGTTGGATGATGAAATTCCCACATCCGCTAATTTAGGGAATGATCATGGGTTTATAAACAAATAATAGTCTCTCCATTGGTACGAGGTCTTTATGGGAATCCCAAACCAAAACCATAAGAGCTTATGCTCAAAGTGGACAATATCATACCATTGTGGAGAGTCGTGTTCATATGGTATCAGAGCAATACCCTAAACTTAGTTGTGTTCATCTAACATGGTATCAAAGTCAGACCTCCTCAAAGACAGTAAAAAATGATCAAAGTCATGAGAAGTTATGCTCAAAGTGGACAATATCATACTATTGTGGAGAGTCGTGTTCATCTAACAAAGACAAGATTATATTCGATCACTACCCTACCCCATCTAAATAAATAAATATTTTTTATTTATTAGAAATTGTGTTTCCTTTGTATATTAAAAAAAAATATAATAGAAGATAAATTAAACAATGGTTTGGAAAAGAAATACATATATAATTAATTAATTAATTAAGATCTAACCGAAAGCATAATTGGAACATTAGAAAATTACTAATTATTTTAATTAATTCATATGGTAATGAAAATAATTTGCATGTGCTAAGGTTCCAAGTAATTGAATACTAAAATTCAACTATAGTTTGTTTAATTAATCTTAACTTTAATTATTAATTGCGCCGTTACAATATGATTAGCAATGTAATTATGTGGTTAATAAAGTTGATTTGTTGAATATTCTAAATTAAAGTTAAATTAGAATCTTAATTAATATTATTTAAAAAGAGAGAGAATCTTTATTCAACCTTCGCCACCTCATACACCATTTCTTTACAAATATCATGATTGACGTAAAGATCAACCTCACTTGTTTCTTCCAATTTGTCAAAAAAAAAAAAAAAAATATAAAATATACCACTAACCGTCGGTCAAACCTAAAGTAGTTTATTCGTTGCCTTTGGTTGGGATAAAACGATACTTATTCAGACACGTAACGGTTGAGGATTATGATTATTGAGAGTGAGCCTACATTGGTTAATTTAGTTGAAGATCATAGATTTATAAATGAGGAATACTATCTCTATTGGAAGAAGGCTGAGAGCTTATGTTCAAAGTGGACAATATCATACCATTCTGGAGAGTCGTGATTTCTAAAATGGTATCAGAGTCATGTCATAATCTTAGTCATGACAATAGATTCCTCAAATATCATTTAGGAGAGGCTTATAGTGTACTTTGTTCGAGGGGAGGATTGTTGGGGAGGATTGTTGAGGATTATTGGGATAAAACGTGGTTTATAAGTGAGTAACCTTAGCATCCGTCGTTGAACTAAATCAACCCACTAACCAAAAATTCAATTCTAGTTTGACTCTCAAATCCGAGTTTGTCAAGTTCTCAAACCATATGAACAACCCTAATTGAAAGAGATCGATCTTGAACTAGGATAGAGCTTCAACGTTCATGTTGCAACCACAAATTTAAAAAGGGGTAGGGCCAATAAATAAATAAGTTGCAATATTATGAAGAAAAAAGAAATGCTTTACTTAGAAACAATTTCTCTCCCAACTTTTTTTATTAAAAAAAAAAAAAAAGTTTGGCAAAATGTCACAAAATCAAAAATATTGTAATGTCCCATTTGATTTGAATGAGATGAGATCCCTATTTTCTAACAATTATTGTCACTTTTTCTTTTTCCTTATATCTCCAAAATTGCTATTCCTGGCCCCTCATATTATTCATTTTACTATTTGTTGCCCCTATCTCTCTAAAATTGCAGATAATGTCACTATTAATTAAACAATTTACACTAATTACATTCATAATTTCTTTTCATTCCACAGAATTTCTAGACGTAATCAGAAAATGATAATTCAAAATAGTAATAATAATTTTAATATATTTTTTTCTTCCGATTTCTATTTTCATTTCGGAATCTGAAAATGCGAAAAAGTAATTTAAATTCAACCTCTGTGTAACGGAGACCGTTCCGTGAGAACGGCCTTGGAAACCTTCGATTGCCGGAAAGCTTTGATCGGACTTGGAAAGTACCAGGCCTTTGCCTTCACCGGCGTCCGAACGAATCTCCCGCTGGAATCGGAAACTGCAACCGATCTCGACCGGATCATCAACGTTCGTCTCATCGCCTCTTCAACTTCCGCTACTTCCTTCGCTCTCCGTTTGAAATCGAATTCCACCGCTGCCTCGATTCTTCCGCCGTCGCGACTCTTCTTAGTCTTCGACCTGAAAATCGACCAAAACGACGACGCTCTAGCGCTATTACCGGATGAAGAGCAGTCATCGCCAGAATCAGCGACGAACCGCGATCTCGAACGGAGAAACGGAATCGCTGCGAGAGAGCGAGAGCGGCGGAAAGCCGGCTCGCCGTCGATGAGATTGGAGAGGCGGCCAACGGATCCGAGAGAGGCGAGGTCGGCGGAGGAGAAACGAGAGAAAGAGGATGAAGAAGAAGAAGAAGAAGAAGTGGTTGTGGTAGTGGCGCAACAATTGCAGGGACGGACGTTGGCGCAGTCAGGGCAGAGAGAAATGAGGCGGTCACGGAGACAGAGAGGACAGATTCCGATCCTCCGCCGTTTGGAAGGGTGTTTTGGACATTTCCATACGTCGTCTTCATCGCCGTAGAACGCCATTTTTTCTGTTCTCCGTTGATGAATTTGTGTAGTCGCTTTTGCGCTCTCTGGTTTTGAGTTTCTTTCTGTTTGGTTCTAAACAAATGTCTATGGCTATTACTGCCTCAAGCTTTATAAAGGTTCAACCTGTTAGTGGGGCCAGT
Source organism: Cucurbita maxima (assembly GCF_002738345.1). Classification (NCBI taxonomy): domain Eukaryota; kingdom Viridiplantae; phylum Streptophyta; class Magnoliopsida; order Cucurbitales; family Cucurbitaceae; genus Cucurbita; species Cucurbita maxima. The sequence continues at coordinate 2,581,727 of NW_019272044.1, forward strand.
TTAACCATGGTTAGTTTTAATCGAACCCTGGTTCAGATCCTCGGGTTAGCCGTTCGACCTTCTTTCCTTAAAAATACCATTGGAATCAGAACGTCGCCGTTTTGGTTTTTTTATCTCGATATATTAATTACCATTTTTTTAGAAATTAAATTATTAATTTAGTTTTAAACTTTCTTAAAACATTATTTTCACATTTAAAATCGTTTCGATTTTTTAAAAATAAATGCATGACACGAAACCCGAGGAGGAAAGCTCAGAGAAGATAATATCTACTAGCGGTGGACCTATGTACCCTATGTACCCTTCTTTTACTCGTTACTCGGGTATCACATTGAATGTTTGGATTATCGTCTAAGCATAACTTATTAAACCCAGTTTTTGTCTATTTTAGTCGAGTTTTCTTAGTCTATCGTACCTTTCTTGTCCTATTTTGTCTTACAAATGTTGGTTTTACATAAATTCTTGTAAATTTTAAGGTACACCCACGGATTCACATGTTATTTAGAAGAATGATGTGACCTTTTACCTGTCATCATTTCTATCTTGTTGTTACTTAAACCACTCGTTTTTTTTTACTATGTAATCCTAAAGAACATGAAGATTTTAACCATCGGTGTCAATTAAGTGTGATTTGTGGACGTTTTGTTACTCCCGACAATGTTTTCAAACATATAGGCTCAATGTCTTGTCGGTTTGAACTTTGCTTAATTAGTTATCATCTTAATACTATTACTTAAATGTCATAACGTTTTGATTAGACAAATAAATTTGATTAAACGATAAGCAGTACGAGGAGACCAACTATAAAGTTTAACGAAACGTCATTGATTTTTTCATTTGTGCATTTCTTATCGAGCTACTTTTTGTCATATTGTACTAAGTCATCATTAATTAATTTAAACACTGTATTCATCAATAAACCGCCTTTAATTTTTCTTTAGAAAAAAGTTTTAAAATATTTTTATGGAAAAATACCTATAAAATTTTTACTGTTATATATATATATATGGACGAAAACTATTTACACCTAAGCACAAGAAAATGCTCATTACCTTTCTAAAGTAACATTATTCAAATCGCTCACTAAATCTAATGTTTAACTGGTTTAATTGAAACTGCTTCTTCAACCAGACGTTTGGTGCAACTCACACGAGCCCCACGTGCTCCAAATGATGTTTCTTTTTCCAATCTTCCCTTGTTCGAGTTTCGACTGCGTGCAAGGAACACAGTGGCGGAGTCCATGATGACATGAACCTAAAATGGCAATGCATGAAGGCGAGGCGTTGGCAGCTGTTTGTGAGTAGAGAAAGAACAAAACCAGTCTCGAATCCTCATAATCCAAATCGAAGATGAAAATGAATGAAGCTATAAGAGAAAATGAACTTACAATCTCGACTTAACAAAAATGCAGTATGAGGCTCAAAACCGTACAGTTTTCAAGAACATAAAAATAATAAGAAAAAAAGTAAAATGGTAACCAAACGAACGCTAAATGATTGATTTTGATTGAAATTCTCTCGACTCAAAATCATTTCGTTTTCATCATATCCGTACGATTCCTTGAAGCAACACACTAATGTAAAAAGACAATAGAGAAAAAAACAAATCGAAGAGAAGAAGATAAACGAAGTAAAGGGAAATTTGTTTGTTGGGATTGAAAAATTTGCAAACTAAATTTACAAACACATAAAAACAAAACACTTTTTCACTCATCATATTGCTTATAGGTATACATTCGACTCGACAATTTGACAATTCTAACTCTTTTATAGTCGTCTTACGCCAGATACGGGTATACATTTGACTCGACAATCCAACAGTTCGCACTCTTTTATAGTCGTCTTACACCAAATACGGGTATACATTCGACTCGACAATCCGACAATTCGAACCTATCCAATTTGAACTATTGAAGTTTGGGTTGGGTTGGATTAGCATTTCGAGTCCAATTATGTTAACTTTTCTTAACCCCGATGAATTATACATATATTTCAATAATTTTAAAATATATTGTTTTCCTTTAGAATTTCTATTTTTGTGTTAGTTTATCTAAGATTGTATCGAATAATATTGAATTGAGGATAAATATATTTTTTTAAAAAAATTTAACAACCGACAACCCGACCTGAAAAATATAAGGTTGGGTTGAGTTACCAATCGAACCAACTCCAACTTTTGAGTTAGTCCAAAAAATTCTTTCAACTCAACCCAATCTCCGGACTCATGTATACCCTTAATACTGGAAAACAATTTGATTGGCGGCTAATTTTGAAATTTTATGAATTGAGTTGGTTCGTACGTTTTCTTAAGTTGAGTTCATTGTCGGTTAGGATGGTTCAGGTTGAAAACTTTTGCAACCTAAAAACTTAGATCAGATTCAATAATATCATATGCTCATAAACGGTTTGGTGTGATTCAATTATGTCCCTAAACTTTAAAATGGTTCCAAAACATCGTTTTCGAGAGATTTCTTTTAAATGATGAATGAAATTAATAAGACCATTCGCGTGTGAAAAATGAAATGCATACATGACATTATATACAACATTATTCATGTAAATTGAATAAAAAATCTTTAATCGATTTCCTCAGCTTGGTTTGGCTCGGTTGGCCAATTTCAACCATTTTGGACCCTCTCGAAACTATTTCTGAAGTAATTAAGGTAAGAAAATGTCGGTATAGCTACTGTTTTGAAAAATTGATAATACTTGGCATTGTTTAGAGCGGAGTTTAGAATAGTTAAGTTATATTAACTATATGAATAGAGCTTGATTTTCTGAATGAATTGAATATCGTAGGTGAAACTGAATTCTAGTCGAGCTTAACTTAGGAGCTTAGAAACATCGAATTGAATATGAATATCTATGCCGAATTAGGCTATGTCAGTAGTCCGGTATCGTTCAGTTGGTAGAGCAGGGGACTCAAAATCTTCGTCTCACGGGTTTGCTATGAAAATAAATACGTCTAATGTGTCGGAACTGGAACTGATTCTACATCTATGCCCGACTCAAACGAGCTGGGGTGACTTGCAAATTCTCTATTTGAAAAAGGGTGGTTAACCTTTTTTTGATAAACTATGGACCAAGAAAATGTGTCCAATGGAGGCCCAATACATATAAATGAGAGCCCATTAACTTCATACATTATTGAGCCCAAAACTTAATTGGGCCCCAAAGCCCACAATTTTTCCTCATCAAAATGTCTTTCCTATCTAAGATATAGTTGATTTTATTTACTATATTTTAAAATTTTAAATTTCTACCTATGTTCCCTTATATATAAAATTCAAAATTTTTATCTAATAAATTGTGGGATCACACATCGGTTGGAGAGAAAAACGAAACATTATTTATCAAAGTGTAGAAATCTCTCTTTGCGTTGTAAAATCGTGAGGCTGATGACGATACGTAACATGCCAAAGTGAACAATATCTACTAGAGGCTAATTGTTACAAATGATATTAGAGCCAGATACGAAGTGATATGCCAGTGAAGATGCTAGCCCCCAAAGGGTGAATTGTGAGATCCCACATTAGTTGGAGAGGGGAACGATCGGGTGGCGTGCTAGCAAGGACGTTGTGTCCCAAGGGGTGGATTATGAAGAGGGTGTACCAATGAGGACGCTAGGCCCCCAAGAGATGGATTGTGAGATCTCACATTAGTTGGACAGGAGAACGAGTGGACAGTGTACCAACGAGGACGTTGTGCACCCAAGGGGTGGATTGTGAGATACCATATTGGTTGGAGCGAGGGTGTACCAGCGAGGACGCTGAACCTCCAGGGATGGATTGTGAGATCCCACATTAGTTGAAGAAGGGAACGACCGAGTGGTGCCAGCGAGGACGCTGTACTCTCAAGAGATGGATTGTGAGATCTCACATTAGGTGGAGAGAGGAACGAAATATTTGTTGTAAGCGTGTAGATGGTGTGTCAGCGAGGACGTTGTGGCCTAAGGAGTGGATTATGAGATCCCACATTGGTTGGAGTGGGGGTGTACCAACGAGGACGCTAGGCCCCCAAGAGGTGGATCGGGAAACGAAAACATTCTTCATAAGAGCGTGAAAAGGGAATGAAACATTCGTTGTAAGCGTATGGACGGTGTTAGTTTTGTTAAAATAAAATAAAAAATAGAAATATCCCCCAACCCCACATTGTGACAATCCCATGGGAGCCAAAAGAAGAAAATTGGGTTGTGTAAGTAAAGCTTATAAGTACCCTTTGAAATGAAAGAGATTAGAAAACTTAATAATAAAGACACAAAAGGTTGGGAGTTGGGGCCAACTTGTTTTGTCCTCTTACACTCTCTAAGAGCCACTCTAACCCTTTTGTCTTTTCTCTCCTCTTCTCATTTAAAACTTTCTCGTTTACACACCGAACTATCGATTAGGGTTACAATCATAATTCCGTCCCGTATCAGCTTTAAATGAAGATCTCTATTCCATAATTAGGGGTTTACACGGGTTGAGTTGAGTTGAGTTTGGTTGGAAATTTTTTTGGACTAACTCGAAATTTCGCATTGGTTAGGTTAGTGACCTGAGCAATCTAAATAGTGTTTACAACCCAACTCAACCCAACCTTCCATTTTCGAGTTAGGTTGGATTGGGTTGTCGAGTTGTTCTTTTTTAATTTTTTTTTTTAAAAAATTGGATTTATTTAGAATACACGTTACATTAATAACTAAAATCTCATGAAGTTCAAATATCAAAACGCATTACTAACATTGGTTACAAATGATTAATTTTTTTTTAAGAGTAGAGTAGGGTTGAACTCGATTGTAACACTATTTTTCAAGTTAGTCGGGTTGACCTGACAAAAAAATATCAGCCTGCAAACCGAATCAAATTTTTCGATTTTTTAAACGTTCAACCAAACTTAAACCGAAATAAAATCTAACCAATTTGAGTTGGGTAATCCGAGTGGGACGGATTATCGGTTTTTAATAATATTATTGTTTAAAACTGAAAAGAAACCCTTTAATTATAATGTCCCAAATAAAGTCCTAAGTCCAACTACATGATTAAGAAGCACCTCATCATGACATGTTTATTTTTAATTCATAAGATTAAAAAAAAAACATGTTTTTTGTTTTTTCATAAGAAAATTCTCTTTAATCCATCGTTCAATCCATTGGTTCACGAGTTGACCTTTTTTTTTTTTGTTTGCTGCACTAACCCGAAAATATAGGTACAAGTCAACGCCACCTAATTTTAAAATTATTGAAAAAAGTAAGAATATTAGACGGTTTATAATTGATATTAGCAACCCCTTTTAAGTTGTGAATGTTTGATATTTGAATTTTATAAATTTTTAGTTATTAATATAACATGATAAGTACAATCATTTTTTAAATAATTAAAAAAAACCATACAAATTAACCTAACACAGCCTAAAAATAGAGGGTTGAGTTGAGTTGTGAACGCTATTCGATTAGCTCGAGTCACCAACTTGAAATTTTAAGTTGCTCCAAAAACTTTCTCCAACCCGTGTATACCTCTATTTACGAAGAGGTTCGTGAACTTACTTTTTACGAGTCGAGCTATCACAAACCTAAACTATTTTTACGACGTGGATCAAGACTTGATAGGTAAAAGATTGCGATCTTCGAAAAAGGTGAAAATAAATAAATAAAGTTTATTCTATTTTGAAAATGTACAATTTGGTTGGAACTTCAAATCAACTTGAATTTTAACTTCTTATAGTGTGACAAGAAAAAATAAATTAGAAGTACAACCCAAGGAATTGGATAAACGTCTCGTAATGTTTTTCATTTAGAAACTAAGAAATATAATTATTATTTGAATGGGATAAACGTGTCGTAATGTTTTTCATTTAATCAACAAAGTGGAAGATCGAACTATATCAAATTTGAATATCAAATTTGAAAGTCAGTATCTATACCAACAAAGTGCATTTTTCTTTTGGTGGTTCAATCATAGAAACTCTATAGTTAAATGTGTTTTGTTTCCGGTAATTCTATGTTGGGTGTCCTCTTGAGAATTTGCTATGATGCACGAGTGAGGACAAAATATGTTGGAAGAACTTATGTTGGTGTATAGCGATATTTTTCACTCTTAGAAGCGAGAAGAAAGTAACATGTAACAGCCCAAGCTCAATACTAACAAATTGTAACGATTCAGAAAAAAAAATCAGGTCGTGTGTCACATCATTTTCTGATAAAGACAAGGCACACATGTACGGAGGACGGCGACATCGAAAGCAGAGACTGTGACACGTGCATAGGCCGCTTTGGCCTGTTACGTTTCATCGAAATCGTAAGGCTAACGATGATACATAACGGGCCACATCATTTTCTAATAAAGACAAGGCGTACATGTACGGAGGACGGCGACATCGCAAGCAGAGACTGTGACACGTGCATAGGCCGCTTTGGCTTGTTACGTATCATCAAAATCGTAAGGCTAACGATGATACATAACATGCCATAACGTAACCATGTTGACATCATTTTTCAAATAAAGGCAAGACGCATATGACGGAGGACAGCAACATCGCAAGTAGAGGTTGTGGCACGTGCATAGAGTAGACTCATATTTAAATTCCTAGTCTTAGGGAGTCATTACACAGATATTGGCCGCTTTGTCCCGTTACGTATCATCGAAATTGTGAGGCTGACGATGATACATAACAGGTCATAACGTAGCCATGTTGACATCATTTTTCCGATAAAGGCAAGGAGAATATGTGTGAAGGACGGCGACATCTGCAAACAGAGGTTGTGGCACGTCATATTTAAATTCCTAGTCTTAGGGGGTCGTTACACAGATATTGTTCGATTTGGCTCGTTACGTATTGTTAAAATTGTGAGACTGACGATGATACATAAAAGACCATAATGTAACCATATTGCAAAGGGATGCAAGAGAATGTCGGACCATCAAGTGGTGAATGAGCATAGATCATTACATTTTTTTTTTTTTTTCTTTTGAGTACAACAATATTTAACTTTTTGATATTATAATGTTTTAACTAGTTGAACTATACTCGAGTTGAATAAAACAAAAAAACTGAATCTTCAATGTTGAAAAAAAGTAATAATATATATTTTATCCACTCGGCTACGCTCGTATCTTGGGCAAAGGTGAGGGATGGGAGAGAAAAGAAAAGGGTAAGTGGTGGAGCCCTAAGAAGGAAAGAAACGAGGGACTTAATAATGGTCAAGGCTGGTGTGCTATTAGCTTTGCCTTTCCATTCAAACCATTTCACCCCCTTTGACTTTGGTGTCTTATTCAACACTTCTACACGCTTCATCACACTATTAAGTCAAATTTGCACAACGCAACGACTATTATTATCCGTACATATCAATGCAGTTGCTTAAATTTAATTTAGAGACCTATCGAGTCTCGAGAGTAGGAAAGTTCTAATCGAATCAAGATTTCATTTTTTGTTTTCAAATTTTTAAAAAACCGTTTCTGTTCTCACAAATTTTCATGTGTTTTTACGTTTCTTAACTAAATATCAAAATAAAAAAATTCCAATTTTACCCTCCAAAATTTAAGCTTTTTTATTTATTTATTTTTTATTTTTGAAATATGGGTAAATTTAAAAAAAAAAAATTAAATTATCAAAATAATGCCTTATTTAATTAATTAATTAATTTTCAATATCAACCAACCAAATTCAACTTAAAATCACTAAGAGAAATAAGTGGTTTTAACTGAATTTCTTAGATATTTTGATGTCTTTGCAAGTTGTAAGATACAATACATAATTTCAACATCTAAATTATTGCTTTATTTTTTATTTATTTTTTCTTTTTTTCATTAAATAGTCATTTTTTTAATATTCTTTTTAAAATAAACTTAATTATGATTTATGTGCGTAGTATTCATTACCCTAACGATCAAATTTTACCTATGCACAAATCAAAATACGACAGGTCCAAAATAGATTTACAGTGAAAGCTCAAAAGCCTATACAAGACTCTAATCAAACCAACTACACAGCCTCCAGCTCCATCACATGAGCTCTAGTCATACTCTTATTGATAACGATTGTGACAAGATGTCTTTTGAAATGGGCTATACAACACTCTATATCACTCCCTATCTCGAGACTTTAATATTATTGTAACAACCTGACTTAAAAAAAAAAAAAAAAAATTTAGTTCAACGTAAGAGAAAATCCAAATAGAATAATATTTACTAGCACTGGGCCAGTTGTTATAAACGATATTAGAGCCAAACATTGGGCAGTGTGTCAGCGAGAACATTGGGCCCCCAAGTGAGGTGGATTGTGAGATCTCACGTCGGTTGGAGAAGGGAACGAAACATTTCTTATAGGGGGTGGAAACCTCTCCCTAGTAGAAACGTTTTAAAACCTTGAGGGGAAGTTCATAAGAGAAAGTCTAAAGAGAACAATATTTACTAGCAGTAGGCCTAATTGTTACAAAGGGTGTTCGAGCCAAAAATCGGGGCAGTATGTCAATGACAACACTGGCTCCCAAGGGAGGTGGATTGTGAGATCTCACATCGGTTGGAGAGAGAAACGAAACATTTCTTAAAATGGTGTGTAAACATCTCTCTAGTAAACGCATTTTAAAACGAGAAGTCCAGAAGAGAAAGTTTAAAGAGAAGAATATATGCTAGTGGTAGCCTTAGATTGTTACATTCATACCTTTTGATCGAGAGCAAATATTTTGTCTTAGTTGACCTATGCTCGTATTGTCTATATTAAAATAAAGAGACATTGACTTTTATATCTATATATATATATATATAATTTTTTTAAAAAAAAACAATAAATTAGATATAATAATTGAGAGATTATTTTAAATATTACCTTCCCCACCTAAAACCCAAAAAAAAAAATGGGTGAAATACTAACCCAAAATGTCTCATCTCTATGCAAAGTCAACCCACTCCTCAAGACTTTAAAGAATGTGACATTTTTATTTTTTATTTTTTATTTTTTATTTCAATAAAAAAAATTAATCATTCTTTTTACTTTATTTTTAAATGCACAAGTTGCCCATCATTTTATGCTTTCAATTATTTTAAATTATTTTTTTTTTAAAAAATAATTATATCTAAAATTGAGATACCATGACTATAAATAAGTACTGGTACGTCAGTATATCGAGCAACAAGCTTTTCGATAACCCTACAATAATATATATATATATATATATATATATATATATATATATATCATTTTTAAATATTTCCATACATTTAAGCTGCTGTTTTTTTTTAATAGTTTGAAAGAAAATATTTAAATTTAGAAATTAAAAAATATAAATCTTCAATAATGAACTACAATGGATAATGCATTCTCAAGCTTATCCATAATGTTTTTTTTTTTTTAATTTAATGAAGCAAAAAAAAAAAAAAAAAAAAAAA
>NW_019272044.1:2591321-2602785 GCF_002738345.1 Cucurbita maxima
AAGAAAAAAAAAAAAAAAAAAAAAAACATTATGTTTGTCTTCTAGTGAATTGGAATATGAAAATACAGATTCCTTGAGTCGCAAACTCAGGAGATTAATTCCAATAAATAAATTAATTAATTAATTAATTTGGAAGTTTTCCCTTATTTTAATATAATAATGGCTAAATTATTGAATTCCGTGTAAAATCTCCCCCGATATCGTTTTAGGGTTTTGTAACGATTGTCATTTTGAAGATCGGTGGTTCAATCTCTAGCTTAATCACCAATTCCGTAATTATTGAGCTAAATACTTTTTTCTTTAATGGGAGCAGAATACCGAAACTTGGTATGACTATTATTAAATGAACGGATTTTTCTATAACTTATTTTTTGTTTCATCTAAAAAAGAGCACATATTACCAAAAATGATGTTATATATGTCGTTAGTATTACACATAGAGATGTCTATATGGCGGGAATCAAAAGTCTTTTTCATCCCCATTTTCGTGAAATTTTTCACTTATTTTTACAGAGATCAGAGCGGAGATTCCTCACGAGAAATTTGTGAGAATCGGGTTCTCTGCATATAATTATTTTAAAATTTTCATTTTTCAATATAATTTTAAAATTAAACTAATATATTTTAAATTTTAATATTAAAACTTAATAATTAAAAAAAAAATTACTAATATTACTCCAAATTAAAGTCTCTAAAATAATTTTATAAAAAATATGAGGCCAAATCCAATTGAATTTGGAAACTTTTGGGCCAAAAATAGAATAAATATAAGTACTAAAATATTTGATTTTATATATTTCATAAAATATAAAATCTTAGTTTAGAAACAAAAAAGTGAATTTTTTTAATAAAATAAATATAATATTAATTAATTTAATCTCGTGGTGATGAGAGAATTAGATCCCTCTTCCAATAATGTGAGGATAGTGGAATTTTTATATTTAAATTATAATAAAAAGTGGAATAAAAATAGTAATTTTTGTAATTTGTTATAAGTTGAGGGGTGAGCACTAAATAATAATAGTCTTCAAAATATTCATTCATCCACCACAAAATTAAACTATGGTCTAACACTAACATTTTATCATTAAACTATGATTTATATGCATTACCTTATTTTAATTACACATTAATGGTAATTTATATTTTGGGTTTTTTTTTCATTTAATTCTTATTTTAAATAAATCTAGTCGATTTCAGTTGATTTGACTTGTTCTTTTATGACTCTTGACGATGCATCACCAGATAATTAGAGTTAAATCAGTCTGTTACATATCATCGTCAGCCTCATAGTTTTAAAATGTGTCTATTAGGAGAGATTTTCACACCCTTATAAGAAATGTTTCATTTCCTTGTGGGATCAGTCCGAGGGCATAAGTCCACCAATAGTAGATATTGTTCACTTTAGTCTATTACGTAACATATTGTTGTCAGTCTCATGGTTTTAAAATATGTCTACTAGGGATAGGTTTTCACACTCATCTTCGCCTTTATGAGGAATGCTTCTCACTAGCACACCATTTGAGGTTTATACACCATTTGTAACACCCTAAGCTCATCGCTAACAGATATTGTCTACTTTAGCCAATTACATATTGTCGTCAGTCTCATGGTTTCAAAATGTGTCTACTAAAGAGAGGTTTTTATACCCTTATAAGGAATATTTCGTTCCCCTAAATATTCTCGAACGTAAATATTTAGGTATATTCTAAGCATATTTAAGAATAAGAATGCATAAAAATTTGGGTGGATTGTTTTTTTTTATTCGTTTAGGAATTTTCTAAAATAAACTAAATCCAATATTTGTACCAAATTTATATAAATTTGACCAAGCCTTAGCCTTCAACGTATGTTAATTATTTGATTCAATTAGGTAGCTCAATTAAAGTTTTTATTTTTATTTTAAATATGTATATTTAAAGTTAATGGTTTAATTTTTAAAATATATTAATAACATTTTCTCATAAATTTCTAAATTATTTAGAATATAAAATTTTGTAGGACGACAATAATAAATTAAAATGGAGAGAAATTAATGCATATAAATATTACCATAAGAAATTCAAAAAATAATTTGTGGAAGGAAAAAAAAAAGGAAAATAGAATAAAATATTATGTATTTACATAAAATAAAATAAAATAAAATATTTTTTAATAAAAGTGAAATTACGATTAAACCCAAATCAAAGGGGGCGACCGAAGGTCTTGAAAACGAAAGCGAAGGTGGTGAGGTTCCTTGAACCCGACGCATCTACTCTCAGGTTCGGCTTCGGAGTTTGGTTTGGAGTTTGGTTCGGAAGTCGACATTGTGAGGATAAGAACGACCCCTTTCTCTCTCTAACGCCATCTACCACTCTACAAGAACCCATTCTCCCCCTCACCGCCTTCACTCTTCTGAAAGATTCATCCTTCTCTCTCTCTCCTCTTTTTCTCTCTCTAGAACCGGCCAAAAACTCTCTCTCTCTCTCTCTCTCTGTTTTCATTTTTTTCCCGATAAATTTCAAGCTGGCGATCGAAAACCACGATAATACTGTCCGTGAAATCAAGCCCAAGAGCAGAAGAATCATGGTATGACGCTTTTTAGGCAGTTTTTTTTCTACTATTTCACTTTCCCGCATTCATTTTCCCTCGCTTTTCTTCATCGGGTTGTTGAATTTTTTCTGTTTAATCTTCTGGGTTTTGCTTCGTTTTCGATTTTTTCATTTGGGTATTGCTTAGTTTTTGATTTTCTCATATGGATTTCGAATTTTCTGGCTTCACTTTCCCGCATTCTGTTCTTCATTCACTGTTCCTCTGTTCTTGTCATCTGGGTTTGCGTTTTAGATCGATTCTCCCTTTTGGGTATTGATTTTTTTCTGTTTTCTCATCTGGGTTTTGCTTAGTTTAACACTTTTTCATTTGGGTATTGCTTGTTTTTCGATTTCGGGCTTCGATTTTTCTGATTTGACTTCCCGCATTTTGTTCTTCCTTCACTGTTCCTCTGTTCTTGTCATCTGGGTTTGTGTTTTAGTTCGATTCTCCCTTCTGGGTATTGGTTTTCTGATATTTTCTCATCTGGGCTTCGATTTGTCTGATTTGACTTTCCCGCATTCTGTTTTTCTTTCACGGTTTCTTTGTTTTTCTCATATGGGTATGGCTTTACCCTCGATTTTCGCATCTGGGTATTGATTTTCTTCTGTTTTCTCATCTGGGTTTTGCTTATTATCCTGTTTTTTCATTTGGGTATTGCTTAGTTTTCGATTTTCTCATCTGGGTTTTCGATTGTTTTCCTCTGTTCTTGATGAGTTCTGTTTCAACAGGGTGCTGGAGGTCCTGATGATGAAGACAACCGATGGCCGCCATGGCTAAAACCTCTACTAAGAGAAACCTTCTTCGTTCAATGCAAACACCACATCGATTCCCACAAAAGCGAATGCAATATGTACTGTTTAGATTGTATGAACGGCGCTCTCTGTTCTCTTTGCCTCAACTTTCACAAAGATCATCGCGCCATTCAGGTCTTGAACTCTCTCCCCATTTTTTCACCTAAATTCAAACCCTAATTTCCCCGTTTTTCTAATCAAATTCTTTGTTTCTTACAGATTCGAAGGTCTTCTTACCATGATGTGATCAGAGTTTCTGAGATTCAAAAGGTTTTGGACATTTCTGGTGTTCAAACTTACATTATCAACAGCGCTAGAGTTGTGTTCTTGAACGAAAGGCCTCAGCCGCGTCCTGGCAAAGGCGTTACGAACACTTGTGAAGTCTGTGAACGCAGCCTCCTTGATTCCTTCCGATTCTGTTCCCTTGGTTGTAAGGTATTGTTCTGTTTGGTTTCCTGGAAAATCAGTGGGAAAATTTAGGAAAAACCCATTTGAAATTGCCCCCAATGAATGCGTTTCGTTAGGATTTGCATTAGTTTCTTTCTTGTTTGGATGCTGAGAAAATTGGTGGGAAAATGAAGGAAAATCCAAATGGAAATTCGTGTCATCAATGTGTTTGTTTGACTGCTTCAAATTCTATTGGACTCTTAATTTTCTCGGAAACCAAACAAGTCAGAAAGGCTTCCCATTTGTCAATCCTCTGTAACCTGATTTTGATTTTGCAGATAGTCGGGACATCGAGGAATTTCCAGAAGAAGAGAGTGGCGGGAGAGGCGGGGGTCGCCGCCACAATGGCGGTATCCGACTCGGAGGACTCGTACAGTAGTAGCAATCATAGGCGGAGCAAGAGCAACAACAGCCACAACAGCCACAACAGCCACAGCAGCAACAAGTTTCAGAGTTTTAGTCCTTCGACGCCGCCTCCAACTTCGGTTAACTATAGGACAGCTAAACGGAGGAAGGGAATCCCACATCGAGCTCCGATGGGAGGGCTAGTTTTAGAATATTAGTATTATTACTTTCTCTTAATTACTTTAAGACCCCTGAAATGTAATGTAATTGCCACGATGCTCCTCTCCGATGCCTGAAGCTTTGTGAAAGAGGCCGGTGTTGGAGGCTTACTCTTAGAGCTTTGTATATAGAAGAAGCATAGATATGGGGGAAGAAGAAGAAGGGAAAAAGAAATAAGGCAAATGTGAAAATATGTGAAATTTAGAGGACTAAAAGGAAAAATAAGTTTGGTAGGTTTGAGTAATTATATGAAATAGGTTGGAGTTATAGGGAATTATACTAAGTTTTGGGGTGAAGTTGTAAATATTGGGTGGGATTTTTCTCTTTCTTATGCTTATTAGATGTCTTGATGAGGATATAATGTAATCCTTGGAATAATGGAATTTGGAAAATGATGTTTATATGTAAAATTAAATGAAAATAAAATATATTGTATTATTTATTTTCTCTATTTATTATTATTATTTTTTTATTAATTATCCCTCTAAAAAATTATATTTTTAGTTTTTGAATTTTTAATATTTGGTCGGACTTTTTAAATTTTATTTTAAGATGTTTTTGTTTGTTAGATAAATAGAGTTGGAGATGAGATTATATTCTCTGCCTCACTTAATATAAATATATATATATTTATTTATTTTATTTTATGGTCGTATTAATTAAATTTTTTAATAAAAATTATATTGAAAAATGAAAATTATCTTACCCGAAACTTGATCCACGCAAACTCTTTGTGAGGAATCTTCGCTCCAATTTTAAATTTAGTGGCTTTTTAAATATAAAATTCAAAATTTAAAGACTTCTAGTAATTTTATAAAGTTGATGTATTAGGTTGAAAGGTTTTGGTAGAGATGTTCACCAACCTCGACTATTCAACCCAACTAGGTTAGTAGTTTGTGTGGTGTTGTGTTGAGTTGAATTTTTTGAAAATTTGAAAATTGGGATCGGGTTTGTTCGGTTGACTTTTTTTTTTTTTTTTTTTTGTTAGATCAACCCGACCAACTCCGAAAATAGGGTTACAATCCAACCCAACTTACTTTACTCTTAAGATTATTATAAAGATTAAAATATTTAATCTTTGTAATAAATGTTAGAACATTGAATTTTTTAAACAACCCGACAACTCAGCTCCAAAACAATTTTTTTTTTTTTTTTTTGACGGAATTTAAAATTAAAAAATAAAGCTAAAAAAAAGGAATTGAAATTTGTAAAAAGTGAAAACAAATTTCCAATTATGGAAGGTTTTTGACTACCAACATCCCAAGTGGCAAGTGGGAGGGAGGTGGGCCCAGGGCGGCACGTGTGGTTGTTGTCATCCTAACACGTGTCGAAACTACATTCGCCAACAGTAATGAGAAAGCGGAAGGTATTCTTTCTTATGTGGGTCCCATACTTTCTGAGTGCTTCCGTGTGCTTCTCGCGTGGGTCCCACCCTTCTGTCAACATCAACCTACGATACCACATTTAATTTTCCTTTTTTTATTTTCCATTTTCCCTTTTTCCAACTTTAAAAATATATATATTTATTGAGATTTATATTCTAAAGTCTAGTAATTAATTATTTAATTTTAAATATTAATTTTAATTATTTTATGAAAAATTTAAAATTATTAATGTAATCTTAAATAATATGTGATTGACACCGTATTCCAAATTCAAAGTTGATTATATGCTTTAAAAAACGTCAGAGGGAATTTTTTTAGTACTATGAATGTATCGTACATTTTTTGTTCACACTATGGCTTTACCTTTATAAATATTCTTTTTTAATGTTAGTGGACCTCGAGACAAGAAAGTACGAGTATCCTTTTCTACAATGCTACTGTTCGTGTAAGCCAAAAAATGTTATAAATTTTTTTCTACGATTCAAATTCCTACCGAACGTAGTATAGAAAAGACGAAAAATAGAGGTAAGAGTATAGTTTTCGCACTCGGATTTGGACCATAAAGTTTCTTACACATGACTAGTCATAATGTTGCATTGAAGAGACAATTTGAATTGATTTTTCTTTTATTTTATTTTATTTTAAACTATTTTTTCTTTTATATTGTCATGTATTTAAATATAGATATTTTAATGAAGAGTCCCTCCAACACAAAACTCTTTATTTGTATAATTTTTAATTAAAAATTAGATGAGGAAAGAATAATAATAATAATAATAATAATAATAATAATAATAATAATAATAATAATAATAAGAATAATGTCACATCTTGGATATGACATGTGTGAACCCATAGAGACCACTCAAATCCCCCTAGAGTGCAGTAGATTTATAAAAAAAGCACCAACCAGTAATATTTTGCCACGTGTTGCTCCAAAAGTATTATGTAGTTATGATAGTGTTTATATAACTAATTCACTAAACAGAGAGTTAAGTTGGGTATGTAACTATCCAGATCTATTGCTAACAGATATTATCCTTGTTCGACTTTCCCTTTCGCGATTCTTCTCAAGGTTTTAAAATGCGTCTAAATCCACCCGTATGTCTGTAAATGGCTATGGGATTATTTTGTTGAGTAAAATGGAGGCTTTGACGTCGATTTCGTAGGGTTTGGTCTCGCTAGAGTTTCATCGAATTTTCTCTGTCTTCTTCGTTTTCCCTTATTTTTTTTTTCTTATTTGCAAGTGTCTTGGGGTGGCGGAAGGTCGGGATCGAGTTCCTTGATGACCCAGACTTTGAACGCCCTTTGTGGGTCGTGTGCGAACGAAAACTCCGGAGACCCGTCGACGACTCTATTTTTTTTTTTTCATCTGATCCATTACTACTGGTCATGGATCCTATTTGAGTTATTCAAGTCAGGAAGAATACTAACTTTGATCCATTACAATCCATTAAATTAAATATTTTTAATTTTTAATTTAATACTTTATTTTAATTTATAAATTACTACGCCATGATTTTCTTTATTTTAATTTTATATAATTATATAATTATTAAATACAAAGATGATTACCTAAACTCAACTTAGAGATCATATTTTTAATATCTTTCGTTCGTTTTTTATAGTTAAATATGTCATAAAGTTTAGTTAGATCGAACATTTAAATTAAAATATTATTTTTTTATCGCTTAATTTTTGTAACTAAAATAGAATAAAACTTTTTTTTTTTATTTTTATTTTATGAAACTATATTTTGGTGGTAGCTTAGTAGGAACTCACAAAAAAAAATAATAATAATAAATAAATAAATAAAACTTTTTGGGAGAGAGATATCCACTACCATTTCTTTTTATACCCATTTTCTTGCAAATAGATTTAAAAGGCACTTTTTTTTTTTTTTTTTTTTTTTTTTTTTTTTTTTTTTTTTTTTTTTTTTTTTTTTTTTTTTTTTTTTTTTTTNAAAAAAAATAATAATAATAAATAAATAAATAAAACTTTTTGGGAGAGAGATATCCACTACCATTTCTTTTTATACCCATTTTCTTGCAAATAGATTTAAAAGGCACTTTTTTTTTTTTTTTTTTTTTTTTTTTTTTTTTTTTTTTTTTTTTTTTTGTTGCTAAATTTAATAATTAAATAACTAAATTGGATGGTCGTGGGTCCCACCTTGGGACGAGCTCAGTTTCGATTTTAGTTCATTTTGGTTTATATATTTTAAAAATATTTTAAAAAAAATATGGCACGTGTATACAAAATTAGTGAATGAATTATTGTAATAAAACTTTAATTAATCTATTTGATTTAGGAAAAAGAAATGTGACAAAATGAGATTATTCGAATAAGTTTAATAGAAAAAATAATAAAAGAAGGCTAAAGTTAATAAATGTGTTATTTTTTTTATAGAAGGGTATTATTGTCTTTTAACATTGACTAAAATGTTAGAAACTATGTTAAATTAATTTTAAAAAAAAAACTAAAATTCATTAATTTAAACTATTTTTAAAACATTATTCAATAAATAAAATCTCTCAAAACTTGGGTGAGAAAAATGGTTGAATATCCAGAAAAGAGACACATTCCATGGGCCTTATGGGCTTGGCCCAGTCCGACAACTACTTTTGTAGGGCCCAATTAGGATGGAATTTGGATAATTCAAATAAATAATTATTTTTTTCATTTGAAATTTACTTCCAATTTATAACTGGGCCCTAAAGATTTGAGCCCAATTCAAATCTTAGTTATTCCTCAAGCCCAAATTACTCGTTTTGATGGGCTTATAGTTCGGTTTCAAAAAATAGATGGTTGAGTTGGGTAGTTGAGCCTTGAACTCTGATAGGTTGCTCAGGTCATAAGATAAAAAATTTCTCCAACCTAACTCAACTCAACGTGTGTACACCCCTACCTAATTTCTTAAAATCTCACATCGAACGATTCATTTCTCTTTTTGTTATCGTGGAATTCGTCATCAAGATGGATTGCCCTTACACGGTCAACGAACTCATACTAATGACAAATTCGAAAATGAACTCAGTCTATCGAAAGCCCTTGGTACTAGACGGATCAATCACACTGATAGCTTAAATAGTTCACTCAAATTTGGTGTCGTTTTTTTTTTTCTTTCTATTTCAGGGGTTACTATCAACTCTATTCATGTTGCTCATGTCACAAATCTCGGGTTGGTTCTTAACTCAACTCAACCCGTGTATACCTCTACCTAAATTATTAACAGAGAAAAACAAAAAAACCACCCTATAGTTCTATAATTAGTCACTAAGTCGAGCATAACTAAATAGATAAGACATCATTTACCATCTCGAACGTTAATAGTTCGATCTCGAACCCACTTAGCTATAGCTGAACTATAAAAAATGAAATTTAACATATATTTTCAAATGAGAAATAATACATCCCGATAGTCGTACATATTTTTAATAATCGTTTCAATGTCAATATTTCTACAAACCCGAAAAGAAAGCAATAAGGTTAAAAGTTATGTTTTTGTTGATTATTTGAGTGTGTTAGACATAACCTTGCTTGTGTCTGCGGAAAAGGTTCTCAGATTTGGCATTTTTTAAAGCCAAAAATGCCATCAAATACACAAAAACAAGACCTATAAGTGCAATCAGCAGAATTAGGTCAGCATTTCTCCATTCTTCCTTGAGGTTAGCTAGCAACCCTGCCTTACATGAATCACACCCGTAGCATAGCTCAGTCTGCTCGTTGCTCCATTTCGAGCAATCCACGCTCGCTCCGTTGCTTATCGGACTAATCCAGTACGTCGGGTTTACGTAGGTGAACCCACAATCTGTCGGTGGCTTGCAACACCCCGACTAGTAAAACAATACGTAGAAAATATTAAATACATTAGAATCTATCGACTCATGGCCGACTTGAAAAACAAAATATTTTTAAGCACGAGAAAATCAAGATTTTACCTGGAGAGGGCTGATATGGGCATTGAAGAAATCTTGAGGTAACCTATAGTTTTGGTTCAACTCGGCACATGTAGTTGTAGAACTAAGACAAGTTCGAATTCTCTCCCATTTATGAGAGCTTCGAACCCTTCTTTGGAGCCAGAGCGAGAAGTCATCGAGGTGATACTCCAAGTAAGCTCGGCTTGGTTCGGTATGACCCGAACCTCTCATAGTGACGGAGAACACAAAGAGAACCAAGCTACCAAGTAGGATTATGAGAACAAGCATGGCAATGAGGTAGAACATTAGAAGCCCTGAGATTCTCCAAAAGGCTCCAATGAAACCCGTCAATGCCACGAGAAAGATCACGATGCCGAGAACGATGACGGGCCATTGCAAAAGTTGCACACAGGCGTTGTCAGCTTGGGTTGCGATCCAGATCCCGGCACCGATGATGGGGATCGAGAGCAGCAAGGCGATGAAGTTTATGGCTGCAATGACATTGTTGCTCAATGCCATTGTGATGAGGTTATTGGTTGGTGATGTTTTGTGAAGGGAGGTTGGTGTTTTTTAAAGGAAGAACTTGTCCATATGGAAGAGGAAAGAATATTGAAGAGGAAAAAAGTGGTGATGGAACCAAGAACATGTGTAAAAGCTTAGACAAAAGGGTTAATCAAGCTTGATGCTTCCACATGAATTTCTCTTTTATGGACTAAAGTTTGCATCTTTGTCCTATGAGATCTTATTTTCATGTTTGAATGAGTCACAAGCTTCTCCCTTTTTCGGTTTTTTAAGAGAATTCGGTTTTGTTTCTTACAGTATTATAAGTATTGTAGCTACCGAGCACGAGATAACGAATGTAATCAGCTATAATGAAGAAATTAGGAATAAATACAAAAGTTTCTTTCAATTCAACAATACGTAGGGAGAGAGATTTTGTGAGATCTAGTAGACACGTATTAAAACCGTGAGGTTGATATGGATATGCAACGGGTAAAAACAGACAATATCTGTTAGCAGTGGGCTTGGACTGTTACAAATGGCATCGAGCGGTGTGCAAACGAGGGCGCTAGGTGTCACGGTCATGCGTGTTGCTCATAATCGCATGCCCATGACAAACCAAACCCTTTATGTCTTTCTATATTCTAATGTTTTACTTTTGTATTTCTAGGAAGTGACGTTTTGTAAAAATCATGTTTAGGTTTACCAGACATGAAATGCCTCCTAATGTACTATAGAGGATATGACTAGTTTTCTTTCAAAATCTCTCTCTACCCTTGTTTTCTAAAACCTTCTTCTTAAACCGAGGCCAGAGGCTCGAGCATACGTCGCTTGACCGTAGGCGACGTAAGAACGAATTGGCTTAGCTCACTTGTCATTGGAAAGTGAGTACCACATAATCGCAAGTCCGCTGCCATAAAGAGTGCGATTGTGACACTGGGCTCCCAAATGGGTAGATGGTGAGATCTCGTATGGGTTTGAGAGAGAAATGAAACATTAGTTATAAGGGTGTGGAAACCTCTATTTAGTATACGTGTATTAAAACCATGAGGTTGACAGGGATACTTAACGAGTCAAAGTGGACAATATGTGCTAGCAGTGAACTTGAACTGTTAGATTTGAACATCAGACCTCTTGAACAATGGTGAATGTTTTATGTCGGGGAAGTTTTAAAAGTTAGAGTAAATTGTGAATTAGTTACCTTTAAACTTTATATTTTATCTCGAAAACATTTAAACTTTCTAGAGTTTTAATAAAACCCTTTAATTTTCAAAAAAAAAAAAAAAAA
>NW_019272044.1:2604337-2670070 GCF_002738345.1 Cucurbita maxima
ATATATATATATATATATATATATATATATATATATTAAGAATATTGGTAGAAGATTATTAAAAAAAAAAAAAATCAAAAGAAATATATATTTAAATTAATATTATTTTTAATTAGTTAAAATAATTTTTTTATTTACTTTTATATCAATGCGAAACACATAAATAATTAAAAATAAATTTTTTTGTAAAAATATCTTACGAAAATCCTATATATATATATATATATATATTTGAAATATATAAAATTTCCCTGTAATATCCATCGCCTTATCCACATTCTTCGCCCTCGAAGTCGAAACAATGGCGACGCTCGAATCTGCAATTCCAATTATCTCTCAATACATTGCTTCTTCTTCTTCCTCTTCTTCTTCTTCTTCCTCGAAATTGTCCTTCCATAAACTTCCCTCCGCCATTAAGCTTCGCATTTCCTTCTCCTCTCCTCTCCTTTCCCTCAATCCCACAACCGCCGTTTCCCCTCTCCCCCTCTTTCTCACAAACCCATGGCGAAATCGCGGCGGCGGCGATCGTTTTTGCTCCGCAGTGCAAGAGGTTAGTTTGGAGGAAGCTTCGGAGGAAAATCAGGATGTGAATCAGAAGAGAAAGCTATACATATTCAATTTGCCTTGGTCTTTCTCTGTCGTCGACATTAAGGAGCAGTTTGGACAATGCGGAACTGTCACTGATGTTGAGGTTCTTCTTCTTTTTCTTTTGTTCATTCTTTTTGTGTGTGTGTGTGTGTGTGTGTGTGTGTGCTGATAATGTCTCTGTATCTGATGAATTTGTGTTGGAATGTGTTTGTACTTGTAGATTATAAAGCAGAAAAATGGAAGGAGCAGGGGATTTGCCTTTGTGACTATGGCTTCACCAGATGAAGCTCAAGCTGCTATTCAGAAATTTGACTCTCAAGTACGTTTTCTTCTACCTATTTCTGCTCGCTTTCTGTTTGGTTATTTGCCCCAATGAATTCTATTCTATTTTTTACTGGTATTCTACCAATAGCTTGTTTGGTTTGGTTCTGAAATTTTACAGTTGTTCCATATTTCAATATGAATTTTGGTATATATAATACTCTTCAGACTTGCTAAACACTTGAAAACTACCTTTGGAATCCTCCATAAGTCCCTTTTTTTTGCTTTTGATATCTGTTAAGTTTCTGGATTGGGTCACAGATTATTATAGGGTGTATCGCCCAAGTCCACAAGTCCACCACTAGCAGATATTATTCTCTTTAATCTTTCTCTTCCGAGTTTTCTCCCGAGGTTTTAAAACGCGCGTACTAGGAAGAGGTTTTCACACCTTTATAAATAATGTTTTGTTCCTCTCTCCAACCAATGTAGTATCTCATAATTTACCCTCCTTTTAGGACCCAGCGTCCTTGCTGGCACACCGCCTCGTATTCATCCCTTCGAGGCTTAGCCTCTTCGCTGACACATCACCCAGTGTCTGGCTTCGATACCATTTGTAACAAGCCCACTGCAAGTAAATATTATCCTCTTTGGGCTTTTCTTTCCGAGTTTCCCCAAAAGGTTTTAGAATGTGTCTGCTAGGGATAAGTTTCCACACCCTGATAAAAAATGTTTCGTTCCTTTCTCCAACCGATGTGGGATCTCACAATCTACTCTCTTCGGGGCCCAGCGTCCTCACTAGCGTCCGATGTCTAGTTTTAATACCATTTGTAACAGCTCAAGCCCACCGCTAGTAGATATTGTCCTCTTTGGACTTTCTCTTTCGAGAGCTTCCCCTCAAGGTTTTTAAAATACGTCTGTTAGGGAGAGGTTTTCACACCCTTATAAACAATGTTTCGTTCCCCTCTCCAACCGATGTGGGATCTCACCGTCCACCCCCTTCAGGGCCCAACGTCTCGTTGGCACTCGTTCCTCTCTCCAATCGACATGGGATCTCACTACCCACCCCCTTTCGGGACCCAACGTCCTCGCTAACACACCGTCTGGTGTCTAGCTTTGATACCATTTGTAACATCCCAAGCCCACTACTAGTCGATATTGTCCTCTTTAGACTTTTCTTTTCTGGCTTCCCTTTAAGGTTTTTAGAACGCATCTGCTAGGGAGATGTTTCTACCCCTTATAAAAAATACTTTGTTCCCTCTCCATCTGATGTGGGATCTCACATACATGGTAGTCATTTTGACTTATATTGGCTCTATACACATAAACACTTCCCTTTCTAACATAGATACCTAGGTTCTGTTCATGGTAAATATTTCATGTTAATATGTTCCATGAAAACATATATATTCTGCAGGAAATATCAGGAAGAGTTATAAAGGTAGAGTTTGCAAAGAGATTGAAGAAGCCTCCTCCTCCAAAACCTCCAGGCCCACCTCCTGGAGAGACTGTGCATAAGCTTTATGTATCCAATCTTGCATGGAAGGCGAGATCCACCAATCTCAGAGAATTCTTTTCTGAAAACTTCAACCCAATTGCAGCCAGGGTTGTCTTCGATAGCCCCTCTGGAAAATCTGCTGGCTATGGCTTTGTTTCTTTTGCTACTCGAGAGGAAGCAGAAACTGCACTTTCTTCATTGGAGGGGAAGGTAATTTACTTGTTCTGATCTTATTGACGGATAAACTTCTGTGTGATTGACCACCCACTCGGAGTGACTTTTCAAATGCTTAAAAACACTTTTTTACGCCCTTCATAAAATTTCAAATAGGCCATGAGTGTTGGTTAATCTTGCAAATTATTCATGTTTGAGTTAACACCCTTAAAAAATGAAAACCTACTAATGCTTACTTTTAAATATCATTCTTTCAATTCCCTCTTCAAATGTCCATATCATTGGTTTGTAATCTATAAAACTTTTTGTTTTTATTTTTTTTTTTGGGCTACCAATGGATTAGCTACCCAAACAAACCAAGATACCCATATTTCTCCGGTATTAATGAAAGAATCTCATTTTGGACTTTGACCTTGTGAGCACCCACTCAAAATAGGGAGGGTGCACTACCATGAGAGAAAGAGCTCTTAACTACTGTACTTCCGGCTACCATTGGATTCTTGGTAGGTAGGATTTTCTAGGCCCCTAGGCTGGGATAGGTTTCTTTCGGTCCATTTTTTGGTAATGATATGTTTATGTAAATAGATAGTTGTAAGACAGATAGTTGTAAGACATTTCAAATATTTGAAACTTGAGGATTGGGAATATGGGAATGTGAGGCAATTTAAAGTACCAGAATTACGATATTGGGTTCAAATCCACTGAAATGGGCCGATGAGCGTTTTAAAATTTGTCAACCTATGTATAGTTTGACTGATTAAAAACATATATCCGTCTATCCATCGACCAAAAAGTCTATGTTTTGGACGTAGAAATGAGTACTAAAAACTTACTAATGATAACATTTTGGCCCCTACTAGCTTTGTACAAGTTCAAATCTCTCCAAACTCTCAACCTAATCAGGTGTAATGTTCCATTTCATTCCTTCCTTACATATTTGAAATGCTTGAGCTTCTCTCTCCTCAGGAGCTGATGGGCAGGCCCCTTCGCCTAAAATTCAGTGAAAGAAGTGTTGTTAAATCAGAAACTCCAAAAGAAGACACTGTTGAAAGCCAACCTGAAGAATCACAGATCCCCTCGGATTCAACATCAGATTGATCGCTCGGTATGCAACTTAGAAACACGATTTTGTTTGAAATTCCAACTACATTTATGATATCTGCTGGTGGAATGATCTGTACATCTTTCTCCTGTTTTTGGTAGCATATTTGTAGTGTCAAAACATTATCTGTCTCCTGAAATTTCTGAATCGATTCTGTTAAGGATATTTAGTAATAAATTATAGTTTACCATATATATTATATTTGATATTTTATTATAAGGCAAATATTAGACATTTGCCTTATTATCATAGGTATCTTTTCATTTATTGTTATTTCCATTTATTACTATTTCCATATCCTTGTAATTTATTTGATTATAAATAAGATAACTTTCACACCATTTAGGTGTGGTGGATTAATCAAACATTCACATGGTATCAGAGCCCTCTCGGTTTAACAACCCCCATCCTTTCTTTTCAATGGCTTTTGAATCCTCTAATCTTCTTCTCCACCACTCCTGCTGGTTTTGACGCCGCAGGGGTAGTCTTCATGGTTGCCGTAGTCGGAGCCGATTGATTACTCTTCGGCTCCACCCTATTGACCTCCAAATCACCTTTCGTCATACTCTGTACATATAACCTCACCTTTTCCAACCAAATCGGTTTTCCCCTTGGCCAATATAGTCTCTCTCATTTTCTTCCCAATCAACCTTCATCCTTCACATAAACTCTAACCTAAACCTATCAACCTTTTGCAGAGATTTACCTTCGGAATCTGGGTGCCGCACTGGCCTATTCGCCAACCAAGTTGCCGCCGCCCTTCCTGCCAAAATTGGCTTCTTCGCCCGATGAGGCGACTCTTCCGACTGCCCTTCTCGCCAAAATTGGCTCCTTCGCCCAATGTGGCGACTCTTCCGGCTTCAACATTGTATTTGTCCCTTGCTCTAGGTTTCCCCTTCTACTTCTTGGGGTTAGAAATATTCTCACCAGAGCCAAGGCAGCATCGTCGCTAAGCGACAATCCCTCTTCATGGGTTAGACATATTCTCGCTGAAGCCAAGGCAGCATCGCCGCTGAGCGGCGATCCCTCTGCAATTTTTGATGGCCAAGAACCGGGTTGTTAGCATCTTCATGAAAAGTGTTTCTCAACCTCTTTGAATTTTTCAGATTCAAGCTTCACGTTCGTTTAAATCCGACGCTTAGCTTGCGGTGGGGTGTTAAGGATATTTAGTAATAAATTATAGTTTACCATATATATTATATTTGATATTTTATTATAAGGCAAATATTAGACATTTGCCTTATTATCATAGGTATCTTTTCATTTATTGTTATTTCCATTTATTACTATTTCCATATCCTTGTAATTTATTTGATTATAAATAAGATAACTTTCACACCATTTAGGTGTGGTGGATTAATCAAACATTCACAGATTCCTTAGAGACTTTTTTGTTTTGTCTCAAAAGAAATCCTCTCTTGGTGTTGCATAATGTTAGGTGTGTTATTTTGATGCTTAAAAGTCACCCTTTTAGCAACTGTTTGATTATATGAAACCCTGAGTTTAAGAAATGTAGCCAGTAACTAGCTGTTTGATGCTTCTTCAAGAATTGAAGTTTCATTACCAGCAATGTAACCAGAACGTGTTAATAGTGTCGAAACCTGTAAAATAATATTTCCAAAGCATCGTAAACTGATGGTGATACGAACGAAGGTCAAAGAATTATCATATTTTGAGAGCTAAGAAGCTACCACTAGCTTTAATCACTTATATTCAAGCACTCATGAGCTCGTCAAAGGAAGTTCTAGAAGATGTTGAAGTCTTTTCCTATATATTGTGCAAAGTTCAGATTCAAGTCGATGAACGCATAGTTGAATTTATGGAACTTAGTTCAATTACTAGATAGCACATTTCATTTTATGCACCATTTTAATTGTAATTTCAACTTTTGTTTATCATTTAAGCTAGTTTATAACACGTGAGTTCAGGTTATATTGTAACTCATTTAAATTATTATATTTCATCATTAACTAGTCATTTTAATATGAAGATTGCAGGTGTATTTAATTATCAAATCTATGCAAAGTGTTCTTTTTCATTATAGACGAATTGAAATAAATAGGGTTTCCTGCGAATTTCTTGCGAGCCTCAATCCTTACAAAAATAAGTGGAGAATTTCACAGAATTGGGATGGAGAAGACATCCCGACCCTACCCCGCCTAATTATAGAGTTAGTAAGGCAATATTATAATAATTCAATACTTAATTCTTACCAATCTTAGACAACTTTTAATTATTCATTTAATTAATAGCACTAAGCTTATTTGTCAACTTATAAACACTAAATAACAACATTATTAAAGTTTGCTAATCAAAACTAAATCATAAGTATTTACATTTAAATTATTGGTTGCCCAAAAAGTACACCAAAAAAAGAAAAAAACATCCATTTTTGTACCAAAAATTCAAAGATTGCATTTTGACCAATGGCAATGGTCACACCCCTAAATCTTTTTTTTTTTCTTTTAATTTTTCAATTTTTCAAATTTTAATTTCAATTCAAATTAGTTGACACAGTTTGACTATTATCGTTGAGCTGTTACTTTAGCTAAATTTCATCGACTATGACCACGGCTCCCCCTCTCGTACAAGCTATGTGCTTCGTGTGTGCTTCGTATTTAGAAGTAAATAGTAATTATTAAATTTATAATTTAACAAACAAATATTAAATTATACAAAATATTTATTAATTTTAAAATATCTTTCGATTATATTCTTTGCAAAGCCACGAGAGCTTATGTTCAAAGTGGACAATATCATACCATTGTAGAAAGTCGTGCTCGTCTAACATGGTATCATACCATTGTAGAGAGTCGTGTTCGTCTAACATGGTATCAGAATCATGCCCTAAACTTAGTCGTGCCAATTGGTAAATCCTCAAATGTCGAACAAAGTACTCCAAAAGAAAAAGGATTCAACCCTCCTCGAAGGCATAGTAAAAGATGACTAAGACGCTAAATGAGTCGAGCCTCGATTAAGAGGAGGCGTACTTTGTTCGAGGGGAGGTGTTGGATGAAGAAAAGTACCACGTCCGCTAATTTAAAGAATGATCATGAGTTTGACTTTTCAAAAAATAATTAATTTGAGGGAAAATATATATTTTAAAATATTTTAGGAATAAAAAATGTAATTAAAATTAAAAGAATGGGTAGGTGAGAATAGATTTAAAGCTCCATGTACTTGAGTCGGTTATTTTATCATTGCCCTTGCATCATCCTCTTCCCCTAGCCCTAGTTGAAGCTATATATACCTACCTCGGCTCGTTTGCTTCACAGCTTCCATTTTCTTCTGTTTCAAAGCTTCATTCTTCGTGTTGTTTTCGTTTTCTTTGAAGAATCCTTAGAAGAAGAACTAAACCCTAGATTTCCGAGAATTTTGAGAGCTTTCTTGGGTTTGAATTTGACTGTGTTCTGTTCTGTTGAATCTAAATCTTTCTCTGCGAGTTCTTCTTTCTTGTTTTGATGAGCGTCGTGGTCTTTGGTTCCAGTTCTTAGTGTTCTTTTTTGTTGAGTATCAATGGCGGAACGCAGGTTTTGTATAGGCTATGCTTTGGCTCCCAAGAAACGACAGAGCTTCATCCAAGACTCGTTAGTGAATCTCTCGGCGTCTAGAGGAGTTGATCTTGTTCGAATTGACACTGAACGGCCACTTCTTGATCAAGGTCCATTTGATTGCATTCTCCACAAGTTTTATGGCGTGGATTGGAGGAAGCAACTGGTGGAGTTTAGACTTAAGAATCCTAATGCCTTCATTTTGGACTCGCCGGATTCGATTGAGAGACTTCATAACCGGATTTCGATGCTTCAGGTTGTCTCCGAGTTGAAGATTGATAATCCGGATGAAACGTTTGGGATCCCTAAGCAGATTGTGATTTACGACAAGGAGACTTTGTTTGATCGGCAGGCTTGGGAGGGTTTGAAGTTCCCTGTCATTGCCAAGCCGTTGGTTGCTGATGGAAGCGCCAAATCTCACAAAATGGCGCTCGTATTCAACCATGATTGTTTGAACAAGCTCAAACCTCCAATTGTCTTGCAGGAGTTCGTGAATCACGGGGGCATTATCTTTAAGGTTTACGTTGTTGGACAGTATGTGAAATGTGTGAAGCGAAAATCTCTCCCTGACGAGCCAGAAGTGAAGTTGGGAAATGTAGAGGGATTGTTATCATTTTCGCAGGTCTCGAATATGACTCCTCGTGAGAAAATTGACGATAAGTACTACAAGATGATGCAGCTTGATGATACAGAGATGCCACCGTTGAGTTTCCTCACCGACATCGCCGGAGGGTTGCGGCGCTCCATGAACTTGAATCTTTTTAACTTCGACGTGATTCGAGACTCGAACATTGGGAATCGGTACCTTATAATTGACATTAACTATTTCCCTGGGTATGCCAAAATGCCGGGTTATGAAGAGATCTTGACGGATTTTTTCTGTGATTTAGCGCAGAAGAAAGAGGCAATGAACAGTCCTAACAAGAAGGATATTGAGGACAAGATTGGTTCCGATCGGCGTGGCCCGATGCAGAGTGTTGATCAAGAAATAACCAAGATTTCCATTGATGAGGATGTTGGAGGTCAATCAGTTGACAGTGGAAAGAAAGAATCCCCTGTTCAAGATTGACCATTATTTTGGAAACCCTTCATTCTCAAGCCTGTTTGTGATCTGAAGTCAGCTTGAATTTGCTCCATTCTGGACTGAAGTGAGTTGTTCTACACATTCCTCTAGATAGCCATTGATACTGAAATGAAAAAGGGATATTTTCCTGTTTTTCAATTAGTCTTTTAACTGCATGACTAGATTTCATTTGTGTCCAGTGTTATCATGTATATTCCATCCTAACGTTACCACTGGAGATAGTTCTGAAATACCCGACTACTGATGAGATATATGGAGGTCAAATTGTATCTTGAGGCTTAAGCTTTTTCTCGTTCTAGGATGTCTCTAGCTCATGGATCTTGAATCTTTTAGTGAATTCAATTACTGATTTTTTTGCCCCCCAGACAACTTCTAGTATCATTTTATCTTCTTTGTGTTTGGTAGTGTTGTAATGAGAATGCACTGGTGTTATAGACAAATAAGACATCCTTCCAAACTAATTGTAGAACTTGCTTGTGTTCTGAATCCATGAAACTTCTTTAAGATCTGCCAAGGGAATGAAGTAAGAATAATAGTTGTAGCTCGTTTCGATTTCGTTTATGATATACAGAACGGTTGAATATGGTTTTTAGAGAAATTGATTCATAGGTCCTGAATCTGATTTTGTATGAAGCTTAGAAATTATGATAATCTTGTGTGTAAATGTGAGAACCCACCTCGGGTGGATAGGGAAGTGAAGCATTCTTTATAAGTTTGTGAAAACCTCTCCCTCCTTGGTAGATGCGTTTTAAAACCCTTTAATTTGAGAGGGGTACGAAGCATTCTTTATCACGATGGGGAAACCTTTCTCTAGTAGACATGTTTTAAAATTGTCGGTTTGAGAGGGAAACAAATCATTTTTTATAATAGTGTAGAAACTTCTACCTAGTAGAGGTATTTTAAAACTGTGAGGCTGATGGTGATATGTAAAGGCCCAAAACTGACAATATCTACTAGTTAGTGGTGGGCTTGAGCAATTACCTTGTCTTTTCTTCCCTTTGCTTGTGATTCCTTTCTCCAAATAGGTTCTTTTCGATTAGAATTTTGGTTTAGAACGTGAAATAGATAGACAGAATGGATCTAATATATATATAGTGCAAATCATTTCTCAAGTATTAGCCTTCTGTACTCTTGATTTAGTTCTCTCTTGTGGCTTTGTGGAAGTACCTGGATGTTCCCTTCGATGGACGATTCTTGAGGACTACATATGTGAAATGAAAAGCTTGGCTGTGTTCTTATTTATTATATTACCACACACAAGCACAGGTTATATTGTTAACAATTGTGTGAGAACTGGTTGGGGATATATAGGCATTTTGTTCATTCCATTGATTATCCTCTTTGCATATTGTTTCCAATCACACCCAAAACATTTAGAATAAGAATATATGCATCATCCAAATGTTCCGATATTCAACTACATGATTATACTCGATATGCAATATGAAATTCCGATACATAGGCCTGATCCCTATGTGTTAAGAGGGAAGACCTACTTCTAGTCTAAGAGTTAGCAGCTACTTGTTCGAGTAGCACGAGAATGAACTGTTGGAGAGAATTACGGGCCTTTCTTGTTCTTAATTTACTAACTTCCCTCATCTTCTCAATCGGTATCTTGGTTCATTCGTCTCTCCCTTAGGCTAATATTCTTTGGGCGTCATCGAAAAGTTTGTTTGGAAGGAGAAAAATCATTATTCCTTTATTTCTACTTTTTTGGGCAACTTTCAGCTTTATTAAGTTCAAATTTACTTTTTCCTCTGACTTACAACACAGGTAAAAATTAGATAACCACAAGACATCGACTATATACTTTAATAATAGAATATCACTCTATAAATATAATAATATTAATAGCAAACACTAGTTCAATAATAAGATAATGAATAAGTAAATTGTTTTTTTGGGGAGTTATAAATGACCTAATCTGCCTGGAACTATAGCAACAAAACAAGTCTGCAAGTCGAACAACCCGACTCGCTAAGAGCAAAGGAATTCCTAAACAACCTTACAATCATAGATCTTCTAATTATTATATATATATATATTATATTGTGGATCATAAATTGATTAATCTTCGATGGGTCTTTTAATTTATGGATATATCGATAGATATTTTCATCTTGCCCAAACACCATAGAGTTATAACAAACAATAAAACATGTTGAACTTACTAAGCAGGTTGAACTTATGACAATTTTTTCACTGTATGTTACATATCAAAACTGTGCATATGGACCAATTCAAACATGATTTCAGAAACTTGAAATTTTTATGCATATGATGATCAACTCAGTCATGATTTGAGCAGTAAGAATCAGAAATGTATACTAATCTGTATGGAATTTCGTTGTGAACTACATGAGACAACCGACGTAGCGAGCGCGGGGATATATCCTCTGTAGTTGTGGCCATTGCACAAAGAACTGATCAGCCATGTATAACTTATATAAAATCAAGCCACTTAGTGATAATCTCTTCACTCTTGCAATGCTTTCCACATAAAAAATGGAAGACCACCTAATCCCCATAACCTGCATATTCAGATTCTACCCACTGTTATCCTCTAAAACCATATGATCTTGGAATTGAGAAAAATGCAAAAGAATACAGAGTTCAATGCAGTATTGAACCTTGAATATGAATGCAATTACGCATAGAGGGATGCAGGTACCAGGGCCATTGCAGAGAATCTGCAACAAAACAAAACTGGTTCAAACAAAAACAGGTTCATTAAAGCAAAAGAGGTCATATAATTTGCAGATTGACAGAGAAAAAACATACCACTTGAGGTCTAAGTTTAAGCATTAGCCAGAGTGCGTGCAATGTGGCAATCAAAGTTGTCCAAACAGAAGTGAAATATGATTGTCCTACTTCCCTACTTCTGTAGATCTGCATAAACTGTGCAATCCTGTCTACCTCAGCCCCGGTCTGCAATAAGAAGCGCCGATTCACGAACAAATTTAATACGAAAACTCGCAAAATTATATCAGAGGTTCAAATTTCTATACTTCACATTTGTTTGTACTAAAAAATGAAGCGAACACCGTTTTAAACATATTATTGTTGATGTTGACATCCATAATACTCAGGTAATAGACTCTTCAAAGTTTTTGTTTGAAAACAATAAACAATGTATTAAGAAAAAAATTATGCCAGAAGATCATTGAATTGAAAGAAAAAGCAACAGAAATTTCTGAAGATAGCAGAACAACTCTAAGTTCCGGGGTTGTTTCCTGGATGCTGAGAATAAGGGGAGATAGTAACTTACTATCTGAAGAAAACTAACAAGCTCAAGCTCGAATGATCAACCTACTATTGATCGACAAAGCTCCAAGACAATCCATTGCTAATTTTCTAAAAGAGTTTCACATTTTGTACTGTTTTCCCAAACCACGTGGTACGTACGATGCATGCCACACGTGAGATTCTGATCGTCTTCCTCCTAGTGTTGTTGTCCGTAGTGGGAAGGAAAGTTTTAGGAACAGAGAAGGTCAAACTCTGGGCGGGCTGCTAGGTTTCATCTATGCTATGGTTTCATAAAATTGAACATTTTTTCTTCAACCGGTGTAAAGGAGTTCCTAGCACGAGGGAATGGGCTTTCATTCCAGGAACTATGCACTCAGCTCCTCTCTTGAAGATGCGTACGACAAAAAATAAATAGACTCACCAAGCATAAATGAAAATCCTTCCCCCGACTGTTGACGACCGTAGACCTCGGGAAGAGCACTTCACTTTAAGGCGTGCCCAAGCATTATTAGGGTGGCCAAATTTCTGTTCACAAGTTTGAATGGACTCAATTGGGCCTCTGTTGCTCGAGGTCAAATTAAACTTGGATCGTGGGCATAACCAATTCAGATACAGGGGCTTACGTTGAAGCAACTTTCAATGTGGCCCTTTAATGTATTTAGAGTTCCATTCCTTCTTAGGAACTTAAAAGCGTTGGGACAACAAATTAGCTCAGGCTTTCATGGTTCATCCACCTTACTTTGTAGTTGAGCCGGTTGAATTGGATTCATTTTATGAGAAGCTTTGTTTGGAAGTGCAGAATTTGGGCTAATCAACGCGATGTTGAATATTCTAAAGTGATAGTTGGACTCTCATCTGGTAACATCTTTCTGAATTCTACAGCCAGTGTTATCACAAGTTTCCAGCAAACCACACATTTCCATCTAATTTCCAAGGGTTTCCCTTTGACTCAGAACCACACTATTTTATATGCTTGAGGTTGAGGATCCATTTTCAAGATCAATTTAGTTACCATCTCTTTGGCCGCCACACTACTTCAACTATCAATTCATACAAACTTTTTCATGAGTTACTCCTCTTTTCCGTTGAACGACTCGTTGGAGGTGAGAAGGGCCTTTACTATTCCGTCCCACACAATGTACTACTATCGGCCCTACTAGACAACATCTACCTACAGAAGCTCGATCAGGAGATAGAGAGGATCCGACAAAAGTACAAAATTTCGATTGTTCAGAGAATCATATTGGTTCGATTAAGGACAGGTCGTATTGATGACCAATCAAACTCTAGAGATGAAGCAAGCTACAAAGCCTTAATTGTGGGGAGGGGAAAGGGCTTCCAATGCAAAGAAGCCTTTCATTCCCTCATTTCGCCGTGGCACACCCCACACACACCACCCGGCTCAGGAGGGACCAGAAAACGCCTTCCAATGTCCACGATAATGTTCTAAAAAAAATACATCTTGTTTGAAAATCTCGTAATCATCTCTCTTCATCCTCTTGGAACTATTTTGAGACTTCTTCAAATCACCAAAGCTTCCCCTTCATAAGCATTGTTTTTTCATTAACTTCGTCATCTTCTTGATTCTTTTCTTTTTCATTTTTTTCACTGCATCTTTGATAATAGTTAGTGATCACAACTTTTTGATTGGGGCATTCAAAGATGACGTGATCATACCATTGACACTTGTGGCACTTTCAAGTGTGTGTACAGCCAAATGATGAATGTTTGCAGCCCAAGTCAAAATTCTAATGTGCCAACAACAATCAAACGTCCAATGGAGTCTGCAGAAATATCATCCTATAGTTTCATGTTCTCTATTCAATATACAACAGCAAGTTTATGGCCAGCTCACCATTTTTTTATCTACACTAGCCATTTCTTTAATGATCATTAACTTTTACCATTTAGCCATTTTTTTGGCATTCAAAAAAATCTTAAACTATGATTGATGGCAATAAAGATGATTCTTATCAACATTATCGGCTCTGTTTATTTGTTAACACCAGTGAGATTTTGCCAAATATAGTGACGGTTTGGTGGTCCTTAGTCAAATTTTGTTCTGATGTGATCCTTCGTAGGCCATTTCTACTTGGTGCTTCATAGGCAAGTGTGGTTGTGGTTTGATAGTTTTAAGCCATTGGTGGTGGGTGGGTGTGAGATCTTGGAGAGGGAAACAAATCATTCTTTATAAGGATACGGAAACTTTTCCCTTGTAGAAGCGTTTTAAAACCTTAAGAGGAAGCCCAAAGAGGACAATATTTGTAGCGGTGGGCTTGATCTGTAACAAATAGTATTAGAGTCAGACATCAGACGGTGTGTCAGCGAGGACACTGGGCCCCAAAAAGGGTGTATTGTGAGATCCTACATTGATTAGAGAGAGGAACGAGTGCCAACGAGAACGCTGGGCCCCAACGGTGGGTGGATTGTGAGATCTTGGAGAGGGGAACAAAGCATTCTTTATAAGGGTGTGGAAACCCCTCCCTAACAAATGTGTTTTAAAACCTTGAGAGGAAGCCAGAAGGGAAAACCCAAAAAGGACAATATTTGCTAGCGGTATGAATGGAATTTTAAAAGTCTTTATCCGATGCTCGGAGGGTTGTTCTATTATCCGATGCTTGGAGGGTTGTTCTATTATCCGATACTTGGAGGGTTGTTCCATCCTTAGGGTCATAGGCTATATGGTTCAACTGCATTGCTCAAATTTTAAGGATCATTTTAGCCGGCATAAACGCGAACCCAGTTTCAGCCTCAGTCCAAGTTCCACAACTCAAAGAACGCATAGATCAATATCCCTACAGCCCCACCCAATAGAGTTTCTAGTTTATCAATAGATTGGCAATTGAAAAACTCTGCCCATACAATCCTCTCTCTCGCTTCCTGTCTCAGACAAGAGAAGTTTAAAGACCTTGAAATCATACCTTATCAGCCAGTTGGTTTTCATACGTACGAGCCTTTTGAAGACTCATGTTATCCGTTGCAGCAGCAATGTAGAATCTTGGAGCAAACAAGTCCTTCTGCAGCACAGACAACACATTGAGCATCTCCGCCGTGTGGCCCCCTACATATCCATCCAACAATCAGTGCGATTACATGATTAAATCTACAAGTCAATGAAATTGATGGCTGTCTCACCTGAGCCTAAAACAATGAGGGTACTAACAGGTTCCACTCTTTTGTTTCGAACGGGTCTACCACTCCAATATATGACGTAAAGAACACGACTCAAAATCAAGCTGATACTGAGAATTACGGCAGCAATAGTAATACTAGAATCCATCATAAAGAGAAGCAAACACAAAAATCCTACAAAAAAGAGAGAAAAAGAAACGATAATCAATAAAATAGAAGCGAGATTGAAAGAGGTTGGGCTGCCTCAGTTTACATCACAACATCATGATTCTCACATGCGAGTTACTCATATACAACATACACAGAAAACAAGTAGCACAAGTAACATACTCAAACTTATGAATCTTAAACATATCATGCACCATGCTCATGTCATGCTCACCCATCTATAACTCAAGTCCTCTCAAAACACAACCGACTTCTCACAACTCTTTCTAGCTCTTCGAGTCGCATCAAGCTCTGAACATTTTTACCAGAGCCTCGACACTTCTCTACAAAACTCAGTGTTCGAACCTTGATCATTTTTACCTAAGGCCCCAAACTATGCATCGACCCTTGACCATTTTTACCCAAGGCACACTAATGACTTAGCAACGTATTGACTCTTTTCGAAGTACCCCAATACTTACTTCTATAGACTCATCATACCAACCCTTAACCATTTTTTTCCCCAACAATTCGATGCTCCTTTAGCAAGGTAACATATCACCTTTGACCATTTTTACTCAAGATGCACTAATATTCACCTTCCTTTCCTTTCTAGTCACCTAACTCTTTGCACTAATTAGGCTAACAATCTATATCATGAATTTTAGATATGCATTTATTCCAATAACCACATGAACATACTCCTAACACAAACATGACCTTCCTCCACACCTTCCTATAGAAAGCCCCTCAATAAGCAGATTCAACAAGTGAGAACTCCTTATTGAAAGCACTCCTAGAGTTATCAGAAAAGTTCCTAGACAATAAAGATGATTTCCAAAGCTAGCCTCTAGACTAGAATACTCAAAACAACCAAAGGATGACTAAGAGAGGATTACCAACTAATCTAATCCAAACACCTTAAACGCTTAATGTAGGTCCTAATTCACAGCACTAGGAACAAATTCGAAAGTGTCTTGAACGAATTGTTGCATTGATTCTTACCGAAAAGGCTTGTGTATTCAGATCTGAGTACCCAATCTGAGATCACTCGAGGTTGCGAATATAAAGCAGAACGGG
This sequence comes from Cucurbita maxima, assembly GCF_002738345.1. NCBI lineage: Eukaryota > Viridiplantae > Streptophyta > Magnoliopsida > Cucurbitales > Cucurbitaceae > Cucurbita > Cucurbita maxima. Next base: position 2,620,198 of record NW_019272044.1, read on the forward strand.
TTCGTTTGTGAGTGGCTGTCCACTGCCGCAAGGAGGTATTTGCGTTGAAAATCTGTCGTCGCGGATGCAGGTTGTGGGGTCGAGAGAATTGCACGAGCACTTCTTGACTAGATCCGCCGGAATAGCGTCGTTGTCACGCCTCTGGTTCGTGGGTGAGCCGCACGCCGTCCAGCAAGGATTCCGACGTGGGTGATCGCGCACCGCTTTTCTCTGTCTGGAAGTGAGCGTTGATCGTTGTTCAGATAATGTCGCCGGTCGGAGCTGCTGCAAGTCGCCGGGGAAACTGCAGGGGTGGGAGCTGAACGTGAGAGGGAGAGGGAGGAAGAACGACGGAGGGAAACGGTTTTTCTTTTTTTCTAATTTTCCCTTTTTTAATTATGATCTCATTAATAAACATAAATTAATTAAATAAAAATGAACCATTTTTTCCAAAATTAATTTAAAATCTATAAACCTTTTAAGTTTTTCAATTTTGAATTAAAAAATAATTTTTAAAGAGAATTAAAAATCAAATTAATTTCTCAAAAGAAACCTTCCAAATTAAAATTTAATTTATTTAAATCTAATTTTCATTTATAATATTTTTTTACCAGAGAGATATAATTAATTTTTTTTTTATGATAATTGATATCTTATCTCCTAAAATATGTTTGATTAACGAAAGATCTGCGATCTTGTGGATTGGGCAGAGTCTAGAAATATTTTAGACTCAACCTCGAGTAGGATAGCTCAAACTAAGTTAAACCACAAAAAAATGGATCGGGTTGGTTCGATTCCATCGGCTATCTTTCTTGTCCTCGAATGAAAAAAAATAAAATATATGTTTATTTTAAACTACTCCGAAACTAAAAGAGAGGAAAGTGATATCACACTTGGGCGAAAGCATGTACACATATAAGAGAGAAGAAAGTTATGTGTAGTGTGGATGAGAACCGTGAAAGCAACCGTGCCCTGAAGCTAAATGAGAAGAAAACCTAAAATCACAAAGATGTTGACTCGAGAGATGACGCAAGAGTCAAACAAAACTCGAAAAATCTTGCTCTTAACTTGGTAAGTCGTATCGATTTTAATCATAAACTTGAAATTTCAACGTCATTGAAATTGGTCTAAAAGTCACCAAGACCACACACGAGGACTTGAAGCCTTCTTACCACTACCTCATCTTAGCTTTATCGACCCCATGCAGTAAGGTCTTGATACTCATACAGCCGAAGACCTAACAAATTCTTGAAATAACAAACAACGATCAAAGAGATGTCAGCACTAGGGGTGAGTCGTTGACCAAAATCATTGACCACAAAGGAACCCCGATTACGAACCACCCGACCCGTAACCACCCTATGAAATCATATAAGATATTAAATAGTATTAATAATTGTTTAATACTTTTAATTAATTATAGATATGTTTTACCACTTTAGAAGAAATTGATAAAATGCATTAAAAATTCCAATCATTAGCACAGTCAAAACTACATAGTTTTCTCCGAACTCAAATGGTCATATGGACAGAAGAATTGCACCAATAGAACATCAAACAGCAATAACAGAGACTTTTTTCACAGAGCTAACTTCATATACACAACAATAACAACAGCCCTTTCAGGTTATTTACTCTCTGAAATTACCACTCTGTAAGGCGTCGTTGTCGTTGTCGTCGTCGTCATCTGCGGAGCAGCTCTAGCGGCATGCTCAGACGCATGGGTGAGACCTTGTAACATTCTCAAGATTTCGTGTGTGTCTTCTAAGTAGTACTTGGCCTTGCTCGGTTTCTGGCCAACGGTGCAACCGAACACTTCGGCACCGGGAGGAAGGGTGGCTTTTGCACTTCTTATCACCTCGAACATATCCTCGTCCGACCTGTCGTCTCCGATGCATAGAACGAAATCGGGAAGCATTCCTTTCTCCTTCATTGTTTGCAAGAGATGTTCTGCTACAATGCCCTTGTTTACACCCTGCCATGTCATTACAAAGACCAGATAAGAACATCATGCCTTAGAAGCAGAATACTACACCCTCAAAACGACCCCTTCTCATAGCTCATCGATTTTTGTGTAATCGAAAGCAAATTCGTCGACATTTCAACACTAGGATCAATCTCAAAGAAGATCGATTTATTGATGAGCGGAAAGAAACATTTCCAAGTTATGACTTGATTGGTTTGAAATTCCCTTTTAACTTTTCGTCGTTTCATGTCTTGATAAACAAGAAAATTCAGGTGCCACCATGGACCCGATACACAACGTGATTACGAGATTTAAGATTGTTAATGTAACAGTTCAAGCCCACTGCTAGCTGATATTGTCTTTTTTGGGCTTTCCCTTCTGAGCTTCCCCTCAAGATTTTAAAACGCGTCTACTAAGGAGAGATTTCCACACCCTTAATAAGGAATGTTTTGTTCCCCTCTCCAACCGACGTGGGATCTCGCAATCCACCCACTTGGAGGCCCGGCATCCTCAGTGGTACACCACCCGGTGTATGGCTCTGATACCATTTGTAACAGCTCAAGCCCACCACTAGCAGATATTCTCTTTGGGCTTTCTCTCACGGTTTTAAAATGCGTCTACTAGAGAGAGGTTTTCACACCCTTATAAGGAGTGCTTCGTTCCCCTCTCCAACCGATGTGGGATCTCACAATTTATCCCCCTTGGGGGCCCAACGTCCTCGTTGGCACACCGCCCAGTATCTGGCTCTGATATCATTTGTAATAGCACAAGCCCACCGCTAGCAAATATTGTCATCTTTAGGCTTTCCCTCAAAGTTTTAAAATACTATGAGAGTTTTCCACACCCTTAGAAAGAATGTTGCGTTTCCCTCTCCAACAATGGGGATCTCACAGTTAACCTCTTTCACCGGTCTTATGCCTACCTCCAGTTTGGAGGTACAGGGACTAAAGTTGAACTTTAAAGAGTAATAAGACTAACCTGAGGTTTGACTTCTACAATGTGTTGCCCACTCTTGACAGAAACTGGCTCATTGGCAAGAACACTTTCCAGGTGATCTAAAAGTTCCTTGGCCTGGCACGACCCGAAATCAGGATCCGCGTAAAGGTAGTTCCAAACGAGCGCACTCTCTTTAGTTTCGATTGTAGAGCCATCGGTTGTCTCGGTATACAATTGCATAACGGGTTCTGCAATCTGTTTCCAGTCAAAATCGGTCACACCTACACACGTCTCCCAATCTGCTGTATGATTTGGCCTGAAAGAAATGCAATCAAAGTCACAATACCTGGTAAGATTAGAGATGAATAGATGAACCGAAATTGCAAAAAGGAAACATCGATTAACCCGACACTCTTACAACTAATTCAATGATAGATTTACGACCAAGGAAGTGTCTCACTTTACACCCTTCCCATTTTGGTGCAATATTATAAGGGGCTGTGAGATCTCACGTCGGTTGGAGAGGGAAACGAATAAGCATTCTTTATAAGAATGTGGAAATTTCTCCCTGACAGACGCGTTTTAAAACCTTGAAGGGAAGTCCGGAAGGGAAAGCCTAAGGAGGACAATATCTGCAAGCGGTGGGTTTGGGCTGTTACAAATGGTATCATTAGAGCCAGACACCAGGCGATGTGCTAGTGAGGAGTTTGAGTCCCGAAAGGGGGGCAGACACGAGGCGGTGTACCAACAAGGAAGCTAGACCCCGAAGGGGGTGGATTGGGGGATGTCACATCGATTGGAAAGGGAAACGAAGCATTTTTTATAAGGGTGTGGAAATCTCTCCTAACAGACGCGTTTTAAAATCTCGAGGGGAAGCTCGGAAGAGAAAGCCCAAAGAGAACAATATTTGCTAGCAGTGGCTTAAGCTCTTACCTGCCGAACTAGGAAGAAATAAGGATTGTAATGTGCAACATACCTAAGATAAAAACCATGTTCTGCAGCTAATCCAAGTTTCTCGCACTGTGAAAACCATTTGGTCAGAGTTTTTCGATCCTTTCCGCTAACGAGAAACACGACATTTTTAGGATCTTTACACAGGTTGTTCAGGATTCCAAGGGCTTCTGAAGTTGGATTCATACTAATCGATCCCGGAAGCATCATGATACCATCATAATCTAACAAAATTGCTCGGTGACAGGTTCGTTTATACACCGAAACGATATGATCAACCGAAAGCTTCCTGAAATTTGGATCCAGGGCAATAACTCGAAATCCTAAACCGAAACCTATGCCCCAGCACCTCCTCATTGAATGGTCTCTGCAAGCCCTGCCCAAATCCTGCAAAAAGCTTCGTGCCCAATACGCAACATCGTGCGTACTAACATACCTATAGTGCTTTTCATGTCGCAGTTGCTTTTCGGCCTCCGGGATTACCAGGGCAGAGTCCATCGCTTCGGTGACAGCTTCAATATTCCAAGGATTAACACGAATAGCACCACTAAGTGATGGTGAACACCCAATAAACTCAGACAACACGAGCATGCTTTTCTTTGGAGTTGAAGGATTTAGCCCGAGAACATTGTCGAGTTCTTCGTTGCCTTGTCGACATATAATATACTCGTAAGGTATAAGATTCATCCCGTCTCTCACTGCTGTAACAAGGCAGCATTCAGCAATTGCATAATAAGCGTTTCGCTCGTAAAACTGCAAGGGAGTGTTGATCAAAACCACAGGCTCATATCCTGGCCTTCTGAATGTTGCATTAATTCTATCCACTGTTGCAGTAGTTTCAGCCATAACCTCCTGTACATCTTTCCCTCTGCCTCGTGCAGGGTTCGCAATCTGTACCAACACAGCTTTACCCCATCTCTCGGGATGTTGTCGGAGCAATTGTTCGAACGCCAAAAGTTTCAGGCTGATCCCTTTAAATATGTCCATATCATCGACCCCGAGCAAAACAGTTTGACCCTTGAACCGCTCTTGCAATTCAGCAACTTTGGATACTGTCTCAGGCAGATTCAATACATTTTGTAGCTGACCGATATGAATACCGACAGGAAGAATCTTAATACTCACCATACGACCGTAGTATTCAAGCCCAATGTAGCCTCGCTTAGATTGATAAGAGAGACCGAGCATTCTGCTACAGCAAGATAAGAAGTGCCTAGCATAATCAAACGTGTGGAAGCCAATAAGATCAGAGTTCAATAGTGCTCGAAGAAGTTCATCTCTTACGGGAAGGGTTCGGTAAATCTCGGACGAAGGAAATGGACTATGTAGGAAGAATCCGAGCTTTGCCCTGTTAAACCTCTTCCTCAAAAATGTTGGCAAAACCATCAAATGGTAATCATGAACCCAAACGAAGTCATCATCAGGACTAATCACTTCCATAACTTTATCTGCAAATATCTTATTCACTGAAAGATACGCTTGCCAAAGCGACCTATCGAATCGACCACCAAGGTCCGGTGACAAGGGAAGCATATAGTGAAACAATGGCCATAAATGTTGCTTGCAGAATCCATGATAAAATTTACTAAAAAGCTCGGGAGGAAGGAACGTCGGGACACACTTGAATCGATCCAAGAGTGTTTGTGCAACATCATCTTGCTCTCTTGGATCAACCTCTTCTCTAAGACAACCAATATAAATCACTTCCACATCTTCTCCAAGTCCATCTTTAAGCTGTAAAAGAAGTGAATCTTCATCCATACTAAACTCCCATTCTCCATTATCGTCTCGATTTGCTCGTATCGGGAGTTGATTCCCAACAATGATCATACGGTCTTGCGATACCGACGAAAGGGCATCCGAGCCAGTGCTGTTGCAGCTATCATCGTCAAGTTCAGACAAGACTCCAGCCACAGTAGCCACTCTAGGAAGCCTCTTCTTCTCTCGGCCAAGGCCAAAAGTAGGAGAACAACCACCAGAAGCAAGCTCTAACAAGTTAGAATAAGACCTCGAAACCATTATAAACAGCAACAGCACCAAAAAAAAACAGATCAAGCTGCTTCAAACCTACACGACAAGCCGACTCAAAATAAGGCAACAGATTCAATCAACCACATCCATCAAAGATCTAATCCAACAAAACATATATATTTCAGACAAAACATCAAAAAACCAAATCCCAGACATGATAAATGATTTTGAACTAAATTTGGAAGCACCCATCAATGATTATTATTACCTCCAACCTAAAATCTGCAAATGGGTCGTTGTATTTATGCATAGAAATTGATCGAAGAGGCAAAAAAAACTTCAAAATAGAACAGAATGAATAGAAATGAAGGAAAAAACGACCCAGATGGTTGAAATTACAGAGAAAACCCACCATTGAAAGGGGGAGATTCCTTCGATCTTCAACAATGGGGTTGAAGAACTTTTTATTTTTCCTGCTTTCTTTGCACTTTTCAGAGCTCAACAATGGAAGATCTACACTGAAATTGTTTGCCCTTTTTTTGTTCGTGCTGCCATGGACAGTGAAGGATGGGACTGGGTACAAAGAATTTGATTCCACTTGAGGAGAGAGTGAGAGATTCGTATTGCTTACGCTTACACGCGAGTGTAAGAGAGAGTAGAAATTATACACTTGGAAACAGCTTCCACGTTGCACTAAAATTTAACTCTTTTCAACGGCTTCAATTTGTTATTCTATTTTTTTATTAAATTAATAAAAATACTAAATACCTTTAAATTTTTAAAAATTTAATATTCTTAGTTTTGAATTAAAAATATTAATATTCTTAAAATACTTTTAATTTTTTTAAGTAAAGATTAAAAGGGTTGATGCTATTTTTTTTTAATAGATATTTTTTTTATTACTTACTTTTTAAAATTTAAGAGTATTTTTTAGATTTTTTAAAAAGTTTAGGAGTATTTTTATTATTTTAGCTTGGTATTTTAAATTTTTTTATTTTCAAAAATTAAATTTTATAATTTTTTATGTTTTAGTTTTAAAAAATTACTTTTCAAATAATTATGATTTTGTTTTTAAAATTCAATTAAAATTTCAAATTTTTGTTCAAAGAAAGTGAAAGCCAAAATTAAGAATTGTGGAAAAATTAAAAATAAAATAAAAATAAAGGAGTAAAAAATGAGTTAAATCATAAACTAACCCTAATAACTAGTGTTTTTAAATTTTTATTTTATGTCTAAAATATTTATTCGTAAAACTATTTTATAAAATTTAATGATCTAAAAAAATCTAATAAAATCTTTCGAAAGTCAAATGACACTATTCGACCATTAATTAGACGGTATAATATTAAAAAAATTAAATATTTAACAATTATTTAGAGAATAGAATATTTGAAATAATAATTAGATAAAGAGTGGGAGAATTTAATATACTTTAAGTCTCAAATACATAAATATACTCGAATTCAATATATAATAAGTCATTATCATAATTAATACTATTCAAAATCTATTAATAAAAAATAAAAAAATTTAATATCCTATTATAAATAAATTTTAAATTAATGTTTAATATATTTTCTAATTTAACATAATGTTAAGTATTTAGGAAATTATTAAAAAGATTAAAGTTTAAGAATCTAAATATTTTAAGATTTAAAAAATCGTAATAAATAATTGCTTAATTTAATATTAACTTAATATAGGGTTTCATCAACTCTTAAAATTATCCACCTAACCCGACATTCATTGGTTTACTTTCGGCGCGTGATCTACACACATCGAATTAATATTAATCAATTAAGTTAATTTCATTTAATAAAATAAAGAAATATAGAAAAAAAAATGTCAAAACTCAAAGCCAATGATTGCTCTACTTATGTATATAAAAAAATGCATTAGTTTTTTCTTATTTTTATATTAATAAAAAATTGCAATCGTTTTCATGACATCATCAACTATTTTTATAGTAATTTTAAGAAAAAAAATATATTAATTTAAAATTTAAAATTTAAAAATTTTGTTTTTAAATTTTTGAACTTTTTTTAAAAAATGGAAGAGTATTAATTTAACTATTTTAAAATATAAATATTAACCATTTCTATTTAAAATTAAAATCTTTTTAAAAGTTTAAAGAATATTTTTAAAATAAATATAAAATTTATGAATCTTTTTATTAATTTTACAGTAAAATAATACGCATAAAATATTTGAATGTGTTACTGAAGTGGTTAATGTGTTATACTTTTTTTCCTCAGAAAATAATTGCTTTGACTTGTTAAAATTAAAAGAGATAAGAAGTGCGGTGAGAAACACGCGCCTAATGGTCGCGTGAAGTTAGAAATCAATTGTTTAATCATTGGTATGTACATATATTTGAACAGAGCCTTGTGTTGTTGTCATTACTGGTTGGTGAAACGGGCCACGTGGCTAGTGATAGGGGGAGCAATCTGGTACGTCTCGGTCCGCTCAAGTGCCACGTTTCACTACCAGAATGCCACCTGTCTTCAATGATTCTTTTTTATTTAAATAAATAGTCATTACACATCAAAAGTTCAAATAAATAAAATAAAAAAGTAAAAAGTAAACCTTCTAATTTTTTTAAAAAATCAATATTTAATTACCCATATAATAATTTTACATTTTATCCCAAAAATATCTTGAAATTAAAATAAATTATATTTTTAAAACGTTTTTCAAGGTTTTAAGAGTATTTTTTTAGTATTAATCCAAAACTAATGAAAAATATATTTTTTTTATAAATATGAAAGGTATTTTTATTAATTTAACTCAAAAAAAATTATTAATTTATTTTTTAAAAAAATTATCATCAAACAGGTCACGTGCTTTTTTTTTTTTTTTTTTTTTTTTTTTTTTTTTTTTTTTTTTTTTTTTTTTTTTTTTTTTTTCTTTCCATAAATTAAAATTTTTGAATCAAATGCTTCCAATAAATTGGAACTTGAACCTGGAAGTGGTAGGGCACGTGGGAGACCACCAAAGGCTATTGGTTTGTTTATTTTATTGAAGCCTAACAACATTATAAAAATATGTCCCATTAAATTATTATTGTTTGCTTCAAAACGGTTTCCCCAAAGAAAGCACAAACATGTATTATATCTAAATAGATTACAAGTAACACAACTTCTTCGTTCGGAGTCAGCGTCCTCGTTGACACTCTTTTTTTTTTTTTTTTCCAATCGATGTGAGACCCTCGCCAAATCCACCCCTTTTAGGGTGTCTTTACTGGCGCACCGCCTCGTGTCTACCCCTTCGGAGAACAACGAGAAGCCCGACACGTCGTCCGGTGTCTAGTCCTTACTAGCACACCGCCTCGTGTCTACCCCATTTAGAGAACATCGAGAAGGCTGGCACATCGACCGATGTAGAGCTTGAGAACCTTCCGTAATGTAAATGTAGTTGTGTGGAAAGTTGCCTATCAACCAATGATCAGGACCAACTTGATCCTCTTCCTTCCCCAGGGATCCCAGATGAGGGAACCCTAAGAGAGCTATCCACCCCCCATGGGGCCCAACGTCTTTACTGGCACACCGTCTCGTGTTTATCCCCTTCGGGAAACAACGAGAAGGCTAACACATCGTCCAATGTCTATCCACCCCCTTTGGGGCCCAATGTCCTTACTAGTGCACCGCTTCGTGTCTACCCCCCTTCAGAGAACAGCGAGAAGGTTGACACATCGTTCAGTGTCTATCCACCCCCTTTTGGGGCCCAACGTTCTTACTAGCACACCGTCTCGTGTCTACCCCCTTCAGAGAAACAGCAAAAAGGCTGACACATCGTCTAGTGTCTACCTCCCTTCAAGGAACAACGAGAAGGCTGACACATCACCCCGTGTCTGCCTCTAATACCATTTATAACGGCCTAAACCCACCGCTAGCAAATATTGTTCTTTCCCTCAAGGCTTTAAAAACGCATTTGGTAGGAAAAGGTTTCCACACGGTTAAAAATGGTGTTTTGTTCTTTTCCCCAACCAACATAGGACATCACATTTCACCTCCTATTTTATTCCTAGTAATTTCATAACGCATTTCTTTTACATAAACTATCGAAAAAAATCATTATATTGCACTAAACACGTGCGTGCAACATGAATGGAAAACAGTCCATACGAGAAAAAACTTCTTAATTTTACCGATACGAGCATATCTTAACTTGTTAAAAAATGCATTATCGATCAAAATATTAAAAGTTCAAACATTCCCGAAAAACCTAATAGGTTAAAAAATAATTTTCCACCAACCATATATTATAATTTATATCATTGATAAATTGCACTACGTGTGATTTATTCATTGTGGTGTTCCCACTAAATTATTAATGAAGTGAAAAAACCATAATATGGATACGTCTAAGTGATCATAACGGACAAAAAACGTGCACTCTCAACCCAATGGTTCGAGGTTTGAATCTTCCACCACTCTGCTGAACTAAAAAAAATTGTGTGCATAATCAATAAACATTTTTAAGTTTATCTACAAAAATATTCTTAAACTTTCAAAAATAGTAACGTGTATTTCTTTTTTACTTTTTAAAAATTTTAAGGATGTTTTATAATTTTTTTTAAAAAGTATTGATATTAATGAAAAACTTTAAACTATTTTTTTAAATAAAATATAAAAATTCATTTATATTATATATTGGAAAATATGAATATTTGTCAAAAGCCCAAATACGAAGGGCCCAGATTAGCAACAATGGATCAATTATCGTGGGCCTCAGGCCCAACACTGTGGCTGAGGTCCGCCCTACACTCGATTTTTTATTTTTACTACGAATAATAATTTCAATTTCCCTCACGTTTGACTTGAAGAGTGATCACGTTTGACTTGAAGAGTGATCACGTTTGACTTGAAGAGTGAAAAGTCAAACTGACTAACGTGCAAACCGACCGTTCGAGTTGTGTTTTCTTTGGGCTAACACTAAAAAATTGTAGAAAAGAACGAGAGTAGTGGTTGTGCTCAATCACGAACTTCAAACACCTACTCATTGAATTATACAACCATGTTTTTCTTGGTTGCGCTCGTTGAACACCTACACTCACATGGGAGTGGTTATGCTCGACCACGAGCAAATTTAGGGACAGGGTGAAAATTTAGGTAGTGTCAAAGGCAAGAACTAAGACAAAGAATATAATCTTCATCCTCGACCCTATTTAGCTGGAGAAATATCTCTCTACTCCCTCTCTATTTTCGTTTCGATGATTAAATAAATAGGTAGGGTTGAAGGCAGGAACGACACAAGGACAAAAATATAATCTTCACCCTCGATCCTATTTAGCTCGAGAAGTATCTCTCTACTCCATTTCGGTTTCTCGTTTCAATGATTTTATATTATTAAAAAAAAAAAATTGACTCTCGTTTGCCTAATTTTTTACTAGGGAAGAAAAAGCACGCACCTCAAAATAGGAACTGCCGGTCAAAACACCGACACGACGTTGTTGGCAGTCAACATTACGAGACGACGTCGTTCAGTTGCATCGATTTCCATTTAGGGCAAGCCGGTCAGCTTCCCTTTGTTTCGCTGCTAGTCCGTACGACCACTCTCATTTTCACTCTTTCTGTCTCTCTGTTTATCTTCTTCTCTTCATCGTTCTTCTCTCGTATCCGCCATTGTTTCATTCTTCTCCTCCAAAACCCTCCGGATTCCTCTCTCGACACTCTCAGTTCATATTCAATTCAAAGCGTTTTACCTCCTGACGATGGAATTTATTCATTTCCCACATTTCGAAACCCTAATTTTCTGAATCTGTGTTCTCTGCTTGAATTGTTTCTTGTTTCTTACTTGTCTTGTGTTTGTTGACCGTGAGATGGATGTGACTGCTAATGGCGGCGACTCTGGATTGGCCTCCAGAAGTGATAGTTCTCATCCGACGGTGCCGGCTCCTATCACTAATGTGAACGCGCCTCCGCCGTTCCTGAGTAAGACATATGATATGGTGGATGATCCGGCTACCGATGCAGTTGTGTCCTGGAGCTCTACGAATAATAGCTTTGTGGTTTGGAACCCGCCTGAATTCGCTAGGGATCTTTTGCCCAAATATTTCAAGCATAACAACTTCTCCAGCTTCGTCAGGCAGCTCAATACCTATGTATGATGTTCAGCTTATTTTGTATCTACTTTATGAGTTTTTGTGTTGAATTCATAATTTTTTTTTTTGTTTAGTTTTCATCGATTTAGTTCGTGTTCAGGATCTCTGCTAATCGCTAGTGTCTGGTGGAGTGCGGCCTACTTTGTGGGGATCTAATTAGATTGGGATTGGAATTAATTATATTTTTAGTGGCTATCGGGCTGGTGTTTCTTGAAAACAGTGGATGCTTGGAATGGATTGAATTCGTGGGATTGAATTGGTAGTCTTAGTTTTATGTTTTAGACTGCATTTATCATTTAAAGGTGCGTTCCTTCTGTCGTTTTGAATGTGTGGACATTTTTCTAGAAATAATTTGACAGCCCGGGTGCGTGTTCTCTAGGGTTTTTTAGATGGTTTTAGACTCGTTGTGCATCAAGAGCTGTATATTATAACATGGGAATTCGGTAGAATCTCTATAGGTAACCCTAGTCAGTTGAATCTAAGATCCCTCCTAAGCGCTCAGGATATGCAATCCCTTAGTGTAACTTTTAGGACTTTGTTCTAACAACCTTGTTGAAGAATAAGACTTTGAGATCTAAATATATCCAAGAATATCAAAACGATAAGGAATCATCCCAAGGGAAAGCAAGATTTGGATTACCTTGCTGATCGAGTATCTCAAAGCAAGAGCACTTCTTTGAGATTCCAACCATTCCACAAGTAAGATTGATCATGTCAAGCTTGAATGATTCTAAACATGCAACCTAAACTATATAGAATTGTAAAGAATCTTAGCCCTTAGCTAAAAGAAAACACAAATGCTCTTTTTACTATATTTTCAAGTCTACTTTCCAAAGTGAACATTCATTACTTTATATAGCCTCAAAATGAATGCCTTTACCTTCCATGAGGCATTTCAAGAGTTGTAACATTCATCGTTCATGACCATGATTAGCCACTTTGTTAATGTAACCTAAAATAAATAAAAAAATCTTAAAATTTATTAACGAAACATCATAACTCTAGATTATGATCCACCCAAAATTTGTAACAATCTAAAATTAAATGAAGACCATCCTCTTAAAGTTCATATTGCATGATTGAGATGTCTTATATCAACCTCTGGATTTTAGCCTTCGAGTACTGATGAATTCCGTATTTAAAACTTGCATATGTATTATTTCTACATGTCACTCACTTATCTTAGGAGGAAAGATTTTTTACTTTTTTTGAGGGCTGTAAAATAGGCTTCATTGAATTGTATCCGTTTGTTTCTGTTGAAGTTACTTGCTAAGGTGGTTAAGATGCTGGAAAAGAATATGGGAGGACTTCCGTTGGGATGACGAGGTAACTGATAGTTGTGGCAGCAATTGTGTTAGTTGGCATGAAGGTTTATAAACAGTGTCTCTAATATTTTTGGATTGCAACAAGGAAGTTACCGCTCATTGCTAAATGGAGCTTTCTAGTAAAAATCAAGTCTTATTTCTTAAGATGATAGTGAGCTAACTGGCCCTTTTCAAGGAGTGGAGGAAGTGGAGGATAAGTAACCTTAGGAGTGCTAGAGGGTCATGGATCTTTGTTTCAAATTGCAGCCCACAAACGTATAATTGTTGAGTGATGGTTGCATCAAAATGTAGAAAGATGTCAGTTAAGGCAATCGTTCTCTTATCTTCCCTTTCCTCAGGGCTTTTATCAGGTGGCCATTTCAAGAAAATTCTCATTAAACATTTCAAGGTTCAATGAGAGGGAGGATGTAATATGTTATTCAGAAGACATCTCTTCAACTCATATGGAGAAGAATGGACCATCTATACTGTTCATCTGACTCTTTAACTTGTCAATCTTGGATAGGGCTGTATGGCTATCTGGTAATCTAATGTTCCCAACGAATTTCAATTGTTTTTGTGGAAAGCTTGTGATGGTGTATAATTTATACAGCATAGATTGAAAGGAAGCATCTTAATATTTTCCCTTTTGCGTGTCTTGGGCAATCAGTTGTTGAAGTCATCTCATCTTTTGTTTTTCCTTTGCTTCAAGTGTTCAGCTAGGAGTCTAGGATCCTATGTTATCCAGTAATACATTATTTCTTCAAACTTTACCTCTAAAGAGATGTTTCTAAGGGATGGAGAGATCTTCTAGCTCCTGTGCAGTTAAAGTTCAAAAGAAATGAAAATCACTCCAGGAAAATGCATTAAATGTCTTTGTATGGGATATTTGAATCGATAAAACTCAAAATAATTTTTAGGTTAGCCTAAAGATACAAAGGGTGTTTCGGAGTTGATTCTTACTTAACGGTAAGAGTTTTGTAATTACTATGTTCTTTCTACTGTAATTTTATTACTATATGTTTTCTTTTACCCACACTAAGTGGGAGGCCTTTTTAAAATCTCCCTTGGTTAAGTAGATATATAATCTCTCGTCTTCCCGTAAAGCCTTTTTGAGCTAACGCTTTGTATGTCAAAAAATTGGGCATAGACTAGATTATGTAAATGGGGCCCCAGTAAGGCTAAAACCAGCTAGGTTGATGAGCATCTATTGATTGGCTTAGAACTTTTTTGATTTGGGTCTGATATGAACTAAGACATCAATCATGCAAAATCAATTTCAAGGAATATGTAAAGAAAATGTGTTCAAATTATCACAAGATGTTCCAATTCATTCCACATTAAAGAAGAATGAAGCTTCATTTATTCTTTGCAAATTTTGGGTGGATGATAATCTAGAGTTATGGTGTTTCTTTAATGTATTTTAAGGCTTTTATTTACTTTAAGATTAAATTTACTTAGTGCCTAATTACGGTCATAAAATATGAAGATTACAACTCTCGAAATTCCTCATGGAAGGTTAAGGGTTTTCATTTTGAGACTATATAAAGCCATGTATATTATCTTTGTAAGATTGACTTGGAAAATGTAGTAAAAAGAGCATTTGTGCTTTCTTTTAGCCAATGACTAAGTTTCTTCACAATTCTATGTAGTTTAGATTGCATGTTTAGAATCATTCAAGTAGGTCATGATCGATCTTTCTTGTAGAGTGATTCGAATCTCAAACAAGTGTTTTTGTCTTAAGATATTCAATTAACAAGGTAATCCAAATCTTAATACTCTTGTAGTGATTCCTTATCATTTGGTATCAGAGCTTCTACTTGGGTTGATTTCTTATCATTTGGTATCAGAATTTTCTCTTGGGTTGATTCCTTATCCGGACTTGTAGTAAATGACATTTGACTAAACATTTTCTTTAGCTTCTCCTCAAGTAGCTGTTACTAGGTTGCTGACCGGCTGAGGAGAGGTTTATGGAGTCTAGGAAAGGCCGTTCCAAGCTTGAATCCCCAACCTATCTTCCAAAAAGAGGATCCTTGAATCATCCAGTTGGCTGTTACTAGGTTGCTGACCGGCTGAGGAGAGGATTGTCTTGGTTTTTAAAAGAAATTCACTTATGAAAAGCTCCTGAATAGGGAAACCTCTTGATTTAATATTTTTGGCCTAGTTAAGCGAGGACGGTGGACAGACAAGTGTAGAATATTGATACTCTAATTCATTTAAGGTTGGAAAGCTTCTTAAAATATTAGATTCTTTTTCTGGTTCTTCAAGATCTTGTTGATATCTACATTGGTCATGGTGCCACATTGTAATGTAACTACAAAAAGAATTGGAAAGGTAACTCAAAGTGGAGGGAAGAAAAAACACCAGATCCCAAATTTTGAGCTGATGACACAGAATTTTGCAAGATTTCCCCTTTTTTTCAACCAAGTCTCTTGGAAGAGAACATGAACCACGTTTTGCTTCCTTAAGATAGTATCATAGCTTGTTTTTCAAACTTTATACCTCCTAAAAGAAAACTCAGTAAAATTGGTTTTTCTATTTTTAAGTTTGCATACATAATAGATAGACCAAGAGGAAACTTTTTGTTGTATTTGGCTTTCCAAATCAACTCTCAAAGAATAGTAGGAAGTGTAGCCTCTCCCTCAATGAAATTGTTGAGTGATTTTGGAGAGAAATTATTAAATAAGAATACTGATAGCTGCAGTCCTTTTTTGTGTAAACATGTATTCAGTTATCAGTTTTCCTTTAATGTTCGTTCATTTTGCTTACTCATACCTTTCCAGTTATTTGATTCCTCCCCTGTACTTGGTTGGTTATTTATGTTTTTTAACTAGGGCTTCAGGAAAGTTGATCCAGATCGTTGGGAATTTGCTAATGAAGACTTCTTAAGAGGTCAGAAACACCTGCTTAAGAGTATTACTCGGCGTAAACCTGTCCATGGGCACAGTCAGCAGCAATCACAGCAATCTCATGGACAAAGTACGTCTGTTGGAGCTTGTGTGGAAGTTGGTAAATTTGGTTTGGAGGAAGAGGTTGAGAGGCTTAAAAGAGACAAAAATGTACTCATGCAGGAACTTGTGAGATTGAGGCAGCAGCAACAGACTACTGACAACCAGCTGCAAACTATGGTACAGCGTCTACAAGGGATGGAGCAGCGACAGCAGCAGATGATGTCATTTCTTGCAAAGGCTGTGCAAAGCCCTGGCTTTTTGGCTCAATTTGTGCAGCAACAAAATGAAAGTACTAGACGCATAAGTGAAGCTAATAAAAAGCGAAGACTCAAGCAAGATGGTATTGTTGAGTCTGAGCATTCTACTGTTCCTGATGGGCAAATTGTGAAGTATCAACCTCTCATGAATGAGGCAGCAAAAACAATGCTGAGGCAGATAATGAAAATAGATACTTCGCAATCAGAACCTGTGAACCTCAATACCGACAGTTTCCTAATTAATGATGGTTTGCAATCGTCGTGTGCAGCAATGGACAATGGGAACTCTTCCAGTTCTATATCAGGTGTGACTCTTCAAGAGGTACCTCCGACCTCAGGGCCATCATCTTTCAATTCAGCTGCTTCTGGTGTTGCTCCTCATGGCCCCTCAACAGCCATATCGGAAATTCAATCGTTACCCCAAGCTACAACTTCAGACAAGGTTTCAACTTCTCCTTTTGCTGTTAATGCTGTACGGGGTCCAGGGGCACGAGAAGCTTCTTCCCTGTCAGTTTCTGACACAGATGTAATCATGCCTGAGCTTTCCCAATTATCTGAAATGGTGTCTGAGAACATTATTGATGTTCCTGAAGTAGATTATAGGGTACCCGAGGCAGGAAATTCTTCATTTATAAGTCCAAGTTTGTTGGATGTCGATGGAACTATTCCCTTAGAGATTGATAGCATGTCCCCTGATGCTGATATCGATGCCTTACTAGCGAATTCCAACTTCTGGGATGATTTGCTCGTGCAAAGTCCATGTCAGGAGGAGGAGATTGACTTTATGGTAGGAGGAGGATTACCAAAGACGAATGATATGCAGCCAGTGGAAAACGTTTGGGACAAATCTAAACATGTGGATAAACTTACAGAACAGATGGGCCTTCTCACTTCAGAAATTAAAAGGGTTTGAGCTTGATCGTCAAATGTAGATGATTTTCAAATGACCAATTGAGGTAATCACTTCTACTATATTCGTAATAATGAGATCGTACTCTTCAATACCTCCATTTTAACTGCTTGTTTCTGGACATGGGCAAATGTCCATTCTTACAATTTGTAGCCTTTCGTTATTCTGATGCATATTTTAGCGTTGGGTTCTGCTCATTTTCACAGGTTGCCTTTTGGTGGTCGTGCAGGGAAGACGCTCGTTGGGTTATCTCCCTTTCATATCTTTTGTCTGCTTATCAAACAATGTGGCTAGAACTATGGGTAAGATCTGTAAATACTATACACGATGATGTTAACAGTTATATCTTGCTCGTAGTCTGAAAAATTTTAAGTTCGGCTTCTCGGATAAAAAGAGAAGAAATAGAAAGGTTAAGGGTGGTATTACTTGCAGTGATGGGTTGGTTTGGAGGCAAGTATATCAATTTTGGTTGATGCCAATTGTGTTTCTAATGTATGAGAACTCCGTTAATTCTAGTATTGCACCAATGGCTGACTGCTAGAGAATGATATTATTAGTGCATTTGGCCTTGCATGTAATCTAGATAGGCACATGCAAACGGGTCTGTTCATCCGCCGACTTGGATTGTTAATCAAGAGAATCTCTCTATAACAATGGAATAGAAAGAACAGTCCGGTTGAATCGATTTTGAAGTATTGTTGTTGAATTTTTTTGTTCAACACAAATTCAGTCGAATTACTTTTTCTTTATTTGGAAACATGATTAGTTTAGTAGTTGGGAAGTTAAGACCAGATTTTATCTAACCATTCAACCTTCTAGAATGTTATCCAGACACTGGTGTGAGATCTCATGTTATAAGGGCGAAACTTCCGACGCATTTTAATATTAAAATGGACTATTTGCAGTAGAAATTGGATGTTATTTCTTTTATCGTGATAATTTCCTACATCCCACGTATTTATATAAATCAATTCAGTCACTTTATTTACTAGAATTGATAATGCTGTCTTTTTCTTCTTTTAAGATGTTGAGATATTGATGGCAGTAAATAACAATTCCTCAGATTGACTTGCACTCATTTGAGATGTTGGCTACTTAAATGAATTGAATCAAATAGGCTCACGACCCAATCACTATTAGATTGGGTCATAGAGTAAATTTTTAAAAATTATTTATGAAAAATTCAAGCTTGTCATACATGATTATCCAAATAGTCTTAATTCTAGTAACAAGCTTAGAAGTTTAGCTTTTAGTAAGATTGGAAATCTGAGTACCAATCCTGAGTTGTTCGAGTTATAGTCTATAATGGGACTTCGATATTTTTTTGAGATTCCCGAGAGAATGTCTTAAAAGAAAAGAAAAACATCCAAAAGCAAACAATTCTTTTGTGAGGCCAATAAAATTTTCAGATGGAACAAAACCAATCATAAAGAAAAGGATTCACTTTTAGCCCAAAACACAAGAACAGCAGGCAGTTTTACCATCATGATTCAGTAGTCACTAAGTTAACAGTCTGGTAAATCCATAAAAGCACCAACAAGACGACCAATCCTTTTATTTATTACAAACCATATCCCAACCCTAGAGTGAGAGAGAGATCTGTCTCTCTCCCTCGCATTTTACCAGCCACCATGCAAATGGGGTAAATGCTTCTGTGTGCAACAGAGTACAGAGGAGCCAAGTGAGGACAAGAAAAATAATTTATCAATATAATTAAATAAGAACAAAAATAAAATAAACAGGTTCCACACACCTTCACACAAACAGGTTATAACATTTCCAAATGGAAGAGAAGAGGATGGCCGACCTGACTGAGGATATAGAGTATTAGAGCCCCTCCACAACCCTTTCCCAGAAGGCAGGATGATCCACGACCACAAAGTACAGTTATCAAAAGAAACTAACAGGACACTCATCTTGCTACAACAGCAGCAAGTGTTTCCTGTGTCAATGCACAACTTCTTCTTTCATTTAAGCAACAACTATTATGATCACAATGAGGAGGATAATACCAAATATCACCAAAAGTAAGCAAGCCTGCCAATCAAGAAAAAAACAAATCAAAACAAAGAATCAGATGTATGAACACCACATGAAACACCCACAGAGTTACCATGTTTGTAGTTCATAGGCATGAAAGTACAAATACCACAGTGCCAACTGATTTAGGAGTGTTTAAAACCAGTTTAGAATGAAATGAGAAAAGAAGAACAAGTTCAATATTCTATTCATGATCATGCATGGATGTTAGGTATGCAAGTTTTACCTTCATATGAGTTTTACTTCCAAATGGAACATAACAAACTAAATGAAGACTGTACTATCCGCTAACAGTCACAATGCAAAAGTGCTAAATGAAGTATTGCACACAACCTGCTGCAACTCATGGTCTAATTGATATAAAAAAAGTTAATGATGAATATAAGGAAACATAAGGGCTCACCAGAGATGAATTTGATCTTTGCGTCTTTGAAGCTTTTACCAGCTGAGTTGTTCCCTGTGATGTTGCAGCATGGGAGCCCTCTATGTTGGATCCAATATCATCTACACCATGGTGATATATACATGAATAACTTGAGGCATACATATATCTACAACTTTATAAACTGAAGTGACTTACCAATCATGGCTCCCTGTTCATGGACTAAAACTGCAAGATCTTTAAAAATTTCATTCACTTCTCCAATTTGGTGCTGGATTTCATGAATACCTTGCTCTCTTTCCTCAATTATTGCCTCATTGAAGGCGATTTCATTGTCCAACAGCAAGACCTCTTGTCTAGACAAATCATTCAATCAAGTTAGTAAGATGTGCATGTACCTGCCTAATTGTAATCAAGCTGCAACGTGGGGAAGAGGGAGCAGATTTTAAATAAAATTTGTAGGTAGCATGGTAGAAAGAATATGCAGGAAAGCACATCCTGTGAAACCTAGACAGGCCTTAGAATTCATGATTTGGAAGGAGAAAACTGCTAGTTTATTCCTTGGCTATTAATTCTGGCAATACTTCGCTTTTTGCAACAAAATAACACTACTGAAGAAACAACCCCTAAAAGGAAGACAAATTTAAGCTCATATAAAGAGTTTTTAGCACTACGTTTTTATACGAAATCATGTTCTTGCATATACGGGTCGAACATTTCATCTGTGCACAGTGCACAGTATTTGAAACATAAATTCAACTGCATAAACATTCCTACTTTATGAAATTCTAAATCTAACCCAAATAATCAGCCGCCTAGCAACAAAATGCAAAGAAAAAATCTGTTACCTCCTGGATTCCACAAGGAGAGCACGCTGTTCAAAATTTTTTTCCGAGCTTGCATCTGATTCGCCTGCTGTGTAGCTGTATAGACCAGAACCGAGGGAAATCAATTTTTTCAAGTAAATCCAATGTAGTTTGTAATCAACAAACACTCCATGAAAATAACCAACGTTTGTTAGCTGTGTTTATATAATAAACTTGACATACCTAGAAGGTAGAACAGTCTGGGGAACAAAAGGTGTATATGCTGTTTCCCTCTCAGCTGCAAGTCGTTGAGCCTTCTGAAATTCTTTCAACACTGCTTGAAAATCTTTTGCAAGTTTAGCATCTGCAATTTTCTTGCTGGCCTGCAGAATTACCACATTGTTTGAGAAAGTAGGAGAGGAATAATTTTCAAGTTACTAGCGTAGGTAGCTAATATACTTCATGCACTAACTCATATATTCATACTCCATCCTCGTTAATGGTTCAGCATGAAAATTATTCCAATTCTCCCACAATAAAGAGAGATTTTGCTCCTACCAAGCAAGTAGGATTTGACATCCAAGCTCAACACGTTCTCACCATCTCACTGACAGTAGTTTGTAGAATCAGGATCCCAGTAAACAACCCACAATTTTCCAGATGGGTATTCAGACTACAACAATGACCAATATATCAATTTATATAAAACTGTGTAAGTGAAATGATAGATAGTGGTGGAAACTAGATAATACAACCTGCCATCATAGAGTGCCAATTCATAATTTTATGCTAACCAAATCCAAAATGCATTCAAATCAGAAAAGTTAAATCTCCTAATCATGCTAACAAGTCATAATAGTCGTGAGAGGAGATTTTTGGAGATTACTTACTCGCCATGCTAACACTTAACACAAAGAAGCTGGGGGGAGACTATTGAACAGAGGAGTGTTAAGAAAGAATCTTACATTAACTTCTGCGTGATGATCTATTTCACTGGCTTGTTTAAGTTTGGCAGAGGTATCTTTAACCAACTGTCCAATATGTAACCTGGTCTTGTGCCTGCAGGGGGTCATCAACAAAGGATCAAAACATTTTCTGATAGGAACAAATATCAACATGGAAATTGCAGACAAATAAAATAGCAGTGTATCTAAGATAATTGTCGAGGTAAGTTTAATAACTCACTGAATATTTAAGCATGTCAGTTGAACAGTCAATAGTTACTTCAAATTAGAGGTTTATAAGTTATGACAATACATGGGCATAACCACCTTCCTGACAATTGTACAAAAAGGGCACACAAAAACCAAGGATGAAACTACTAAGAGATCCTAACCTAGGTGTTTTGTAATCTATCTATTTCAGTTTCAATTCAATATTGATGGGGAGGATTTATTCATCATCATACTCGGACAAAAAATGCAACAGATCATCTATAACTATACTTGTATGTCATGTTAAAGAGATTGTTTGGAGTGAACGGAGTATAGCAGTGTTTTTTTTTACAAGGACAAATCCTACTGATGTTATTCATACAAGATAACGACACATTTATTAGTTGTACTAGTGTGGTATTTGCAAAGGCAACCATGAAGAGGGATCAGTTCTTTATGCACAGTCCCTACAGCAACCAAGTGAGAGAAATCATAGGAAATGTGTCGAGTAGTATAATATGAGATACTAGATTAAATTTCTCTCCAATGTATTTGGATGCCATTTTATATTCCAGAAATAAACAAACTAAAACTATGATGTTAACTGTATGTTACAACTAAATGAGCAGAATTTCATCATATTTGTACAGTAATTAATCCTTACGATTTTGGAAAATCTAAGTGAAGATTAAGCTCGTTTTAAACATCAGAAACACGTGTTGCCTATTGTCCTTTGGTTCTATAGAATACGAAATGCAGAGAATATGGTTCCCTCAACCCCCACCCCCGTCCCCTAGAAAGTTCTGTTCCTCCTGGTGTTGAGTATACTCTTGATGAGAAATGACGAAGTAGATGGAATAGTTACGTATATGGAAATCCCAACCGAGTGAACCCAATGATATCTCATATGGTTTCTTTAACCTTCCAATACTGCTCCCAAAAAACAGCGGACAGACAAACACTACGAGCTCTAGAAACTTCATGGCGAAGAAATGTAGGACTTGGATATACCCCATGCAGATCTTTTCCACGGTCTGAATCTTTTCCAAGATAACCCCTCCATCAGGGAAAAGCAAACGGCAAGGATAACGTACAAGACAAAATTCAAAAGAAACCTAAGGTTTATACGGGACAATCAACAGGAGGCAAATCGCAACGTTGAATCCTCCTCAAAGTAATAGCGATTCGAAACTCCAAAAAACAGACTACAATTCACACAATTCAACAATCCATTGAAAATGTCATGCATATCATCGATGAGACACAAAATTCAGGAACCCTAACAGCAAACCAACAACAAGAAACCAAAAAACCAGATCAAATAACAGAACTCACAGCTTCTCGCGTAGCTCAGGCGTATCCTTCGGCGTACCTAGGGTGTTAACAAGCCTCTGAAACGTAGCAACGGCAGTATTAATCTGAAATATACCTGAGGCAACGGCTTGCGTGGGATCTTGTTTGCCATTGATGAGGTCTCTCCTCGAAGAAGCAAACGGGCGACCAGCCTCGATATCTTGAAAGCTCATGTCGCCGAGATCCTAAATTTCCGAAGAGAGCACAACAAGAAGAACTCGATTGAAAACAAAGCAAAATTCAAGAAAAACAGAACAAATTCTCCCCTGGAAAAGAGGATCCGGGACAAAGATGAAGACGTTCCTGTAATCGAGGATCAGAGGAATCCTCAAATGGGGAAAGGGACGAATTAGGGCAATTGAAGATTGGCCTTTGAGGAATTCGCAATGAAAGGCGAGATGAATTCAAGTTTTTAGAGAGAGTGGAAGACGATGATGGAGGAGAGAGATGGAATAATGATTTGAAGAGGTGGAAGAGTTTTGTTATGGTGTGTGTGTGTGTGTCTCGTCAAGATGATGATGACCTGTAATTGTGGACACGTGGGTGGCTGAGATAAGTCGGAAATCGAGAAGAACAAGGCATTAATATTATTATTTTAATTCACATCTTTTTTTTAATTAATAGTTATTATTTTTTTACTACCGTCACAATGGTACTTTTTCAACTGCGGTAATCTTAACACGTACCTTCGTCATCGAGATTTGTATTTACCGACCAAATATCACTTGTGTGGAATCTAAGTTTGTCCTTTTTGGGCTTTCCTTTAATGCTTTAAAACGCATTGTTAGGGGAAGGTTTCCACACCCTTACAAATTGTTTCAGAAAGACACGAGACGATGTGTCAGCCTTCTCGTTGTTCCCCAAAGCCGGGTAGACACGAGACGGTGTGCCAGTAAGGACGCTGGGCCTCAAATGGGGTGGATTTGGGGCGGTCCCAAATCGATTGGAGGAAGGAAAGAGTGTCAGCGAGGATGCTGGCCCCGAAGGGGATGGATTGTAATGTCCCACATTGGTTGGGGAGGATAACAAACCACCATTTATAAAGGTGTGGAAACTTTCCCCTACCAGACATGTTTTAAAGCCTTAAGGGGAAGCCCGAAAGGGAAAGCCTAAAGAAGACAATATCTGCTAGCGGTGGATTTGGATCGTTAGATGACCACACATGGCCGCGTGGCCAAGGTCTCTCAATGCAATGTCTCTTCCCCATCATCCCATCTTGGTTCCCAATTAATATGTCCCTTATGTCTCGGAATGCAACGTCACTTTTCATCGTCTTTTGACACTATCCCAAGTCATGGGGTGTCGTCAGCTATCGTAGCTTAGCCAATCAGGCCATCGAGAACGGTTCCACGTGTTGTTTATCTCATTGCCTCTATGTTTCTCGTACTCAAGTCATGTCATTTACAAATACTCGCGTACCGTATAGCAGGTAATTTATAAGGTGTAGATAAACGATTTTTTGTTTATTTTTTTATTTTTTAATTTGAATGGGTCGGCTCATAATTTAATTTGTTTAATACGTATATCCTGTTTGTATTCATATGGACTAAAAATAAGAAACCGACCAAATGTTTAATAAATAAGCTTATTTTTATTTATCCTAATATAAACCAATCTATCAAATAGACAAATAAAATAAATTCATTTAAAAATTTTGTTTAATATCTAAAATTTTTAATTTATATGGAATAGAATCAAACAAAAAAATATAATAAATTTTTAAAATTTAAAATTTGTGTTTTAAAAACTTTCAAATAAACCATATTTTAAAAAATTTCTAATAATTTTTTTTTTTTAATTTTGAATCTAATATTAAATTGTTAATTTGATATTTTTAATAATTTAATAATATAAAATTTTAAGGGACCTATTACGAATATAAAAATTGAAGATAGGCTAATTTGTAATTTAAATCAAAATTTAAAAATAATTAAGGCTGATTTGGTAATTGCACATAGAAGAGACAATCTGTAAGTTGCAACGTGGCTTGTCACAGTTTCCGTGCAGAAGGCCGCCCCGTTATGGAAATACCCCCGTCCCGTTATATTCGTTTTGAATCCATGACGGTTCGTGTACGCGCGTGATAGCGCGTGTAAAACACATCCCTAGTGCCAAATATTTCGACACTATAAATATCCGTTAAAACTAAGCCTCGTTTGTTCGTGTCATGGCTATTTTTATTTCATCAGAGGCGACGAAGACTTGGACACACTGAGGGGAAATCCTAAATTCAGAATCAAGCTTATCGTTCTAATTTCGTGTAGATTTCAGTTTTCCGGCGATCGTCGGTTGATTCGATATCTGTTCCGGCGATTTATGTTCGTCATTTCTAGCAATGTCGGTTAGTACTTCGTGAATTTCCTTCTCTTTTCATCGCGTTTGAAGATTCTGATTGCGAAGTGGAAAATCGTTGGGGAAGGATTCCATTGGGTTAGATTTGGACCCTTACTCTGTAGTTTTTCTTTGGAGTTATTACAAATTAGTGCAATGTGCAGCCAAGGGATTAGATCTCTTGTGGTTTATTTTCCCGTTTGATTTTCCCATTTGAGGGTTTTGTATCATGTCGAGATTTTCCCATTCAGTGTATCAAGAATTAGGATTATGTTTAAGCAAATTGGTCCATTTCTATGTTTTGATCGATGAAATGTATTTTGAATCTGTTCCACGTTCGTTCCTCCTACTGAACCTGGACCTGCATAGAAACATACATTCGAAATTAAAACCTGGAACGTCATTCCTGTAATTAATACTTCGAAGTGTGTAATCTTCGCTCCCTTTGGATTACTATTGCTGCTTGGCTTGTTGATGTCCATCGTTTTCTTGGCTGCACCCATGAGATTTTCCTTTTTGCTTTTCATTTCTTTTCTGGCCATAGCTGATTTTTTTTACTCTCTTTCTGACTTATGTTGATCACTGTTCAGCTGTAGCAATGAATTTATGCACCTTCTTGGAGATAGTGGGAGATTTCTTGATCTTTGTTTGAACTGCTTTGTTCTGTATGTGCAGGTTAAAACTGTTAAAGTCAGCAATGTCTCCTTGGGAGCGTCTGAACGAGATCTCAAGGAGTTTTTTTCCTTCTCGGGTGACATTGCATATGTTGAAATGCAGAGGTTATGCAGGTTTTCGTTTCAGTTTATGATATATCTTCTTTTCGTTCAATGTTTTTATTCTTTTGCAGTGAAAGTGAACGGTCTCAAATCGCTTACGTAACCTTTAAGGATGCACAAGGAGCAGAGACTGCCACTCTTTTGTCTGTAAGTTCACTTTGTAGACAATGTCTCTAGGTCGCAGTAATTATAAGTTTCATACCTATTGGCATTTAAGATATAACTCTCAAAGATTCCATTATTAGTGGAGCTGTGAGTCAAAATTGAAATATTGTTGGCAATATGGTTGTTCATGGCTGTTATTAGTGGTCACGTCACATAGCCTTCATCTAGGGAGAGGATGTTCCTTTAAAAACCTCACCTGTGAGATCCCACATCGGTTGGGGAGGAGAACGAACATTTTTTATAAGTGTATGGAAACCTCTCCTAGCAGATGCGTTTTAAAAACCTTGAGGAGAAGTTCGAAAGGAAAAGCCCAAAGAGGACAATATCTGCTAGCAGTGAGCTTGGACCGTTACATCATCATTAGGAAGAGATCAACGAGCGCCTCAACATTTCTTCTTCTGTTCTCTTTTACTTATACCTTACATCATTTCCACCTTCATCCTCGGTGCGAGCCCCAATATCTGTATTAGGTAGATCATGTTGCCATTTTACAATCACATGATGTGTGATCTGAGTGAGCATTTTGCCACGTAACTAGTTAAATGGTCTAAGGGACACGACCTTTGGTGCAAACATTAGGAGGTCAAATTTAGGCTTGATTGCTCTTCTATTATGTGAGAGTATAAGATAGACCTTAGCTGGAAGTTTGTTCTGCATCAATAAAATTGCCCCATTTCTCTTTCCTTGAGATGCATATTGTTTGATTTTTTTTCTCTTACATTCATCACTCGTTATACTTAACATATTAACTAATGAGAAACAGCAATACGAATCGCCCGAGCTAGTTAATTAATGGAGCTCAACTTCTTGTCAGGGAGCGACAATAGTGGATCTTTCTGTCAACATCACTCCATGTCCTGATTATGTGCTCCCTCCTGAAGCTACCGCACCACCCCCTGTAAGATTCTTGGGACTGTTTGTTTTTTGCGCTGCTATGTGTGTCACTTTATGATTTCTCTTAGTTTACCAGCTTATTGTCTTGATTGTTGCAGGCCCCTGGAACTAATGCACCTGGAACGGCTGAATCCGCCTATCAGAAAGCAGAGGATGTGGTTAGCAGTATGCTTGCCAAGGGATTTATCTTGGGCAAAGACGCACTCAACTCTGCAAAGGCATTTGATGAGAAACACCAGTTATCTTCCACAGCTTCAGCCAAAGTAGCTACATTGGATAAAAAAATTGGGTTCACTGAGAAAATTAGCGCTGGAACGGTGTTGGTGGGCGACAAAGTTCGAGAAGTAGACCAGAAGTTTCAGGTTTCAGAGAAGACTAAATCAGCATTTGCAGTTGCAGAAGAGAAAGTTAGCAATGCTGGAGCTGCCATTATGAGTAACCGATATGTAAAGAGTGGGACTAGCTGGGTTGCTGATACTTTCAATAAGGTAGCCAAGGCAGCTGGAGAAGTTGGTCAGAAAACAAAAGAGAAAATCGCGGTGTCGGAAGAAGATCAGAAAAAGAAGACGGTCGAAACTTTGCATCTCCCGGAATCCCCTAAAGCAGCACCTGTGCCCCCTGAGCCTCAACAACGTCCCAAGCCCGAACCCGCTCAAGGTCTGATCCTCTGAATTGTTGTCATGTTTGTTGATATCTATGCCTGAAAGTTCTTGTAGCTGTAATGTGTATTTCCCCTTCAAATCTGGCATGGCTATATATATATATATTAGGATGAAAATATAGAGTAGATTTCTTCCTGAATTAGTGCTCGGACTCTTCATTGCATAAGATATCTTCATCTGCAAGAATTTTAAAACAGCAGATTTTTCATTATTGTCAACAAAGTCTCTCCTCTTTCTACAATGCTCATGTATCAGTGTAGTTCTGGCTTGTCTTTGGATTTCAGAGATTATATTCTTTTACAATTTTGTTCTTTAGACACTGAATGCTCTGCTCAACCATTTAGGCATAGGCATTGGTGTCTCCCTAAAGGGGTAAGTTCCAATCTCCTCCGCGCGTTTTTTATTTTTTTCGTTTTGTTTTCTCGATGAAAATTCGGTTTTTTGTACCCACCCGGTTATATAGGTCAAAACAACTAACCCTCTTTTCGGGGAGAACCCAAAAATACACTTGAACTTTGTCGTTTAAACGTTTCAAAGTCGTCCTCATTGTTGAATGAAGATTGAGACATGGAATGATGTGGCAATGTTGGGGTCCCAAATTTCAATATAGGTCCGCCTCAATTTGTGTAGTATTTTTTTAAGGGACGGACAAGGGTAGGATGATATTTTGATTTTTGAGGAACATTTCAAAACTATTTTTAATTTCTGAATTAAAAAAAAAATAATAATTTTAGAAGATTTACACGAATATTTATTAAATACAATACAATTATGTATTTCTTCATTAAATAACTTTTTTTCAAAAAAAATTAAAAATTGTGACATAAGCTCCTTAATTATTTAAGGAGACGTTAATTAAGGAAGGAAATTAAACTCGATTAGCAGGAAAAAAAAGTAATTTATTTCATAAATAATAAAAACAAACCAACGGCTGAGATTGATCAGAATAAAAAATCAACGGCCAATATGATTTTCCTACGTCATCGATGATTTTAGCGGTAAAAATGCGGAACTTGGGGGAGACGAAAACATCGAAGAACCGATTCTTCAAATGCCACAGAACAGAACGAGTTGCAGAGAGAAGCAGAAGAAAGTTCTAGAGAGAGAGTGAAATGGTTCTATGGGAGATCACTCTTGGAACAGCCTATTTCTTGGGGCTCAAGCGAACATATCGCCTCGCCCTCAAGCTTCAACGCCGTATAGTCAGCCCAAAGTTCCCCAAGATCCGTCAGTTTCTTCACCGGTAATTTTAATCTCTATCTTCTTTTGATATTTTGATTCGATGATGATGGAATTTGAGCTGGAAATGCGTTTTTGTATTGTGTTATTTGATGATTCGGCTTTCTTTTCCAATCGCGAGTTCGAATTGAGATAAACCCTGTTTCGGGTTTCGATTTTATCCTTCATTTGATCTGATGAAATGGAGGATTTTCTGTTTTACGAACCAAGAGTTTTTTCTTGCATCAAGAAATTTATGGGAAGGTTGAAGAATCTTTTATTTTGTTGCTCTTTGTAATGAAATTGACAATTGTTATGAAATAAGTTCGGTGCCATTAGCTAGGGTGCAGTAGAGAGGATGGCTCTACGGCCAATTGTTATCAAATTTTGGCATCTTGTTTTCTTTGTTACCAAATCTTCGGTTTAGATAGATATGTAATTTAATTTGCCTTTCAACTTCCTAGGGGATGTTATTGTCAGACAAACACGACTCTCTACAATGGTATGATATTGTCCATTTTGAGTATAAGCTCTCATGGCTTTGCTTTGGGTTTTCCCAAAAGGCCTCATCCCAATGAAGAGAGCTTGATTATAAAACCAGATGTGGGACTTTCATCATCCAACACCTCCCCTCGAACAAAGTACGCCTCCCCTTAATCGAGACTCGACTCCTTTGGAGTCTTAGTCATTTTTTACTATGCTTTCGAGGAGGCTTGATTCTTTTTCTTTTGGAGTCCTTTGTTCGACATTTGAGGATTTACCAATTTATTGGCACGACTAAGTTTAGGGCATGGCTCTGGTACCATGTTAGACGAACACGACTCTCCACAATGGTATGATATTGTCCACTTTGAGCATAAGCTCTCATGGCTTTGCTTTGGGTTTCCCCAAAAGACATCATACCAATGGAGAAAGCTTGATTATAAAACCCATGACCATTCCCTAAATTAGTCGATGTGGGACTTTCATCATCCAACAGTTATGATTTGTAATTTGGAGGTTAGGTTGATGGGTTAATCTCTTGGATCATTTTCAAGTGGCATTAATGAGGGGTTCTCTTCTTCCTTTCTCTCATTTTTCACTCTCATGATTGATGATGCATTCCAGCACTTCTATCATCCCTTTCACCTTCCAGCAGCAGTTCATTCTTATAATGAATGCACCAATAGTTCTTAGATCTTATAGTTCTAACATGGAGTGAAAATCCACCCTTTTGAAGCATGATCAGGACATCTTGTCATGGGTGCTATGATTTTTGTTTTAATGCTCATAATTATGAAGCATGGAAGTTTATTCCAAGAATTATGAAGTACCAATATTTTTTTAGATCTTATAATTCTAACATGGGGTGAAAATCCACACTTTTGAAGCATGATCGGAACATTTTTGTCATGGGTTGTGATTATTGTTTTGAGGCTCATAATTATGAAGCGTGTAAGCTTGTTCCAAGAATTATAAAGCATGAAAAGTAATATTCTTTATGGATCATAATGATGGGAACCTCAAGGTATGCCATAACAGTAAGGGCTTAGATACCTTCCGAGGTTTAAAAGCCTTAAAACTATTCTTCTCCGAGCTGACTTTGGGTAGGCAGAATTTAGTGTTAGAAATCATGACTCTTCACAATAGTACGATATTATCCACTTTGAGCTTAACTCTCGTGGCTTTGCTTTTGGTTTCTCTAGAAGGTCTGCAAGATATTATCCTCAACATTTAGCATGGTGAACTACGAACACAATGCAAGATATGCAAGATGTGAGCCTGAACATTCTGATTATAATATAAATAATAATGATGATGTGATGAGTAAAAGCCATGTTCATTGGTCTTTAAGTTGTGTAATTTGTTTCTTGTTACTCTAGTATGAGACGGTAGATTGTCTTGTTGTGTTGGTTTAAAGGTGAACACATAAACGACTGTAATTTAGAACAGTTTTTGGTGCCACTCATTAAGTCATAATGTCCTGGTTTCTTATTGATATGATATTTTCAATAACCATGAATGTGAAATATTCTGCCTGTCGCCATTTCTTCTGCAGACGTACCCGTATCGTATTTGATGTAGCATTAAAGGTTCACCTGAACATACAGCAGAGAGACTTAGAAGTTGGTAGGAATCTTGGTAACTGGATTCTACGATTGCTCGACAGATATAAACCATCAGCTCAAATTCGTAAACAAGATGGCGGATCGATCAAAAACACGACCAAGCAGATTTCCAGCTCCCCCGTCTTGAAAAACCCAGAGAGCTCCCAGGTCCTGAAGAAGCCAAAATCTTCTAGACAATTATTTACCTCATCAACAAATATATGGCCTAAGCAATTTCCTACAATTTCCATGACGATGAAGCCTTCAAACCCAGCCACAACTATGATCCAGCATAGACATTTTGGTATTTTGACACCTGAAGTGCCTCGGCCAAGATACGGGAGAGGATGGCATGGCGGGGTCATTAGGGAGGATATAAGGCAATGGATGCTGCAAAACTAGGAACTAAAGTTCACTGTTCTCTTTCATTTTGTTGAGGCTGGAAGGATTCATGTACATGCTACAACAAAGATCATAGGACATCATCATGGCAACTGAGAACAGAAGCTGCACCAATTGAATGCTTAGATTTTCTGGTCTGCTTCTTGGCGCTTGAACATTTGGTGGATAACTGGTTTTCTTTGGTTTCTGCTTACTGTTACGAAAGTTTATTAGCATCAATCCAGAAGAGACTTCGTTAGAGGTTGATTCGCTTTTTGAAACATATATATGCTTTAAAAGTTGTACCCTTTTGTTACCCTTGAAAAGAAAAGTGAAGAATTTTTATTCTCTTAGTCTTCATTACTAGTATCACAAAGGCATCAAGTCGTGGTGTTTGAAGACTTACGAGTCTATGCAAACATGCCAATAATAAGATTCACCTTACGTTATAGGTTACAGGTAAGGCTTCTGAACGCAATGACTTTTTGTCTATAAGAAATGCTTTAGAACCTATCTAAGGAGGTTAAAATATCGACATACATATGTCCCGAACCACTAGAATATCTGAATATATGAGTGTCTTATGAGTGAGTACGCAACCCATGCTAGAAATGTTATGAGCTAGTTTTTCTCAATCTCGAGCTTAGAGTTGTCAATTATGTCTTTTATGGAAATGGATAGACTTAGTGAAATCCAAATCCGTACATAGAATTGCACCAAGAATTTTGATAGAGCTCAAATGATCGTGGTTGTCAAGTCAAAATAGCTCAATTAGAGAATGAAAATGTCAACAATCTCAATTTTATGAAAATGCATACGATAATTTTTATCCCGTTTGTTAAATAAGTTAAAAAATTTATTGTTTATATAAGGTTAATATCGGTGATATTTTATTGTTTATCTTTTATGTTTCATTGATTTTTTTTTAATGATAAAAAAAAAAAAAATCGATTCATTTCTTATGTTAATGTCGAACCCATGTCCGAATAACATTATTCTTGGTGAATTTAATTTGGCTTTAATAAAAAAATAAATAAAATAAAAAATCCGACCAATAGTATAAATAAGAGTAAATAGCGAGGGCAGAAACGTAATTTGGAAGACCCAAGTCCAACATTCTTCATTTTTCTCACATGGGTTATCGAATTTAGCTTCCAAATAGGATCATTCTTCGGAAAAACCTTTCCAGATTCTGTTTCATTCCTTGATCCTTCCAACATTTTCCGGCGACGAAGAATCAGGTATGAGCTTTATACCATGCTATCTGTATCACGTCGATTAACTCTTGCTGCTAAAATTTCGACGATCTTTGATCTTGGTTTCGATTTTTATTGCGCGAATTCCTTGATTTCATTTGAAAAAATGAGCTCTACAAATATTGTTCTGTATTTAGAGGAATTGAATTGATTTTTTAAGGTGGTAGTATGATTAGCTTGATCGATATTGGCTGCATCTGTTTACTATATCTCCAGCACCATTAGATTCAATTTCTTCACATTGCTCTTTTTTCCCTTAGAAGTGTTGAAGATTAGCAGGACTATTCGTGAAAACAAAAATTACAGAAGAAATAACAGGGACAAAAAAAAAACAAAAACCTACAATGTTCAAGTTATGGTATGAAGATTGTTTTTGATTAGATTGCTTCATGACACCATACGCAATGGGCATTTTTGGTTCTAGAATTTAGCAGTTTTCTGTAAGACACAGATGGTATTGGCTATTGGATACTTCTCCTTCATTATCTAGGTCTAGTTTGATAACCATTTGGTTTTTGTTTTTAGATTTTTTAGTGTTGTGTTTGTTTTATCCCTATTTGTTTGTAACAATTTTCATGGAAAGATTTGAATTCTTAGCCAAATTCCAAAAACGAAAACATTTTTTAAAACTACTTTTTTAAGCAAAATTCTATTGTTCTGTTTCAAAATTCAAGTGTCATATTTTGAAGCAGTCTCTTACTTTATAATTAGGACCCTCCTCTTCTACCCTTTAAGGTTTTATATTTTTCTTCTTCTTTCCTATATCCCCTTTGCAAGCCAATAAGGTCTCATCTTCATGTCTAACGTATTTCCTAAGTATTTATGGTCCCAGTGGGCTGATCCCAAGTCTTTTGGAATCCATTTCAGGTCCTCCATGCCAGTGGAAGTGCATTTGTGAGACTATTAGATGTTCTGTTTTGCCAGTTTTGAAATTTGATTCACACCTGGATCTAGTACAAGTTAGATCTTTCTTGGATGGTTATGAAACATTTGCTCTAGGTTTTCGTGCTCTTATTCTCTTGAAGTTTGATTTCCATTCTAAATATTGAATTGCATATCATCCTTGTAGTGTATTTCTTACAATCCACCTATAGGAATGGAAGACTAAGAATCAATGGTAATCTAATTCAAACATATGGGTCTGAATTGTTCACCTGATGTTCCCCTTACTTAATATACAATAAGGAACTTTTTCATTGAAAAAACTCCTTCATTGAGAAAAATGTATGAATACATGAGGATAATACGAATCATAGGCTGGGGTCTAGAAGAAATTTCTAGTTATTTTTTGATGTCGGGATGTCATCTACAAGTGCATTCCCGTTCTCCGAAGTGAAAATAAAAGGTGGAAAACAAAGAAGTTGAGCGATGTTGATGAAGGAGTTTGTTCTGGTTTATTTATTTATATTGTCTATTAGCACCAGGATGCATATCGATCTATAATGTGTGAGATCCCACATCGGTTGTGGAGGAGAACGAAACATTCTTTATAAGGGTGTGGAAACCTCTCCCTAGCAGATGCTTTTAAAAATCTTGAGGGGAAGCCCGAAAGGAAAAGTCTAAAGAGGACAATATATGCTAACGGTGAGCTTGGACCATTACATAATGTCACGATGGATTAGGCTGATCGTATATCTTATCTTTATAAAAGATGATACTAATCCCAGAATAAAATGAAATAAGATTATTTATTCAACAATCTAGTTAAATAAGTGAGAGAATTGTTTTTACTTGAATGACTTGTCAAAATTAATCATCTACTAAAATATCTGAGAGCTTTTTGATGAGATTAGCAGTCAGTACTAATAAGAGCACGGCTTCCCCTTGTTGTGAACTCTTGTCTAGCAGTCGACTGAATTCTTATATAACAGGCCAAAGCAATGCAACATGTGATGACACACGTTGTGCCTAATGGTACTGCAAGGCCCCAAATTACCCAAACATATGGTAGGAGGGGGGAAAAAGGGAAAGGAGGGTAATCTGACATGAGTAAGGGGGGTGTGAGCTCGTTGTTGTTGTATGGCAATTCGGCAAGGGGAGTGTCGTTATTTTGGGATTTGAGTACATGTAGGTTTTTTTATGAATTATGTGGCTAAGGCTTTGGGAAGGAGATGCTCCCAGCTCTCTCAAAGTAGCTGGAGAAGGTTGTTTGCTGTTCGGGTAGTTTCCTATTGTTTAATCGCTTGTAATCATTCGTTTCCGAGCCATTATCAATAGAACAGTGTCTCCCCCTGTTCCATCTCTGGTTTCTGGTGCATTTTGTGTTACTTAGCGTTATTGCAGGTTGTTGTTAGGGAGAGATTCCTTATAGGTACATGGTAATCTGTATATTTAGGCTAGGTTGGGAAGTAATTTAATGTGCTTTTGACCTCAAAAAAGTGTGTTTTTGGCGCAAATGGTTAATCCATTACAATACTTGACACCCAAATGGGTATTGTATGTTGTTCACAGGAAATAATAACACCTCTAAATGGAGTTAGCAGACAAGACGGTTGGATTTTTGCTATCGCTTACCAGCTTGTCCATCTTCACTTGCTGTACTTTCTGGGTCATTATCCTGGTAAGTTCATCTTCCATGTTCTAGATGCTCTACCAAATGATTTCGTTCGATGTACTTGATCGCGTTACTGTCAGTTAAAGTATTGATATAATTAAACTTGTCTTAACTCATTTACTTCAACTTTTAGATTGATGGGTGATTTAACCTAGTACTAGAGCGTCTCGTGTTTGAACTCCTATAATGTCATTTTTTTATTAATTAATATTAATTTCTACTTGTTGGATCTTCAACAAATTTTCAAGTGCGTGAGCGAGAGCGAGAGTGAGATTGTTGAAGTATTTGATATAATTAAATTTATCATAGCTCGTGTATTTTAATGTATTTTGCTTTGTTTTAATGGCAGCCATTTGTGGATAGTGATCACTTCATCCACAGCTATTTCTTACCACAGGAATTTGCCATCCTCATACCTGTATTTGCTGGTGTGGTACTTCTGTGTTTATTAGGCATATTTGTTGGAATTGTAATGCTCAAATCCAAAAGGAAGAAGGCATGAGGACAACTCTTAAAAGCTAGCTTTAACTATGTAAATATAATGTGGTTTTTAAAAATAAATAAATAAATAAATATATATATATATATATTATTTTATTTTTATTTTTTGGTTTCTTCTTTCAATTTCTAGTTTTATGAATATAGTTTTAATTTTTTAAAATTAACTATCTGTTTCTGTTTGAGGCCTAAATTATTTAGAAACTTCAATCTCCTTGCATTCATAGAATCTAAATTTATTTTCCCTTCTTTTTTACAGAAACAAAAATAAAATGAATTTTTTTCTTGAAATAAGAAAAACATCTATTGAAATTTACATTAATTTTGCTGAAAAATGAGGAAAAAAAATGAAACTTTTAAATTGAATCATCCAATTTGGCTTGACTAAATATCACAATCTTCATGAAATTGCCTTTAAATTGATTCTCTCGTGTACACGTTTCTTTCTATCTATTTTACAATGTATACAATTTTATTCAATTAGGCATTTCTCGTCTCTAAACAAGCAAGAGGAATGACTTATACCTGCCTCGAAAGCATTTTAACAATATTAGCTATAACATAGATTCCAAAATGTTCGAAGATCAAAAATTTGTTGGGAATAACTAAAATGAAATTAAACAAAATCTCAAAGAAAAAAAAAAAAGACCACATGAAAGCATCAAACTACCACCACCATACCATATTGAAAAACTGGAATTGGAACTAAAATCCTTTCACAAAAATCCCAGCAGTGTGTTTGGTTTGGACTCCAACTTTATAAACAGCCCAAATTTGAAACCTAACAACTTGAACTCTCGAGTCTTTTTCGAGCAAAGAAATAGGTAAGAGATTCAGACTTGATCAACATTCAAAACTGAACCCATAAACCATTTTCAATTTCTTGACAAGATCGTCATGTTGGTTACAGTCATCTGCCGTCCAAATATTACCCATTTGCTGTTTGTTTCCGGTCGCTGCAAAAAGATTTACAGGCACACACCTTAGTTTTTCATGCTCAAATTGTTGGCACTAGTTTCTGTAACACTGCTAACATTTTTGACAATTAACGAACACCTTTACTAAAGGGATGCATCATCCAAGCTGCATTAATCAATTAAACCTTGTCGAGAATTTCTAAACAAATCATTTAATAGACCCAAAGAAACTTCTACCGTCTGTAAAAGAATAAACTACTCCAAAGAAAACACGCTAGATAGGAAAAGATTTCAACAAGGACTGACTCTGTATGAAATCCCACATCGGATGGAGGAGGGAACGAAGCATTACTTATAAGCGTGTGAAAACCTCTCCTATTAGACACGTTTTAAAAATCATGAGGCCGACGGTAATATATAACAGGCCAAAGCGGACAATATCTACTAGCCGTGGGCTTGAACGGTTACAAATGGTATCAGAGCCAGACACCAAGCGGTGTGCGACTTTGGGCCCCTAAGGGGGTTGGATTGTGAGATCTCACACCGGTTGAAGAGGAGAACGAAACATTCCTTACAATGGTGTGAAAACCTCTCCTATTAGACCCGTTTTAAAAATCGTGAGGCTGACGGTGATATATAACTGGCCAAAGCGAACAATATATGCTATCAGTGGGCTTGAACTGTTACAAATGATATCAGAGCCAGACACCGAGCGGTATGCGACTATGGGCCCCCAAGGGGGTGAATTGTGAGATCTCACATCGGTTGGAGAGAGGAACGAAACATTCCTTATAAGGGTGTGGAAACCTCTCCCTATTAGACATGTTTTAAAAATTGTAAAGCTGATGACGGCGATACATAACGGGTCAAAACAGACAATATTTGCTAGCGGTAGCCTTGAATCGTTACAAATACTCATGGTTGATAAGGTGTAATGGACAACTAAAGATATGGCTTCAAAGCTCTAGATCAGTATAATCTAAGATGCAAATTTTATGCTAACATTAACAGAAGTATATGGTAAACATATGTAGCAAATGTATGCTCAGACATTCTAATCTCAATGTCTTATAGTGACCCAACATGTGAATCAAAATCCTTAATTAACTCCTAGAACTCAATTGAAAGAAAATTGCAGCAAGTTTTCCAATGAGAGAGAGGGAGAGATACCAGAAAAATGTTCAAGCCCAGGAATTATCAAATGCAGCAGAAGTAATTGCCTGAGAGAACTCTTGAAAATTGATTCTGCCATCGCCGTCGGTATCGGCTTCCCTAATCATTCCGGTGAGCTCCTCCGCCGTGAGAGCGTGGCCAAGTTTGGCCATCGAGTGAGCCAACTCCGCTGCGGTGATAAACCCATTCCCATCTCTGTCAAACATCCTAAATAGCTGCTTTAATTGCTCCTCTGTGTAAGGGCACTTCGCCGATACCAGCTCCGGCTCCGCCAGAGCTACGAACTCTGAAAATTCCACTAATCCATTGCTGTTCGTATCGGCCTTCATTATTAAATTCTCAAGCTGATCCGGACTCGGCTTCAAACCAAGTGATCGTAAAAGCGATCCAAGTTCGAGTTGAGTCAAACTCCCGTCGTTGTTCCGATCGAACGACCGAAAGATTTCCCTCAACTCCGCAATTTGTTCGTCGTCTAACTTAATCGGTTGCTTGTCGCTCATGTTAATAAACAGAGCCCTAATTGCTTCAGAATTACTGTAAAACCTAAACAAATCCCCAAACAATAATCTATCTCCGTTCGCAACAAAACTCGAATTCCAAATCTCAACCAAAACCTAAAAAATGGACAATCGACATTCAATTACCAATTTACCTCCAGTTCTTCTTCTTCAGTAGAATCGGAAATCAAATCCTCAAGTTCTTAGGATTTTCCGCCCTGGATTCACCCAATCCACTCCATAAACAAGAATAACACAAATACCTCGAAAATTCCAATCAGGATTCGCCAAAACAAAAACGAATCGAACAAAACGAACTGTAAATGTTCTGATTCCTGTTCTCTGAACGGCTTTTTGAGACCGAGATCGAGATCGAACGATCCGAAACGAGCACCAATGTCGTCGTTCTTCCTCGGTGGATCGACCGGATCACCCGTGAATATTCTAACTCACCGAAAAACCGGATCCCATAAGAATTTTCACAAGAACAAGAAGAATCGAAAACAGAGAAGTTTAAAACTTATTTTTATTTTTATTATTAATATATTTTTTATATATTTTCCATAAAAGAAATTTCCCGGAAAATTATTCCAAAGGGAAAATCCGTTAGAAAAGGCGGGAATTTCGTGACAAAGTCGCACGTCTTTTAAATGCCGACGTGTACTGTTCCGTTGGGAGTCCTAGTGTCAACTACTTTTTGAAATAATTTTCTATGGATCCTCTGCGGGCGTTCACACCTAAAATCGTTACACCAAGATGGAGGCAACCAATCGCGTCTTGCCACGTCAAGTAAGAAAAGTTTATATACTTTTTGGTTTTTTTAGTTTTACTTTTCAATAATTTTTATTTTATTAAGTTCAACAACAAAGCCAAGGATTCATTCATAGGGAATGATGCTCGAATTGACTATTTGAGTTCTTTTTATTATTATATTTAGTCAAATATTTAGTCCAATTATTTCATTTTGTTTCCGACAAAAACAATTTAATATAAAAATTTATTGATCGTTAAGCCTGTGCTAAGATTTTGGTAAAATGAAAATTAATATATATATATATATATATATACACACACGCTAAATCACCGAAGCTAAAATGAACAAAAACGAACACAAGTTGAAAATAAATAACCTAAATGAATCTTTTTTTTTTTTTTTTCCTTTAGTTTGTTTATATTTGGTTATTAAAATTTTAATTAAGCATATTTAAAACCATATATAATATAAAATGGCCACAACTAATTTGAATTTATTTGAAAATCTGATTAAAAAAAATAAAATACGAATACAAACATGAACACTTGAAAGTTTTAATGAAAAAAGTTGTCTAGCATGTTAAAGAGCAATTGATCTATACAAGTACTTTAAGAAGAGACCCTTTGTTATTTATATAGAAAATCTAAATATTCTGCATACATATCAAACCAACTACATTTGGTTGTTGAAGAAACTCGACTATTTTCACCAGGTAACCCATATGATCCTACTACCTAGTTGTCGAGAATACTCGTTGGAGATTAAATCACGCACCTTGACTATTGACTATTCTCAACGCTCATACCGTTTATCCTACTACATTTTCTTGTTGAGGGAACCTCCATCTAATTCTACTACATTTGCCTGATGAAGAAACTCATTGAAGATTAAATTGTGCACCTTGAGTAATCTCAAAGGGCAAACCATAATCCTACTACATTTTCCTATTGAAGAACTCATAAGAGATTAAAACGTGCACATTAATTATTCTCATGGGGCAAACCGTCAAACCCTACTACATTTGGTGTATGAGGAAACGGTTTGACCTACTACATTTTGGCACCGAGGAAACTCGTTGAATATTAAACTTTAGGTAGGTGGTCAACATAGTTTAAACTCATTCTAAGTTATTTGTTATACTCATATGATGGTTAACCCGATAATCCTTCAAACATGTCATAGAGGGGTAGGGTGGAGAAGAGTATTGGTCCCAAATGATAGGGTAGAGTCAATTGCCCAAGCCAATATAGGCATCACTAGCAAATATTGTTCTCTTTAGACTTCCCTAAAGGTTTGACTTCCCTAAAAGTTTTTAAAATGCGCTGCTAGGTAGAGGTTTCCACACCCTTATAAAGAAGATTTCGTGCTCCTTCCCAACCAATATGAAATTTTTCACAATTCACCCTCTTTCAAGGCCCAACGTCCTGGCGCTCGTTCCCTCTCCAATCGATGTCATTCCCCTCTCCAATCGATATAGTATCTTACCCAAAATGGCACAACAATTTTGTAATTCTGGGTAGGGAGTGAAAGAAGGCCAGTAAGCCAAGTAGGAAATTGTTTAGCATTTTGGGAGAGAATCACCTCTCGAATGCCAAACAAGGCAGTATAATTCCTTTTCTTTCGGCAGTAATCGGAATAACGAGTCGGTTTTCTATATAATATTGGCAATCTTTGTATCCTATGGCTACAACTGATTTATATTTCAAGAACAAAGATCAACATTTCTAAAGATTCAGATAGACTAATGCAAGTACAGATCATGCTCACACATTTATCAGAATTCTGAAATGAATGTCCATACCAGATGCCGATTTATCCTTCTCCTTTTTATCCCCTTCACAAAATAGAAATTAGCAAGGAAGATACAAGACTAAAAAGGTAGATGCATGACCATTATATCTTCTGTATCATACTCATTTAGAAAGTAGTATTGTATGACCTAACATCAAAAATTAAGCAATTACATGCCAGACTCGATGCGTTTTTGTACCATTACAGAAAGTACCTGATTTTACTGATCTAGTAGAGCACTCCCTTCTTTAACGAGAACAAAAAGACCACCATCACCCCTTGAGATTCGAAGATCTTCATCGAGGTATGTAATAAGTAGCCAGGACCTGTTACGATCACCTGGAATGGGTATCTTGAGGGGAGGCTGACCCGAAATGACCTGGAATAGACTCGCTATTGCATGCTGTATTGGATCAAGAGTTTGTTGCACAGTGGATAAATTAATTTTCTGTCCAAATATATCAATATTTTCTGGAAGATCAAGCCTTGACTTTATCTCAGGAGGTTGCAGAATACCTTCTTTGAATTGAACCTGAACATAACTCGTGAAGACTAGTCAGATTTAGAATAACAGGGAAAGAAGTATTCAGATTGTTCGAACATACTTGAACACGTGTTCAATAGAAACTCATCGTGTACAGAAACCATGGCTCGACCATTAATCATAATCAAACAGATAATTTACACGAAGAAACAAACACTATGCGTTCAAGTTCTACTAACGACTTGGCACATGTATATTTATTGCATTTAAAACGTTTAAGCCTGGAAAAAAGGATTTTGCAAAATGAATTAGAATTCTTATTGTTTTTGTAAATCTACGCCCACCCCGAAAGTCCAAACTCTAAAGACATCAAGGTTTTTCTTTATAGAGCAGATAGGATTTTCGTCTTGGTGGTGTCTTAATCACGCAGCATTCTTTAGTAACTACCGCCTTCCAATGATTATGAACAATTGGAAAGCTTTTACTTAGTTTATTATGAGTCGGGTTCCCTCTTCCCCTAGTCCTTAGGCTGTTCCTGTTTTTTTTACTTTGTTAAGAACAAAAATCTTTACTAAACTCACTCGAAGATTCAATCACGCAACTTCAGGTTCGGTGTTACTCAAAGACCACAGGCCTTAGCCAGCAGGCTTGATTAGATATTTTTATTGCTATTCCACTAACTAGACTGCTACAAAGAGATTGAAGTTGAGAAGATGCACCAACAAAAATTAACGGTCTAATCTTCGGTCGCCTAGTTCATTTAGAATTCATGGGACAATATTCCTATTTCTTCTCTAATTTTTTAGGAAAAAGGCTATGTCGTTTCTTGCTCCTTTTCTCGACGAACTCTCTGAAATGTCTGCAAGTTTTGAACATAATAAACATGGTTCTTGTTCCATGTTTCAATGAATTCGTTATCTTCTTCATTTAGAGGACACAAATTATAAGATTTATTCAAGGACAATATAGAGGAAACACCTTTGGTTTCTTTTCATACGAGGAGCTTAAAAATTGTTGCGAAATATGAAAAAACACAGAACATGTAATTCTGGAAAAGAAAGACAAAATGTTGTGCAAATAAAAGCACCTGTATCCTTGAAGGAGTCCGAACTTCAAAGGCTGCAGACGCACTGAAAGAAAATGTGGTGAATGGACTGGACAAAGTGGTAGAGTTTACGACGGTAAGCGTATTTGAGTCAATTT
Organism: Cucurbita maxima; assembly: GCF_002738345.1. Lineage (NCBI taxonomy): Eukaryota > Viridiplantae > Streptophyta > Magnoliopsida > Cucurbitales > Cucurbitaceae > Cucurbita > Cucurbita maxima. The sequence goes on from NW_019272044.1 coordinate 2,662,902, forward strand.
CTTGAGTAATCTTCTCCACTTTCACTAATGGCAATGTTCCTAATGCTAAAAGCGGCAGAAGCTCGGAAAAAGCAGTATACCTAATCCATCATAGATCAAACATAGTATTCAGAAGCAGTATTCAACATTGTTGTTCAAATGTTAATGAACTTCGTTAATCAGAAGATGAGCTCTCTCTTTCAATCTCCAAATTCGCATCTGAAGCTAAAAACATATGGAATTCCATTTCGTGTATTCTCTATGGTTGTTTTCTTTGATTGATTGAAGCCATAAATATGCATGCTAAGTGCTAATCAGGAGTCAGATTATAGGTGAAGAACGAGTTTAAAATTCCGTAACGAACTTACACTAGAATCCAGTTACCATCGAGAAGTCCAGGGGCCTCCACCGGCGCCGGAGTTGGATTCGCCGCCTCCAATTGGTTCACAATCTCCAAAACCTCAGCTCTTTCCTCCAACCCAGCCCTAAATCCGATCTCAGTCCCATAAACCGTATCAACCAAACATCTCTTAAGCTCAAAAAGCTTATCATCCACAAACTCCTCACTCTTATCCTCAACCACAGCAGCTTTACCATTACCTCCATCAGCATATCCATCACCGCCCCACTCGTCATCGTCCTTCGGGGGATCGAACTCCGAGAATCTCGAAAACGAAGAGTCAGGATCCGACTCAGCTTCTTCCCCCCACTCATCCGTGATCCCCGAGCGAGAACCGGCAGCATCTTCATCGCCGGAAGATGCGTCGTCGGAGAGAGAGGAGCTCAGGCGAAGGGAAGGGAATCGGAGGGATCCAGAATCTTTGCGAGGGAGATTGAAGGAGAGAAATGATGGAACATAAACAGAAGGAAGAGAGGAGAAGAGTGGCAATTTAGGGTTGGCAGTGAAGAAGACGGAACTCTTGGAAGAAGACAACAGAGAAGCCATTTTTGTGAGCTTATGAGTTCTCGGGCGTTCGAATTAACCACCATTTCTTTTTCCTTTTTTCACTCAATATTTAAATCCTCTAATTAATCCACGGCCATAATTTTTCAGAACCGATTCTGTTTTTATTATTATTATTATTATTATTATTATTATTATATATAAGTAAATAAATTTATAAAAAATATTTAAATTAATAATAAATTATAAATCTCAATAGATTAATTTTTCTGTCCTAAATTTTAAAAAATACAAGACAGGAACATGAATGTTCGTGGAACTAATCAAACAAATTAACATATAATTTATATTTTAAAATTATTAGGTTTAAATATTATTTCAATTTCAATTTTTAAATTCTTATATTTATTTTATTTGACTCATAAACTTAAAATATATATATATATATGGTGTTTTTTTCTTTTTATCTTCTTTAATTTCTTTTGAATTTTTTTAACTTTAAAAAATAAAAATAAAAGATATTTATTTTATTTCCTAAAATTTGTAAAGGGTTTATAATTAAAAAAAATATCATTTTGGTGGATGATAATAATTTTGGCTTTTAATAAATAAATAAAGAGAAAAATAGCCGATGATTTTTATACATTTTTAAAACTCATTTATACCGTTGAGAAAATAAAGGGAAAATATAAAGTTGGGCCTAAATGGAACGTGAAAGCCCAAACGTTAGTTGGGCCTAAATGGAACGTGAAAGCCCAAACGTTAGTTGGGCTTTAACGGCCCATTTGGATAATAGCATTTTTAGTATTAAAATTTAATGCGTTTCGAATAACTTTCCAAATAAATGTTCGTTAATTAAATCAAATTTTCCTATCAATACCTATAAAAATTAAGAATATTTCGAAGACATTTAAAAAAATAAAAGTATATATTATAAAATTCTTAATAATTAACATATGTGACGTTTAACAAATATAAAATATGAATAATAATAATAACAGCAATTACTATCAACACTTTAGAATACTTACTGAACACTGAAATTATTAATAATTAAGAGAAGGCTTGTTATTATCAAGACATTAATTAATAAATTAATTAAAATTTATTAATTTAAAATTACTTAAACACTACCCACCTCAAATATTAATAATTCTAGTACTGATTTTAAAAATAGGGTTAGTTTGTGAACCCGATAAAACAAATTACAACATGTGACTGAACCATTTTTTGTTTTTTTTTCAAAAAATTCAGCTGATCCCAAAATCGAAAAATAAATAAATCACTCAATTTATAATTTAAATTTAATAGTTCGACTCGACTTACAAAAATAAATATTTATCAAATTAAACCTTATATTTATAAAAATTTCAGCCTTTTTGTTTACAATTTTATTTAATGTTAATTTATATTTATTATTATTATTATTATTATTATTATTTGTAAATTTTTATGGTATAATTGGATGAAATTGAACGTTTTGGTAAAAATAAATAAATAAAATTGCCTTTTTATTTTTTTCAAATGAAATTAAATAATTTGAATTCAAATATTTGTTAAAAAAAAATATTTAATTTTTATTTTTCAAAGCTGGGAGAGGGGAGAATTAATGATTAAAAAGGATGAATATTATTATGATTGAAAATAACTGAGATTTGTCTTTGACTTATTGACTAAATTTTGAATTTTTTTTGGACCGTTTCAACCTTCTTTATAAAAGCACTATTTTTATTTACATCAAATCATTGTACTTTATTTACTTTTTAATTTATTTTATTTTCTTTAATTTTTCATAAATATATCATTTGAAAAAATAATTTCATTTTTTCCTATGTTGATTGAAAAAATAAATTCCCTTAAATTATATATTTTCCAATTTTAATTAAATACTAAATTTAGGTTTTTTTGGCCTATAAACACCAAAGAAAAAGTGCCATTTTGGTCAAAATTCAACTCTCAAATAATCCAATTTTCTCCAACTTTTAGGCTATTTTGTGTGGGTTTTGGGGCAAAATAATGATTTGGGTAGGCCCCAAATGGTAATTTCACCAAAAAGTGCAAAAATAATAATAATAATTATTATTATTATTTGAATTAAAAGGAATTTGAACATTATTCCTGAAAAAGAGCACAATTGATACGAAACAAATTGTTGGCAATGTGCCCCAAAAGAGAAAAAAAAAAGTTAGAGAGAGATTTTTTTTTTTTTTTTATCAATATTAAATACCCACCAATAAATTTTAAATTTTAAATTAAAATTTCTTTTTTTAAAAAATAAAGATCTGATGATGCGTCAAATTTTTAAATTTTGACGTATAAAAAAGTTACTAATATTTTAATATTAAATTATACTTGAATACGGATTAAAATATTATATCATTAATTAAAATATTAAATATTTAAATTATTTTATATATATATATATATATGCATTTATATGTAAGCCACTAATATATTAAATAATTAAAATCAATAATTTTCTTTTTGAAGGTTTAGATATGAAAAGAAATGATATAATAATGTCAACTCCAATTTGTGGGGCTATGGGGGATTTTGATTTTATTTTATTTATAAAAAAAATATTTTATAATGACAGGTGGAAAGGGTTTGAGGGGCTGCCTTTATAGGTTTATAATTATGCTATTATTTTTTAATTTCAAGTGAAATGCACTGAAAAAGAGGCATTTTATTTGTTTATTTCCTACAATTATAATATCCCATAGCTCACAGCCTTTTATGGGCTTCTTTTCATTATTTAATTTTAATAATATCTTTATATTATTTTCATTTTAAGAAATTTATTATCTTAAAAATTATAAAATCTCCCAATTTGAGTAATATCGACGTCATAAAACAAAAAAAATTAAAATTTAAAATACCCTTTTGGTCCCTTTATTTTTTATTTTTTATTTTTGTGTTAAAATTTTAATTTTTATAGTTAAACGATTCATAATTAAATGGCATAAAGGGTAAAGCTGTAATTTAACTTCAAAAGTTGGGTCCGAGTTTAAGACGGTGGCCGCCTTCAGCCCTTCATTATTATATTCAGTTTTTTGACCCTTTCAAATCCGCCCCCACTCATCTTTTTTTCATGTCTTTGACTAAAACGACGTGTCGTTTTGAATTCACCCTATGACTTTTCAAAGTTACGTGTCGGCTGCTCTATTTCTTTTTCTTTATTTCTTTTATTCTTTGCATTACTTAAATTACGGCAAACCAATAATTACAATATTTCATAATTTTATTTTAGCGGCAAATCTATCATTACTTGTGAATTGATAAATAAATAATTTTAGTATATAGTTTATTTATTAGATGTTGGTCTTATATTATAAAGTTGTTGGCCTACTAAACTAAATTTAATGTGAAAACAAATTTATACCAAATCCTCAAATCATTATAATTAATTATTTAATTATTTAAACTAAAATTTTAGAACTGGAGACGTTCACATAATCTATACTAATGGTGAATGTGGGTGAGATTAGAATTACATTTCCTGTCACCACTACTCCAACCAATCCCACCCTACCCTACTCATTTTATATACCCATATTTATGTGTGATATAATATATTATAATATTAAATTTTAAATTTTTAGAAATTATGTTGAATATTATATTATATTTATTTTAATAGTGACCTTTTTTTTTAATGATTTTATTTAATATGACTTTTTCAACTCGAAAAAGACGTATAAGCCCTTCTCATTTTTTTTTGTTGTCGCCTTCGTAAGTTTTAGTGACAAAATAATTTTTCTTTCTCGATTCATATTTTAAAAGAATTTTAAAGTTTTTGGAGTTCAATCATTATCAGATAAGAACATTTCAAACAAAAATTAATAATATGTCAACATGTTTTTATTTTTATTTTTATTTTACATAAAGTTTGACATTAATTATTTCTTTTTTTTTTCAATTATATAAATTATTTATTTCTCATTACGAACCAGTTTTCTTCTTCAATTTGTTTTCCTTATCCTTTGAGATGGCCACGTGGAAGATTCTAATTGGTTATAGCTTTGGACTATCAAAGAAAACACAAGTCTAATAGATCCATTTATTGGCCCACGCATTAAATAAATTTCTCATTATGTCATTTATTGTAATTCCCATTAAATAAATAAATAAATAATTGTGTGTGTGCAATTTTAAATAATATGTTTTCGTCCATTTAAATTTTTTATTTTGGCTTTATTACTTGATAATTATAAATCTTCCTGATTTAGTTATAAACTTCGATTTTTTTTTTTCCTAATTTAGTTATTAAGTTACTTTCATTTGATTTAAAATAAATAATAATAATAATCTTGCTCGAGAAATAAAACATAAGCTTATGTTTTTCATAGGTTTATTTTAAATAGTCTTGTTCTTATACTATGAGAATGTTTAACCCATGAAGAGGGATCGTCGCTCATCGACGATGGCTTTGGTCAGAATATGTCTAACCCAAGAAGCATAAGGGGAAACCTAAAGCAAGGGACAAAACACAATGTTGAAGCCAGAAGAGTCGTCACGGTGGGCGAAGGAGCCAATTTTGGCGAGAAGAGAGGCGGCGGTGGCGGCTTGGTTGGTGATGAGGCCAGTGCGGCGCCTAGATTCCAAAGGTAAATCTCTGTAAAAGCTCGATAGGTTTAGGTTGGGTTTCTATGAAGGATGAATGGAAGATTGGGAAGAAAATGAGAGACTATGTTGGTTGAGGGAAAATTGATTGTGTTGGAAAAGGTGAGGTTGTATGTACAGAGTATATGGAAAGGATGATTTGGAGGTCAAAAGGGTGGCGTCGAAGAGTAGTCATGTGGCACCTATGGAGACTGCCCTTGTGACGTCAAAGCCAACAGTGGTGGTGGAGAAAAACATTCAAAAGCCATTGAAAAGAAAGAATTAGGATTGTTAAACCGAAAGGGCTATGATACCATGAGAATATTTGCTAAAACCACTACACCTAAATGGTGCCGGAAAGTTCTCTATTTATAATCAAATAAATTAATAAGGATATACAAATAGTAATAAATAGAAAGATACCTATGTCAATAAAACAAATATCTAGATATTCATCTTATAATAAAATATCAAATATGATATATATAGTAATAAGCCAATTTGTTATTGCGTCGCCTACGGCCAAGCGACGTATGCTTGAGCCTCTGACCCCATTTAAAGAATAATAAAGTTTTAGAAAACAGGGACAAAGAGATTTCGAAATAGAGTTTTGAAAAATTGAAATTGGTGTTATATGTGATGGAAGCAAAAAGATAACAACAACGACTTACAGCATACTCCTGCCTTTTAAAAAACATTTAATTATTTTAAAATCAAAATTGGGATTCTTTTAAATAATATAATAAAATATTTTTAAAAAATTACAAAAATAAATACACTATGAGAAAAATGTTATTTTTAAAAATAATAATTTAAGAATGTTCTATGGATAATTGATATGGGCGTTGAAAATTAAAATTACGCAATCTAAAGTAAAAGCTACCATCACCAACCATTACCGTCTATTTCCCAAAATTCTCATTTCCATAAATGGAGAAAATAAAAACTAATATTTAACTTATTTATTTTTATTTTCCCAATAAAGATTTTACTAAAAGTGATCCAAAAGGTGTATTACAATAGACTCCAAGCCTATTTATTAACCTTTATATATATATTTGGTACATTTATTTATATTATCTTTTTCTTTTATTTTCAAACTTAAAAAAAAAAAAAATCTATTTTTTTTCTAAATTAAATTTTAAGAATGATATATATATGTAAATTATGACATTATTTTAAAATGTGCCTTTTAATTATTAAAAAAAAAGAGTATAGTAATAAAAGAATAGAAAAATAATTAAAAAGAAAAAAAAGGGCTAAAGGTAAAAATAACTTTTTTGAAAGGCAGCAAAATTAGCATATGATTCAAAAAAAAAATATATATATATATATATTCCCGAGAATAAAATGTTCTTAGAAACTTCTATCAATGTAAACACGGAGAACGATTTAAGCTCGTTGTTATTTCTTTAGCATCTTTTAGTTCAGTTTTTTTAAGTATTTCTTAGTCATTTTATTATTACGATCGCTTTCATTCGAATATTGTTTCGAATCATTCACGTACTCTCGAATGTCATAATTTTGTGTAGGAAAGTTGACGTTAATGTAAAAGGTAAAAAAAAATATATGGTTTTGTAAAATTTTAAGAAACATATACGAGAGATGATTTCTTCTCATTTAAGTTTTTTTTTTTTTTTTTTTTTTTTTTTTTTTTTTTTTTTTTTTTTTTTTTTTTTTTTTT
>NW_019272044.1:2670227-2707032 GCF_002738345.1 Cucurbita maxima
TTTTTTTTTTTTTTTTTTCTCTCCTTTTAATTTTATATAAAAATAAAATAAAGAAAATAAAAGTGGCCGTAAGCTCTCCATAGCCATAAACATATGAGGTGCGCCTAATTCGCATTGCTATTATTTATTTTGAGAAAAAAAGTTAGGTTAAAATTTGAATGAGTTTTGTTTTATTTTAGTTTATGTATTTTAAATCAATTTTAATTTAATATTTACGGTTAGAGTTAATTTCATACTGCCCTCACTCGCTCGTTGTCTTTTTTGTAACAGTCAATCCCACCGATGATAGCAGATATTGTCTTATTTGGGTTTTTCATTTCAAGCTTCCTCACAAGATTTTTAAGAAGCGTATGCTACAAACAAGTTTTCACACCCTTATAAAAAATGTTTTGTTCTCCTTTCCTGCGATTTCACAATTCACATCCTTTTTGGCTCTAGCGTTCTTGCTGGCACACTGGCTGGTGTCCACCCACCTTTGAGGCTCAGCTTCCTCACTTACACATTGCTCAATGTTTGGCTTTGATACCATCCCCAACTAGGAGATATTGTCATTTTTTAGCTTTCGAGAGGTTTTCACACCCTTACAAAAAAATGATTTGTTCCCAGCTCTAACTTATGTGGGATCTCACATTCTCTCTCTCGGCCATACGACAATAACAAGTAGCAGCTATGGTTGATGACATCATCCTATGACAACATCCTCCACATCGATACGGTTTCCTCTCTGATTCCAACCACTTTCATTTCAACCTTGTGAGGTATGTGTTTAGTTCAAAATAATTGTTTGGTTGGAAGGGTTTATTTATTTATTTATTATTTATTTTTTTTAAAAAAATTAAATGCATTGGATAATATATAAAATATAATTGGATAAAGTAGGTGAAGAGTATGATGTTGGGGTTCATGATTGAATATATATTTATATATTTTAATTTATTTTGTGCCTTCTGATTGGCTTAGAGGACTTGACTCTTTACATGTAAGATTCCCCTTTTGGAATCATCCATTGGGAATATGACATTAAAAATATTAATCTTTATTCTATTAATTTTTTAATTTCTCTTTTAAGAGAAAATTGATTTTATTTGATTTAGTTGGATTTAACTTTAATTTAATATCACTGACATTAAATATAAGACACGACAAACGTTAAGAATCAGATAGTATATATATTATCAATAAGAACATGTTGAAAGGACTCGTGTCGGTTCGTGAGGATAATCTTCACTCTTAAAACTGAGAGTAAGTCGTATGACATGTCGCTGGAGAATGCCGGGGCCATGTAACACATGGGGCATTATCAATGAAGCTTCGATAATGGGTGACGGTATTCATATATGTGTGTGTATATATATATTGAAATTAAGGTAAGAATTAAATCAAATCTCAACCAAAAGAAAATTATAAAAATAACAAAATTAATTCCAAAAAATTATAAAACTAAATATATTAATTGATTTAATTAGCATCTTTGATATGATTGGTAAAGTAAATAGATGGTACAAATTGCAATTGTCTTGTCCAAAGCTTTAATTAATGAAGTTTGGAAGCTATTCAAATAATTGAAGTTCCATTATGAATTAATTGGGATTAATTAGTGCTAATTAATTAATTGGATTACTTAGAGAGTGACTCCCAACTCAATATAGATTCCTTTTAGTAGCTATCACAACCTCGACTTTCGTAATTATTTTATTATTTCGTATTTTAGTCTCGAGATTTTAAATTGATATATTTAATTTCGATGTTTGATTTTGTTTCTTTAAAATTTAGCTCGTTGAAAAGTAGTAAACTCTAATTAACTTGTATTAATTGTCATGTGATCGTTCGGTTAGGTTAATTCTAACCCGAAACTAATCGAAAGTCAATTTTAAACTTTAACTCAAAATCTCGAATAGTAACGGAGTTCAAATTTCATATATTAATAATATATTTTAAAATATATATAATAACCAACAAAAACGAACTTTATTGTCACACACTATTTTAGAATTTGTATGCATGAATTATTAAACATTATTGTTAATTCATTGAATCAAAACCAATTTATTTATTTATTTATTTTAATTATTATGAACAAATTGAAATTTATTCATTGCTTAAATAAGGGTCACATTTAATTATTTGAAAGCTTAATCTCAACTATTTATAGATATGAGTCTACATCTAAATACCTCTTTCGCTATTGTTTTGAATATCTTTAACTTGAAGTGATATTAAATATTTAAATATTAAAAAATTCGATGTTCGAGATTTGAACAAAAATTTAGAATATGGATTCAATACTTAATAATCATGACATTTTTCTACATACCCAGTGACATAACTACGTTGACTAATCGTTTCGGATTGTAAGAGCTTACATTGGTTGGAAATAGAAACGAAATATTCTTATAAAGGTGTGGAAACCTCTTCCTAGTAGACGTGTTTTAAAATCGTAAGACTGACGGCGATATATAACGGGTCAAAATGGACAATATTTGCTAGCGATTGGCTGAACTATTGTAAATGGTATCAAAGTTAGACATGAGACGATATGTTAATGAGAGGAATGAAATATTCGTAACAAATGTGTGAAAATCTATTTGTAACAAACACGTTTTAAAATTCGAGGTTGTCGACAATAGAACCCGTGTATTTTTAAAAACATGTTCATTAAAATTTTATGATTAAAATAGTAAAGAAAATAAAACAATATTTTTATATATTTATTACCGGGCAAATTATTTAACTGCTAATAACTACTCTAGATCGGACGGTGGAGGAAGCAAGTAAGAGGGAGCCGAATCTTGATCGGGTCATCATGGTTTTCAAAATTTGAAGCAAAAAAAAAAAAAAAAAAAAAATCGATGCGGGCCCCACTATAAATATTTTATTTTATTATTATATTTTTCAAAGGACATTTTGGACTCCCCCAATATATCCGCTTTGCCCCCGAAAAGCATAGAGGGGCCTTCATGTGATTTTGTACCTTTCACTTGGCATTTTCGTCAATTCCGGAACTTTCTAAAATCACTTTGTCCTCTAACCCACGCGCTACTCCCTTTACTTCTTTTCAACTCGCCCAATTGTCGCTCAAGCGTCCCTCGTGTCCTTTCATCTGAGCGAGTACAGTAACGTATCTTACTCGCGACGTAGAGATTGTTTGTTTTTTTTTTTTTTTTGTGTTTATCCTCTCTCTTCAGTTAATTCGTTCACGCGATGGGTCCATCTTCTCAACGAAGACCAACCTTATCGTTTTCTTACAAACACGAATTGAAAAATTAAATAAAACTGCACAATTCATTTCTTTTATTACCATTTTAATTTATAAATTTATAATTTTTTTTAGTCTAAGTCCACCCTTGATATTGTCTACTTTGACTCGTTATGTATAATCTTTAGTCTCCCGATTTTAAAATGCATTTGTTAGAGAGAGGTTCTAGACCTTATGAAAAATGTTTTGTTCCTCTTCAAACCAACGTAAGATCTCAAAATCTGCCCCTCTTAGGAGCCAATGTCTTTGCTAGCACCCACCGATATCTAGCTCTGATACCATTTGTAATAACCTAAACCCACCACTAGTAAATATTGTTCGTTTTGACTCTGTATCGTTATCAACCTTACAATTTTAAAACGTGTCTGTTTAGAAGAGGTTTTCACCCCTTATAAAAAATGATTCATTCTCCTCTCAAACTGATGTGTGATTTCACATCATATAAATATAATCTTTTGATTTTCACGACTAAATTGGTAATTTAGCAAATAACTTTTTTAATTTTAATTTTTTGTCAAAATATTATTTTATGGCTTTATGGAATAAATTAATATTTAAATGATGGTTTCAAAAAAACCAAAACGAGAACTCCAAAGGTAAATTAATTTAAAAAAAAAATATAATAAAATAAATACAAAAAGAAATATAATCATTAGGCCAACCTCCAAGTAACGAATGCCAAACGGCCAAACCAACCAATAGGAATTAAAGAAAGAGAGAGAGAACAACCGATTACCAGTACAGCCAGTTGTCCTCTCGACATGGCATCGTTCTTTCCAATGGATAAAGTTCGCCCGGTGGGGCCGGTTATCCGGTGGGCGTCCCAAACTGTACTGTAAACTGCCAGCTAATTTCTTCTGGCACCCACCGCCCATGGTAATTCACAATCAATCTCCAATCACACCTTATCCTTCTGCCACGTGTTCTCATTAGTTCAGCTGCTACGGCACGTTACGCTTTCCCATTAGTTCACGCGCCCTCCAACTCCACGCGCTTTTCATGAACCTCACGAACTTTACGGAAGGCGCTTCGAAAGTGAAAGTCTATATTACCCCGGGAATTTCCGAGGAAAGAGCTGGAAAAGGTGGAGAAATTGGACTTTTTGTTGAAGCAAAACGAACTCACGAAGGTGGGTGGAAACGAATCCTCTGCGGGTGGGCCGCTTCAACTATCGTAAATACTCACGTGGGGATTTTTAGCACCTCGTCGATTGATTGCATCTAGGCCGTTCATTTATATCGTATTGCACGGTGGGGATTGATCCACGAGTTTTTTTTTTTTACCGGAGAAAAGAATAACTCCTTTTTCTTCTGTCGTGTGAATTTACGGTTAGGCCCTCCAAGTGTTATATGATTTTTGGGAGTAATTTATTTATTTCATTTTATATTTTGTAACAAATTCAACATTTTAATTTATTTTTATAATAAAATATAACGGTTTTTTTATAGGTTAAATCTGTCTTGATTGGATAATTATTTTATTAATTAAAATATTATATATATATATATAGTTAATTTAGATATTGTCATTTGCTTTACCTTTCATAGCTTTAATGTGAAATAAGATCGGTTGACTTTGTATAAAATTTTAAAATTGAAATGCTATGCATCAAAACAAAGCATATAAATTTTCATTTTAAAGTTGACTATTCTTGACCTACATATACATTATAATTAAATATATAAAAATATATTAAATAACGGGCGAGCATACTTTGTACTTGACATTTATACTCATATTTATGTTAAGATTTTTTTTTTGGCAATACGGTAAAAATGCCATTTTATGTTAACTATAATCTACGGTCACATATAATAAAATGCCATATTTTATTTTAAATATTATTAAATAATAGCAACAGAAAGATGGTGACATAATTTTTTTTTTGAAATAAAATAATAAAATAATAAAATAATAAATATATTGTTGGGTAAAATGGAAAGTATTTCATTACAAAATATTTGAAAATAACATTTAAAAATATAGAAAAATAATATCTGGAATCAATCCTCATAAATTCCCTATTCCATATAAAGAATTTATGTTTGAATCCTTGCTATTATTTGTTTACTATTATAAATTCAAAATTATTTTAAATTAAAATTTATAAACTAAATATATTTAATTTTATTAATTAAATTGTTACGAGAATGGATTTAATTATCTTTTAATTCACTAAACTAAATTCTGTTCATGAATTAAATAGTAAATACCAAAGTGTTAGAGGGGTAAAAAGGTAAAAAAGTCCACAAGTAGAGTGGGCAACATAAACACGGACGGAGAAAAACGCGTTTCGGATTTGGGGCGTTTGGTTGAACCACCTAACAACGACCAAATTGGTTCACATTTCTCTCCCTCAAAATTAATTTAATTTATTTATTTTTATATAAATAGTAATAATAATAATAATTAATAATAATAATAATATATATAAATTCATTGGGGGTTAGTTTACTCATTAAAGCATTAATATTCTTGAGCTATAAAACTATAAATTATCCTCTCGAAGCAACTTTTTTTTGTTTTCTAAGCCTTTCGCTCCTTTTCTCCTCGCTTTCATTTTCTACTGTTCTCTCCCTCCAGTTTCTCTCTCTTGCCTCTCTCTCTCTCTCTCTCGCCGGTGAATCTCCTTTTCCTCTCGTCGGTAAAGTGCACGCCGTCTCCGAGCACTGCCGTCTTCAGCCTCGGAGATTCTCTCTTTATTGCCGCTTGCGTGTGCTCGTCGCTTTCCTCCGATTCCGCTCTGGAACCTCTGGATCTCGGAAAATCTGGTTGTTCTTGTTCTTCGTCTCTTTTGAGAATGTGGTCCGCTTCCTCCTCCTTTCGCTCCTGCGCTTGAATGCTCCTACTTGGACTGTGATCTAGGGTTTCGGTTTCTGGATTTTCGATTTGTTTTTAACTCTGTTTCTCCGTGGTGGTGCTGTTTCGACGAAGAGAACGAAGACGGAGGCGAGTAAGAATAAGACGCAGCTCCGGGATGAGATGGTACGCATTTCGTGTTTTTTTTTTGTGTGTGTGTTTGATTTGTTATTATTTGCGGAACACAAAGTTATTTCGTGTTTGGTTAGAATTTTGACGAATTTATCTTCTTCTGTTTTACTTTTCAGATCTAGTACATTGTTCAGGTTTTGCATCAATTTTGTTATTGTTATTAAAAATATTTTTGTTATTTGCTTTCTCTGTCCTCTTTGTTTTTACGAGGTCAAAGAGTCGATTTCTGGTCGTCGAATTTGTATGATTGGAGAATTGGTCGTGGATTTGTGGCTAGAATTTTTGCTGTAATTCCATTTCCGTTGACTTATTTTCGTTCTCTTAGTTTCAATATTTTTGTTCCTGTATTGTGATTGATCTAAATCTTCATTTTCCTCATTGTCACTATTTATCCTAAAATCTTTGGTTACTGTTCCCTCGTTGAGGAGGATGACTTGACTTGGTTATCTCAAGAGAGTTGTTTTTGTTGTATCAGTTTAGATTTCTTAGTAAAAAGATACGGCGACGAGTTATTTGTGCACCTATGGCGGATGTTGAAAATTTCTGGCTTATTCGATCTTTTAGGACCTTGCTGTATTTTTCTTTAAGATTATTAATATACACGGTTCGCCTTGAAATTCTATTCAAAATCTGTTGAGGGATATGATTAGTGTTATCGGCCTAGATACGGTTCTTTGACTTTCATAATAAAGTTAAGTCGGGACTTCCTGGTGGCTATGTGACATCTGTATGTTGAAGAAGAACGACGTAGGAGTAGATTGATCGCCTGGGGTTTATGAGATGTATTTCGACTTGTAGCAATCTAATTTGCATGCATTGGAATGTGGTCAGCCGCATTGCTGTCACTTTCATGTGGTAATTTGATGTCCGGCGGCTTTTATTTTACAAGAGTTCCTTTGTTTTGAAAATTGAAATTGTTTAGCTGAATATTAATATGAAGTTTGGACGCAACTACTTCCTAAAATGGGTAAAAATTTCAGTTAATTTCAGGTTTCGATAGATTGAGGGGGGCTTGGACCTTACTGTTATTCATTCAATTGATATGTTTTTTTCTTACATATGATGGTAACGAAGTGTTAGACGTTGGCTTTTGACTGGCTCTTGACAGGTGGAGGGAAAAAATTGTAAATCGAGAGAGGATAGAAATGGGCTAGCTCTTCTGAAGCTCAAGAGGCTTCAGGCTACAAATTCTGAAACTGCCAACAAAACTTCATCTGTCAAGAATATGATGAATAGAAGTGGAGGTGATGCTTTAAGGGTCTCATCTACTTGTGGTGTGAGATTACTTAGTGGCAATGTAGAAACCTTTTCTCGTTCAAGTGGCATGTCGAATGAGAGGGATGTCTTTTCTAAAAGGAGAGTAGACAAGTTTGAGTATGATGATTTAGAGTGGACCGAAAAGATTCCGGAATGCCCTGTATATTCTCCGTCAAAGGAGGAATTTGAGGATCCTTTGGTCTATTTGCAAAAGATAGCTCCTGAAGCCTCAAAATACGGTGAGCTACTTGCCTCCTGTCTATAAGTTGCTTTGACCTTTGAAGTTTGGCTTTTGTATGCATACAAATATTTTCGTGGAAAAATATGCTGTTTTGTTTTGTGTGATGAAATGACGTCTCTTCTATTTTTACTGAAAGAATGGAACATAGTATTTGTTCTGGGCAAACTAGAAGCATCTTTTGAAATTGATCGCTAATCACACACTATTGGGTATACCTGGGTTAGATTTTTATGTAATTGACGCTAACACTACCAAAAGATTTTTCATGCAACAATAGAAGTTAAAACAAAGTCGATTCTTTCTCCTCGTAAGTGATGGAGGAAATAACTCGATATTGTCGGTATGCAATTGGATACTGCAAGAGCTAAGGAAGTTAATGTGATTTGGACTGGACAAAAATAATTTCCAAAAATATGTCAAGAAGCTTATTTATGCTAACATTATCTCACCTTTTATGTCACAGTCCTTTTTGAATTCCCCCAATGAGATTACCAGAAAGCTTTCTAGGAACCATTTTCTTTTTTGTCTTCTTTCCCAGCACAACTTTGTTGTTTTCTGTGATGGCCCAAATGTAACTGATATTTACTTTCTTTTTTTTTTTTTTTTTAAATAAACTGGGACTTTCAGGCATATGCAAGATTATCTCCCCACTGATTGCTTCTGTTCCTGCTGGTGCTTTATTAAGTAAGGAGAAACCAGGTTTCAAGTTTACAACGAGAGTGCAACCTTTTCGCTTTGCTGAATGGGATACTGATGATCAGGTTACCTTTTACATGAGTGGCAGGTGAGCATTCTTTGTATACACATGAAATTTGGATTATATCTCTGGTACTGAATATGTAACCTGTCATTTTAGGAACTATTCATTTCGCGATTTTGAAAAATTTGCGAACAAGATATATGCCCGTAGATATAGTAGTTCTGGATGTCTACCTGCCTCATATATGGAAAAGGAATTTTGGCGTGAAATTTCTTGTGGAAGGACGGAAAGTGTAGAATATGCTTGCGATGTTGAGGGTAGTGCCTTTTCATCTTCTCCATCTGATGAGCTTGGGACAAGTAAATGGAATTTGAAGGTGTTTCTCTTTCTTTGTGTGTGCTAAATGGAAAAATGAGGCTTAACAGTTTAAAAAACAAAAAATGCGTACATAGTAGAAATGAACTCATACGTTTGCTATGCTTGTTAGTTTTTGACGACCCATGTTTTTAGACCATCGCTGGAGCTGGAAATTCAAGCCGATTAGTTAGGATATATGTGACGTATGCATATCTGTAAAAAGAGTTAATGGCACACCTTGAAACAATAGTAAACATGCAGTAATTTGCCATCAAATTTTTGTTGCTAATGCTCACTCCTAGGTTTTGCTCTAGCGTTTTTCAAAGAAAAAGGTATTACTTTACGACATTGAAAGCGTCATCTTGTGAGACAAATTTATTCTTCTCTTCCACTTACTTTGAATTGGAAGGAATTTATTCTTCTCTTCCACTTACTTTGTATTAATTTATTCTTCTCTTAATGAGAAAATAAACATAGTCAACAAGGAATTTCACTTCTTAGAAGTAACATTTGTAGATGTTGATGTGTTCATCTCCTAAAATGTATGTTTGCTTATTCTCGTATATTGCATTTTGTTCCAGAATCTTTCTCGGCTGCCCAAGTCCATACTACGCCTGCTGGAAAATCCAATACCGGTAGGGTGGTTACTTTATATATCATGCACCATCTTGTTAGAACTAAATGTGTTAAATGATTTTTTTATTGGCATCTATAACAGGGAGTAACGGACCCCATGCTTTATATTGGAATGCTGTTTAGTATGTTTGCGTGGCATGTGGAGGATCATTATCTATACAGGTAGGTGTTCTTATATTACCGTTGTTGGAAATCAGATAGACTTTTTGGTTTATATTAGATTTTTGTCAGTTTTTATTGGCACCCACTGTTTTATGTTGATAATTTTGAGGTACTAAGTGATACCTTCAAGTTCGTGTTAGTCCTTCACCTAATTAACTATTCACTTGTTGCAGTATTAATTATCATCATTGTGGGGCATCTAAAACTTGGTATGGCATTCCTGGTCAAGCAGCTTTGCAGTTTGAAAATGTTGTCAGGGAGCATGTATACACCCAGGATATCTTATCAACTGTTGGAGAGGATGGAGCATTTGACGTGCTTCTGGGGAAAACAACGTTGTTTCCACCCAGTATTTTGTTGGATCATAAGGTGCCTGTATACAGAGCTGTCCAGAAACCCGGGGAGTTTGTAATCACCTTCCCCAGAGCATATCATGCTGGATTCAGTCATGGTAAGACATTATAGACTCCGACTTTGCAGATTCATTGTCATTTATTACGATTGCTCATTATCTATCATCCTTTAATTTCCCCTTTCCTTGGATTGCACAGGCTTCAATTGTGGTGAAGCAGTAAACTTTGCAATGGGTGATTGGTTCCCCCTGGGTGCTGTTGCCAGCCAGCGGTATGCACTCCTGAACAGGATGCCTCTACTTCCTCATGAAGAGCTTCTATGTAAAGAAGCAATGCTTCTCTATACAAATTCAGAACTTGTAGACCCACATTATGCTTCTGCAGAGTCAACCTCTCATTATTCTATCAAGACTTCTTTTGTGAGTATGATTCGCTTCCAGCACCGCGCTCGGTGGTCTTTGATGAAATCAAGAACATGCACTGGTGTTTCACCAAATTTTCATGGAACCATTCTTTGCAGCTTGTGCAAACGTGACTGCTATATTTCTTATATCAACTGCAATTGTTATGGACATCCAGTGTGTCTTCGTCATGGTATGCTCATCTCCCTCGTTGATTTAATCTAATAACTTGATGAGTACTCATTATGCTCGATTACCCTCTAATTGTGATTGTTATTTTCTGTTCATAAATGTATATTTCTGAAGCCTTTAATTTATGCAGCACGTGGATATATCAGCAATTTGATTTCATAGAAATTACACAAAAATGGAAAAAAAAATACTATGATATCTGTAATAATTTGTCTTTCTTTTCCTAAAAAAATAATGTCTTATGTTTATGAAATTTTTTATGCTTTTGGTTGTTACTGATCAATGGATTTCTGAACCAGATATCAAATCTCTGAATTTCTCGTGTGGTAGCAACCGTACACTCTTCTCGTGTGAGGATATTTTAGAAATGGAATCTGCAGCTCAGAAATTTGAGCAGGAGTGTGGAACATTGGATGAGATTGGGGGGCAAGCTTATAATGGTGAAGAATTATATTCTTATCCTCTGTTAAATTTATTTAAACGAGATGTTGTGGACGGATACACTCCTTATTGCAAGATAGAAGTGCAGTTGAATTCTGAATTTACTGCTGCGGCTATCTGTCGCTTGGGAGAAAATGAGTGTGTTTCCAGTAGCCAGCCTACACAAAGTTGTATCACTGAAAACCATAGACCTGAACCATCAGATCCATCTCTCTCTTTTGAAGCGTCAACTTTTTGTTCAATTGTAGACTATAATGAAACACTGTCCACCACTAGCCATGTAAGACCTGATTTCGAGCTCAACTTATCCATTTTTGTTTGTGACTTTCTTGATCAAAGTTGCCATGTTTAGAGTATTGAAAGAATAATTATTGATACTATTTTCTCAAACAGGTACAAAAAAATTCAAGTTTTGAACAGTCTTCTGAAGTTTCGAACAGGGCGCTTGAATCATCACGTAACAATTGCTCAAGTAAATCTCCAGGCAGTGTACGTGTATCAGAGCTAACGACTGTTGTAGATCGTGAAAGTGATGATTCTGATACAGAAATTTTTAGGGTCAAGCGTCGCCCTCTGAAGCTGGATAAAAAGACCGGGAGCGATGCCACATCTTTAAAACATTTTGCTAGCCAGGTACTGTTGTTTTGGCCATCTTAAAATCTGGTCGTGGTTGATTTATTCTGAAAGTCTAGCATGAGAAAACTTATAACTTTCGTCTCGTCTAAAAGTACTTCTATTTTTTCAAAAGTTGCACACTTGCTCTTGAACTTTCATAAACGTTTCAAAATATCTTTGAGATAAAAATTTGTTAAAATATTTGCACAAAAATTAGAACAAAAAATAGTATTGCCATAATCTAGAACAATAATTGTCATAAGTCACTTTTTATGTCCAAGTTCTATCTTAACATTTCTCTACTTCAAGAATAGTTTTATAATATTTATGAAAACATTTCTCTACTTCAACAATAGTTTAGCAAATATTTATGAAAAGAATTCTCTACTTCAACGATAGTTCAGCAAGAATAGAAAAAAACAAATAATGTTTATAATTTAGCCAAAAATAATTTAATGAAAAATTACCTTTTGTTATGCTTATTATTATTATTTTTTTTTTGGGGGTCTTAATTATTTTTATATGCATTGAATCTTGGCTTTTTGTGTAGACAATAATTATTTATCATTCATCATTTCATACGAATAATGTCTTTATCAAACATTCAACAAGATACTTGAAAATAATGAGACACTCTCATTGCCCATCATGAGAAGTCTTTCATTATTTCCAAGTCTATTTGATTAACTTGTTTTTCCGTTGCTAGTGGTACTATATTTTCAATTCTTTCTGAAATTTGGGATCTGTTCATCATTATAGCAGGATGGCCGCAAAAGATTGAAGAGACTCCAAACAAATGGGAATTCTGAGGGAGTAACGCCATCGTATGGTCGTGGAACTGACAACTCACGTTATAAATTATACCCTTCCAGTACTTACAAGGACTCTGCAGAGAGTGATGCAATTGACAAGTATAGCAGAGGGAGTACTATTCCCATTTCTACTATGTGCCAGAGATTCAGCAAGGAGAAACTAAATAGTAATAGACAGCGCGTCTATGAACTCAACAATCGCAGGAGGGAAAGGTTTCAGCATGAGATGGGAAAGCCCAAAAGGGTACTACATCCACATCCCTCTATGGACACTGGGTCAAAGCGTGTCAAAATTAGAGGCCCAACACCCGGTCGGCCCGATTGATCCTAATGGGCCTGAAGCTCGGCTATGGTGGCCTTACCTCTCTCTCTGTACAGCCGCATTTGATAGAGAGCCTGACTTTGCTAATCTTAGTCTTCATTAATGGGGGTTCTAACCACAACACAATGGAAAAGCCATAGATGATTTGATGATATGATTATTCTTCTGGGAGCAGTGATACAGCCATTTAACCTAGGATGCAACATTTTAACATTCTTTGTGAAGGCCTTAAAAATGGGGGCCGTTCGCACTCAGTCACATGTGGCGATGATGATGATGATGATTCAGATTCTTGAGGGTAACCCGAGTCGGTACCGGGCCATTTATCCCGCCGTCCTGGGACAACCTTATCTGCAGCAGCTCTGCTTTAAGCAGGTAGATGGTTTAATCAATTTGATGACTAGTTTTTATTCTTCTTTTCTCACTTCCCTTTTTGTGAGGTGGGGATTCCCACGTTCATTTGAAAAAAGAAAAAAAAAAAAAAAAAGAATACATAGCGCTCTCGCTGCTTCCATTTTCACGTTCTTTATTCTTTCTGTAGCGACAGGTTACATGTACCTTGGACTACTCGAATAAAATGCGAAGAATTTCCTTCTTTGTCACTTGTTGCTAACACTTGGAATCTAGACACGAACAGTAGGTTTTGTTTGAAGAATATTAACTGCTATCATCTCATGCAGAGAGACAATATTTTGGGTCTCGTATTCTTGTGGTGGGGGCAATAGGCAAAGCGCTGCTGCTCCCAGTCCCAGGTAAAGGACATGTTTGAATGAGTGGTGATATTGTTTTATTCTGTTTAGAGATATGGTTGCGTGAGACAAAACTATCCCCCACCCATCGTCATTTCCACCTTTTTATTCCCCCACCCCTTAAAGATGAAAAGAGAATATATTTGGTTTGAATGGTGGGGGAAGGTACCAAACCAGAATTTTTAGAATGAGAAAGGAACCTTTTTTTTCCTTTTGAAAATAGCTTCGTCCATTATAGCCCTTCAATATTGATTTGGTGGAATACGTTAGGTAATGTTTCTTATGAAGTGAATAACGTGTGGGTGTAGAACTGGGGGTCTGTGTATATCAGGTTTTGTGGGAATTTCTTTTAGTTCATGAATTTTTTAGGCTTCAAAAATTAACAACCCACTGATGGAACATAAGTTACAAGTTTGAATTTAATTGATTCATTTTATTTTTATTTTTATTTTGTATGATTTAAATAGACCTAATTTTAACCAATTAGATAGATATGAAATATAGATGAGGTTTGGGCTGATGATTGATTTTATGTTTAATCTTTTGTACTTTTGGACTTATTTAATTTTCGCAACTTAACCTATTGAACTATGCTTTTGATTGAAATATATAATTCTTCTTTTTCTTGACTTTCGGTCATAGATTTATTTGACACGTAATTTAAGATTTAGCTTTTGCACTTAGAAGTCTTTTTTTGCAAAAGATTCAAAATGTTTCATCTTTTTTGTTGATGTTGTTATGTTACTTTATTTGCTTAAATTGTTTGGGTTCCTATGACTTCGACAACTAGCTTTTATTGGATATTAAAACAAACAAAGTCTTTCCTCTTTCCCCTCCAAAACGTGCACAAAATTCAACATTTTTTTTGTTTTGTTTTCCGACTGATTATCTCATCCTATTGGAAAAATATTAAATAATCCAGTGTGCTTCTTGTTCGAATTCTCATTTCTGGCTAAGATTCGAGAAGAAAGTTGGGGCGTTTTGAACCTTGGATTTCAAAGCCCAATATTACACGAAGCCCATTAAAAGCAAAAGCAAAATTTTCACGTTGATTCCATCATCTCTTTCTCTCGACTCACTTTCCTTTTAGATTGGAGTATATGTGTTAAGTAGGTCGCATTGGTTTTAGGGTTAAAATTTGCATTGAACCAACATACGGGTTCAATTCTTACCAAAATCTTGTATTTGTTAACAAATCATTAGGAGGAGTAGTCTCGTTGATTAATTAAGAGGAGGATCATAGATTTATATGTAGGAACACTATTCCATTGGTAGCTCACATGAGACAACCCTGTTCTCAGTAATGAGGTCAAGGTCGAGTTTTTTTTTTTTTTTTTAAGATAAATCTAACCAACATGAACTTAGACGTAGATGAGTCTTACCGGAATAGCCATTCACGGAGAACACAAGAAAATGTCTCCTTGGCCTCTGCTGACTCAAGGAGAAGTAGAGTGAAATGGATCAAATTAAAAATATACCATTGAGGCACGTGAAGTTAGGTTAAGTTCTCCAAGTCAGATTTTGACATTAACAACGGTAATAATAATAATAAAAATAAAATAGGGTTTATGCTTTAAAATTTTTTGAACTTGATCGAAGTGATAATCGATTACCTTACTAAGTATATACATATTAAATAAAGCATAGCTCATATAACGATAAGATAAGGTAAGAAAGTGTAACAAAATAATATATTCAATAGAAGCAAAGTGGGTATGGAAGTTTGGGTATTTTGTTGATATGTGACCAAATCCCATAAAACAAGGTATGGATGTAAATTTGACAAACATTTAATTAATTAAAAATAAAGTATTAATGTGAGATTCTCCCTTAAATTTGACCAAATCAATGTTTTTAAATAAATGTTTGAATTTCTTGTCTTCACAACCCCTTTTGTCTTTGTCTTACCTTTGGTTAAATTAGTCAAAAACATTTTGAATTTGAGGTTATGACCTCTAGATTACCCATGCAAGATTTTTTTTTTTTTTTTTTTTTTTTTAAACAAGACTGAAGTTGTAGATTATTTATTTATATATATATATATATAAATTGAGTTAGATAGGGTTGGAATTTGACAAGGTTAGAGACGGGAAATATAATCTTCGTCCTCAGCCTTATTTATGTTAGTAAATATAAGACATAACTTGATTGAGGATAATCTTTTCTCTTAAAAACAACTCAAATATTGAGCAATTAAGAATTTCATAGTCAGGCCTATAATATCCCTTAAATTTACCAAAAATTCCAATTTTACCTCTCTCAACTATAAAAGTTTCATTGCAACCTTTTAATTTTGAAATTAAAAAAAAAAAATATATATATATTTTATAAAACTAAATTTTTTCAAAAATCTAGGGGTATAGTTGAAATTTATCAAGATATTTTGTAAAGTTTATTTATTTTTAATTATGAAAAAAAAAAACAATTGTAAATTATCCCAATGTAAGAAAATTCAAGAGATTTAATTTATTAATTTGTATAGAAAACAGAAAAGAATTAAATGCTTTGAATCTTGTTCCATATATTCACAAATTAGAAACCCTAATGTAGAATTCCAAGGGATGGTTGACATTTAATGCCATTATTAATTAATCTTAATAAACAATTAGAAGACTGATTTATCTTAATTATGATTAACAAATATGTCAGTCTTAAATTTTTATTTATTATATTTAATTCCCGCATTTATTGCTCCCAAGATTATTTCATAATTTTTTATATTGTTGTCAGAAAATAGACCAAAACCTAATAATAATAATAATAATATTATTATTATTATTTTATTTGTTTGTATTTAGTTTATGGTTTTCTTAATTCTAAACCCTAACCTAAGCAAACAACCAAATCTTAATTAATAATTTAAATTCTCTATTCCCATATTTCTAAAAAAATAATATATAAAATAGAATAAATTACATGGCCCTATAAATAAGGATATTGCTTTTCTTTGTCATTATACCATTCTTTTTATTTAATTCTCTACTATTTTTTAATTTCTTTTTTTTTTCCATTCACTAAATAAAAAAGAAAAAAAGTGGTTCGATCAAATTTACTCGTTTGTCGAATAAGTTCATAGGTTCCTTAAAATTAGTTTGAGTTGAGTAGTGTCGTTTTTAATTCCATAATTATTATTTTTTTGATTACTTCCTTTTAAACTTTTTGAATACAATTTTTTTTTTAAATATATATTAAAATTGAGCTACACATTTTAATTCAATATTTTAAAATAAATAAGTAAATATTTTAAATATTAATATTTACTTTCATTATAAATAAATAAAAGAAATTTAAACAAATGAAACATCCAAATCAACTCAACCCAACTCAAAATTTAAGATTGGTCCAAAAGATTTTTTTAACCCAACCCATATACATTCCTACTGTTCGGGGTGACAAAAAAAAAAAAAAAAAAAATCTTAACCCAAGTTTCAATCCAATGAGATTGAAAAAAAAAAATGACTCAATAAATTAAACATAGTTTATATCAATTACTTGATGATAAATAACTCTCAAAATCCAATTATTTGGATATGAATTGATGGAACAAATTTATGTAAATATACTAAGAACACTATAATTTATTGTGGAGAGAGAGATATTAATTAATTAATTAATTAATTAATTAATTAATTAACACAAAGAATAAAAAAGGATAAAAGGGTCAAAGTTTAAGATAAGGTTGTAGGCTATATATTCTACATAGGGTTGAACAAACCCTAATTAAAATGCCCATTGTCTAAACCTATTTAGCTTTATTATAAAGTTTCACATTTTGCCAATAATCTTTTGACCAAAACATCTTTCAAATTAAATAATAATAATATCCAAATTAAATATTACAAAAAAAAAAAAAAAAAAAAAAGTTTAAATGTTTTGTATAGTTTTTCCAAAAGTAATAACTTTAAATGTAGATTTTTTTTTGTTGGAGGATGAAAAAGAGAATTCATGTTTTACGGGAGATTCCACGTCGATTCGAGAGGGGAACGAACCATTCCTTATAATGGTGTTGAAACCTCTCCCTAGCAGATATATTTTAAAATCGTGAGACTAATGACGATATGTAATGGGTCAAAACGGACAGTATCTGCTAGAGGTGGACTTCGGCTATTACAAATAGTATAGGGTTAAGATACCAAACAATGTGTCAGTGAGTACGTTGAGCCCTCAAGGAGGGTGAATTGTGAGATCCTACGTTGGTTGGAGAGAAGAACGAAACATTTATTACAAGGGTGTGAAAACTTCTCCCTAGCAAACACTATTTAAAATCGTGAGGCTAACGACGATATGTAACGGGTCAAAATGGACAGTATCTGCTAGAGGTGGACTTAGGCTATTACAAATAATATTAGGGTTAGACACCAAATAGTGTGCCAGTGAGGACGTTGGCCTCCAAGAAGGTGAATTGTGAGATCCTACATTTGTTGGAGAGGAGAATGAAACATTTCTTATAAGGGTGTGGAAACTTCTCCTTGTATTAGAGCTAGACACAAGACATTGTGTCATTGACGACGCTGGGCCTCTAAGGAGGGTGAATTGTGAACTTCTACGTTAGTTGGAGAGAAGAGCGAAGCATTTCTTACAAGAGTGTGAAAACTTCTTCCTAGCAAACTCGATTTAAAATCGTGAGGCTAATAACGATATGTAAAATCGCATTGGATGTTGTCTCGGTTCATTCATATACGCTTCTAATGTTTATAACTATTGTCGGGTCAACTTTGATTAAAAAAAAATCCACCATTATTTGTGTCTTAATCGAAATGTCGTAAATTGACACGATTTTGTGTAACCCTTTCTCGTATATAATTAATTAGTTTTTCCTCCTCGAGAGTTTCTTAAAAAGTTGTTTCATTCGATCAAAACACTTCTTTTAAAAGATATCCCGAACCCGACCTTTAACTAATGAACAACGAACTATCAATTAATTGATGTAAATTAACAAAGTCAAAAGAAGATTTAGTTTCTAAACCATTACCAATTCCAATATGATAATTTCATTCATGGTAACAATCTTCAAGATGCAACTTAATTTATGTTCTTAAGAAGAAATTTTCTCAATTTCATGGCAGTGCCGAGTTCGTTCCTCCCTCTTTCTCTGTTCTTTCTCTTTCTCGATCTCGATCTCGATCTCTCTATCCCTTTCTCTATGTGCCTACGTTGTCAAGAATGTGTTGATGAAGGAGTATATGAGAGTGAGGAGGCTTTAAAAGGTCGTGGGGCGGTTATCTCCTGCGAAAATGACGCCTCATCGAAAATCTCGCAATTTCCGACGAGGTTTGAATTTATTTATTTTAAATATGGGTCGTTAGAGAAAAAGTTTTGTCTCTAATAATAAAGCCTAAATTTCCAAATTAACAATAAAATCTTCCATTTTTAACTTCTAGAGAAATCAATCATGAGTTTCAATATATAAACAAAGGGGAAATTAGCAAAAAAAAAACCCTAGGATTCTTTTTTTCCCCTTTTTCTTCAAATTAGGGTTTTGAATGAAATGGGAAATTTTCTTGTTCGTTTTATCAAGCGAAAGCAACTAAGCTCGTTCAATTCCCACAAATGACCTTAATCAATTTCGAGAAAAATATATTGAGAAACATTTTAGGGTTTAGAGTTTAGGATATGAGACTCACGAGCTACAATGTTTTTTGTCAAATTAAGGGTCAAAATTAAGATAAAACTAAACTTATAGACCTATCTAAAATAACATCGATACACGTTCAGACCCGGTAAATGATAACTTGAACATAACTCAAACGTTGAAGCACGAATAATGTCGATATATTTTAACAATGTTTTCTATAAGTTAAAGGTTCAAATCTTCGCCCTTAATTTTTTTTAAAAAGTTTTGAGGTTAAACGTAAAAGGTAAGGGGTAGTTTGGTAATTATGCCACGAAAACGACATTGGGATGAATTTTTGGGAAAAGAAGAAAAAAAAAAGAAAAAGAGGGAATGATGAAAACAAAGCATTGGTTTCAGTTCAAAAAAAGGGAATTTTGTGAGTGAGAGGAAGCTAGAAAGGTAAGAGAATGAGTTGTTAAGGGACAAATCCACATATTAAAGTTCTAACTCTAAAATATTAAATTTAAATAAATATATTTTCCATTTTTTCTTATTAAAAAAAACTAAATTAATAAAAATATTATCTAATTTTACTTTTTTTTTTTTCAAAAATACCCTTAAACTTGATAATACTTATTTTTTTAAAAAAAATTAAATATATTTTTATGGTTAGTACCCGTTTTAAAAATACTCTTAAAT
This sequence comes from Cucurbita maxima, assembly GCF_002738345.1. NCBI lineage: Eukaryota > Viridiplantae > Streptophyta > Magnoliopsida > Cucurbitales > Cucurbitaceae > Cucurbita > Cucurbita maxima. The sequence goes on from NW_019272044.1 coordinate 2,689,966, forward strand.
TTTTAAGTAATATTAAAAAGTTTGAAGATAATCTATGAAATGTTGATAGACGTTCGTAGTTTTATTTGATAGCATATTTCAAATTATTATTATTATTTTCTTAAATTCAATAAAATATATCTTAAAATAAATCTCTCTGTGAAGTGTCATTTTCTCACATATACTTCACTCAAAAGAAACAACCATTCACTTCATATACCTTCTGCTCTCTCTCTCCCAACTCTCTCCCAAATCTCTCTCTTTCTCTCCCAAATCTCTGCCACTACTCTCTTAAATTTGATAAAAACCCCCTCTTCAAAGAACACCAGAAATCTCTCTCTCTCTCTCTCTCTCTCTCTCTCTCTCTCTCTCTCTCATCAGTTGAAGAAGAAGAAGAAGAAGAAATGGAACTGTTTGGAGGGCAACCAGACTTATCTCTTCAAATTAGGCCTCCAAATTCAAAACCCTCTTCCAAGGGAAGCTGGAGAACACAGCAACCCATTTCCTCTATTCCTTCACACAACCCTCTGGATTTCCTCTTTTTCAATAACTTCCCTTCTTCTTCTTCTTCTTCTTCTTCTTCTTCTTCTTCTTCTTCTAATTTTGGCCCTTCTCTTTCTAATCCTAATCCCTCCCATTTCCTCCACCACCATCTCCTCCCCGCAGCTACCAATGTCGGTGGTGGTGGTGGCGGCGGAGTTTTCCACGGTCATCCCCGTGATCTTCATCATCAAGGCCTTGGATTCTCGACACCCATTAGGGGAATTCCCGTCTATCAAAACCCTCCTTCCTCTTCTTCTTCTTCCTCTTCTTACCCGATATTTGGGAGTGGCGGTGGCGGCGGCGGTGGTGGCATTCAATTTAACTACAACGCCCTTCGATCGAGATTATTGGCGAGGTTTCCAGCCAAACGGAGTATCCGTTCGCCGAGAATGAGGTGGACTACCACTCTCCATGCTCGTTTTGTTCATGTTGTTGAGTTTTTAGGTGGCCATGAAAGTAAGTAAAAGCTTACACTCATATCTCTCTCTCTAACTTTTTCCTCTCTCTTTCTTTCCCATTTTTTCTCTCTCTAAAAAGCTTGCAAAGATTCATTCCTCTCAAAGTTTTTTCTTCAAATTTCTCTTTTTTGAGCTTGATTGAAAAAACCCACCTTGTTTTTTTTCTTTAATTCTTCACTCTCTCACTACATATTTGCAAATTTTCATCTCTCTCTCTCCTCCTTTTCTCTCTCTAAAACTAGAGAGAGAAAGAGAACTTTCCAAAAGAAAAAAAAATGAAACTCTCTCTCTCTCTAGACATGAATTCAACAGCTCTGATTTTTATATCTGAAATTTTTCGATGTGGGATTTGATGATTAGGAGCCACACCCAAATCAGTTCTTGAGCTCATGGACGTCAAAGATCTCACCTTGGCTCATGTCAAGTCCCATTTGCAGGTTTGAATCACTCCCTTTCTCTCTCTAAAAAATGGGTTATTTACGTTTGAATCACTCCATTTTCTCTCTCTAAAAAATGGGTTCTTTAGGTTTGAATCACTCCATTTTCTCTCTCTAAAAATGGGTTCTTCTCTCTCTAGAAAATGGGTTCTTCTCTCTCTAGAAAATGGGTTATTTAGGTTTGAATCAGTTCTTGAGGTGTGCTTAGATTCAAAATAATTAGGAGTATGGTGGGGTTGGGGTTGGTAGCAAAGCTGGTCGGATTATGAAGAAACTTCTGCATTATTGTACTTTAATATTTACGAACCTGAAACCATTAATATATGGCCTTCACATTTCTAACTATAAATGTTTCAAACTTCAAGGGCCTTTCATAAATTTCTTGCACTCATAAGGGCTCTTCTGCAATTTTTCTTTCTCCACCTTTTTTTTTCACTTTTAGAGAGAAACAGAGAGAGAGAGATTGGTTCGAGATGTAATGTTTTCGGACTCCCCGTCCGTCTTAAACGACTCTCGGAGTTCATGCTGATAACGAGAAATTATCCGAAGAAACCGTCACAACCTAGCTAAATAATTTCTGTGATATCCCACATCGGTTGAGGGAGGATAACGAAACACCCTTGATAAAGCATATTCGTTTTAAAAATCTTGAAGAAAAGTCAAAATAAGACAATATCTGCTGGTGATAGGTCTGAGGCCGTTATAGTTTCAATTCACCGTTAGATGTGTGGGAGAGAAACTGCAAACGTATCCCGAGCTTGTATTAAGTAGTTATGAACATGTCGATAAGCTTTTGAATCTACATTTAACGGTTGTTTTCACGATGGGCTCGTTAAATAATTTTTCTTCTTCTAAAATTAGGGTTTTTGTGATATTTATATAATCCCTTCATCTCTTTTTACAGATGTATAGAACGGTAAAGACCACTGACAAAGCTGCTGCTGCTGTAGCTTCTTCCGGTAAATTTAACCCTTTTTTCATCAAAGTTAGCACGTTTTGCCTAATACGTTAATTTTTTTTATTAGAATTAACACGAGTTTAAGTTACGATATAAATGTAGGGAATTCGGAAGTTTACGATCAAAATAGGTCATCGAGAGATACAACAACAAAAGATACAACGTACGAAAACGAGAAGTCATCAAGAACAAGACTTAACACTCCGACCACTGATTCTCCTCGGCATCAACTCTCGCCATCCTTCCACCAAGAATTTCGTAAAACCGTCAATGGAGAACAAGATCATCGTCGTACTCACACCGACCTTCCTGCCTTATGGAGTAATTCTTCGAGGTAAAACATAAAACCCTAGCTCCCTTCTCGAGAAATTATTAATACATATGATTGTCTATTCTAAACCGTTTGATATACGAGAGGGTTAAAAACGATACGATGACGTTTTTTTCTTTTCTTTAATATTAGAGAAGCTTTATTCCAAGGCATTATTCCAAAGGATTCCTCAGACAACCAGGCCTCTCAGCTTGATCAGGTACTTCATTTTCTAATATTTATAACAATTATTTTCCAAAATTAAATGCTACCCATTTCTTAAAAATCAGTAAAAAAATAGATTTTTACATAATTAATTTAATTTTAATTTAATTTTTAATTTTTTTAAAATATTAGAGATATTTGGAAGACAAGAGCTCAAGCCATGAAAGAACATCAGATGGAAGCTCACTGACAAATCTTTCAGCTGGAACCAGCCCACAAAAACCCAATTTGGAATTCACTTTAGGAATATCCATTTAGAATTTATTATTATTATTATTATTATTATTATTATTATTATTTGTAATAAAAATTTACCAGAAGAGAAAAAAAAAATTAATCAAAGGAAAAAAGAGACAGAAAAATAACCAAAAGAAGAAAAGAGTGGAAAAAAAACATGTTTTTTTTTTTTTTTTTTGATGTTTTTTTGTTTTTCATCAAGGTTGGCTATTAGTATATTCTATGTGAAATTATAATTAAGAATGTAATTTCTTTTTAATATTTCTCGATGTAAATACATAAAAATCAAGGCCATCATGCATGCAATTCATTTTGAGAGAATTTTCTATTTATTTCCTTTATTTTTCAACTTTGTTAAATATTTTTAAATTAAATTTTCTCATTTCTAACAAAATTTGGAACATGGAACCGTGTTAGGAGTATTGCGTACTTAAACATTATACCAATTGTGGTTGGCCCAATAGTTTTCCGTGTGACGATGACCTAGAATAAGTGGCGATTCAAATTACAGTTTTAGGTCACTGCCACGTCATTCTAGGTCGATCTTATAACTTATGATAGATTATGGACGTTTTCTAAATAAAGGATAACGTTTGTTTGTGTTTTTATAATCTATCCTTTCTTAATGTTGTAGACCCCAAATCACTTGTAGATAGTACTAATAGAGCTGATAATAAAACGAGATTAGTATTTATACTGCCGTAGAGATCTCAATTTTCATTCTCTTCGAATTCATATTTTTTAGCAAATGAATACCTGTGAGATTCCACATCAGTTGGAGAGGAGAACAAAACATTCTTTACAAGGGTGTGGAAACCTCTCTCTAACAGGCGAGTTTTAAAATCATGAGGCTGACGACGATACATAACAGGCTAAAGCGAACAATATTTGTTAACAATGGGTTTGAGCTGTTACTAATGATATCAAAGTTAGACACAGAGCTATGTGCTAGCTAGAACGCTAGACACCCGAGAGGGTGGATTGTGAGATCCGACATCGGTTTGAAGAGGGAATGAAACATTTCTTATAAGGGTGCGAAAACATCTCCTTAATAGACGCGTTAATATCTACCAACGATCTCGTCACCAACCTACCCTATTCTAGTTCGTACCAAAATTTAAAAGTTACCCTAAGAGTCATTATCAAAATCATTACTTTAGTTATTGCACTTTGAATTTGGGAATTTGGGAATGGATAAAAGCCTTAAAAATGCCACATTTACTTTTGTGACTTTTTTAAAAAGAATGGCTCTCAATTGTAGTTTTGAATGCCATTTCACCAACAAAGGGAACAAAGTATTACCCTAAACCCTTTAATTCATTACAATTTATCTTTTTTTAAAAAAAAATTATTAATAATTATAAAAGAATTTGAATAACCCACGAACTAAAATTTTCATAATTGATGAACTGATGAGTCGTTTTCGAATAATTCTCGATAAGTACTTGTTTACTAAACTAAGGTCTTCTTAACTGATGCATTGATGAGTCGTCTTTGTGTCCCGACTTTTAATAATTCAAAAAAGTTAACTATAAGTAGATTTATATTCGGTTCTCAATCATTTAGCTTTTGAAATAGATGAATAATGCCAACCATTTAGGTTTGAACGAGAGAATAAAGATATGCACGAACAAAAAGATAGGTATTACTTATATCGCTTTTTTGAACATGGAATATGGTGGGCGAACTTGTTGAATTTCAACATAGACATTGAGTAAAATGAGTTAGCTTTAACACGGTTTCTCTTTATTAAAATTATACGAGCCACTTTTTTCTTTTTATTTATTTATTTATTTTATTTTGCTGGTGAAAAATCATCAACAACAACTTGGAAGAAAAAGTCACTTAAAATTTATATTAAAATTAAAATAATTAATATTGAAAAATAATGGGAACTTTAATAAATTAAAAATAATAATAAATATTTCATAAAAATAAAATTTTAATCTAAAAAAATACACCCAAAAAGTGAGAATTCCAACTTTATTTTTATTGTTTTATTACTCACAAAAGTGGACGAAAATTTATTAATACAATGAATGAAATGAAGAATTATTTTTAGTATTTATTATTTCTAAATTAATTTTAAATATAATAAATAAAACTTGCACGTAAGGATCGAAAAGTAGTTGCCGTCAAAAGCCACAAAAATAAAATAAAAATAAAAAATTAAAAGAGAGAATAAAAGTTATATAGTAATTACTATATGAAAAAAAAAATATTATTACCATCTTTTCTTCGAAAATAAATAAATGAAATAAATTGATACATTACGACTCACAAAGAAAAGAGCTCATATGAATCTTCTCAATAGAAACCCCGAGCCACTTAGAACAGAAGTGGACATATTTGATCGACGATCAAGCAAATTATTTGGGAGGGCGTAAAGTAACATCATGAATACGGAGATTCGTTCCTGTCGAAGATTATAGAGAACAGTACGCTAGGTCACTCTCCATACCATTTGATACAGGCACTGAAACGATAAACCAAGTCATAATTTTGTGTCGTGTTAAGATATTTAAAGGACGAGGCTAAGAACGTTGAGGATGAAAATGAGACATTGAACGTTTTTTTTAAGCGTAGCCTATACGTTTTTTATATTATATTTTTATTTGTTAACTTATATTAATTACCACATTGATTCCAATTTTATTTATAACAGCTTTTAGATTTGCCTTTTTTGCTAAGAACACACACGTCGGTCAATAACATTCAATTGCAGAACCGAATTGTCAAATTATTTAACCATCATTACATTTGCGTTTAGGCCCACTTAATTCCACGTGGCGAAATCCAACACCCTTGATTTTCGAGCCCCTGCAGTCCCTGTCTTCCGTCAGATATGGATAGCGACGTGTGCTCTACTGGACCCTACCGTCCTTGATTTCATCTTTTTTTAAAATTAAAAAATATATAAAAAAAACCCTAAAGTTTACAATTTGTCTAAAATACAATAAATTAAACTTTTTAAAAAACATTTTAGACTTTAAAAAAGAAATTAAAAAGTACTCTATATCAAATATACTTTAAAAAATGTTTTAAAAATAGTCGTTTTTTAAATTTTATTAATACTTTTAATTTTTTTAAAAAAATACAAAATTACCAGGTAGTAATATTAATGTCTTAAATTAATAAAAAAAATTAAAAATTTGGAGATAATTTATAAAGTGTAAAAAGACGATATGTATTGGTATATTGGTAGTAATACCTTTATTATATTAAAATTAAAAGGGTTTAATGATACTTTATATATATATTATTATTATTTTTTAAATATTTAAAATTATAAATGGTTGCGTAAAGTTCAAATTATAAAATTTCCTTAGCACAACACAACGCATTATAAGGCGATATTCTCGCGGGGAGAAAAGAATAAATAAATAAAGCAATCGCACACACGCTTTCAATTTCTTCCCACGTGTGAAAGTGACATTTCAAAAAGAGCCGCAGTGGCTAAGCGACACGGTCAAAGACTCAGCACCCAGCGTCACCGCCAATCACCGTTGAGAGCGTTTTTAATTTATTTCATAATTTGGAAATCATTTTGTATATGATTGATGCCTCGCTGACGGCCCTGTCACCCTAGCACCAGTGTCGCACCTTTGTCCTTTCTACCCTTTTCCGTTGGGCAGCACGGGCAATCCAAACCTATTATACTCGGATTGTGACCATTCTTTATTAGTCCTGTCCTCTCGGGCAGTCTTTTCCTTTTCTACCCGGCATTCAAGAGGGCTATTTATTTTCTTTATTCTTTTTATTATTTATTTATTTATTTTTACTGAATATTAGAATGTATTTAAAATTGTACCTAATTACTTTAGCCACTTCTTTTCTCTTTATTTGTTCCCTGGTCCAAATATTCTTGCTATTTTGTCTCTAGATCCTTCCCCATCGATGCTTAATGGTAACGTTAGCAAAATAACAGTAGATCCTTACGAACAAATAAAGTTGATGCTCGAGGATACAATGGTTAAAAAATACGTAAAATAATAAAAATTATCATATATACTAACAGAATATACACTACTATAATATAATATTTAGAGAATATATTAGTTATAAAATATATATTATATATTTTATTTTATTATCAATGTTTAATTAGTTTATATTTTTTCTTATTTGTAAGTATCAGTTGTAGTTTGTATCATATTTAAAAGTTATGAATATCAATGGGAATACAAAGTTACGATTCTAATTCTATTTTTGTTTCTCATTCTTAACATGGTATCATAGCACTGATCTTGGTATGAATATTAAAATTTTCTCTTGAGTTCGGGTTTGGTATCAGAGCCAAAGCCAAAACCTAACTCAATCAATGAAGCCTTCACAGTTACTGATCATCCATCGTGATAAATCAAATCGAGTATCACAACAACCGTAACTTCCTTCTTTCAATAGCTTCCAAACCATCATCATTGTTTCCGAATCTCAATCATTCTACTAGACCTCTACTAGATCGAGAACTGTGGTTGGCAAACTGTTCTCGATCATCCAATATCAAGAATACGTTATAAGGATCTTCAAATTTCTCACGAAACATGTCAAAAAAAACGTATGAACAAATATATATGTAAAAAAAAAATGAAAATTATCATATATACCAACAAAATACACGATTCTTTTCAATAACTCAATCATAAGAACTTCAAAGTGAAGCATGCTCGGTTTTAAAAATTTATTTGTTCGGTGATTATTTAAATTTTTTCAGAAGCATGTGAGTGAACATAAAACATGTTAAAATGAAAAAAAAAATATTTTTTTAAATCTCCTAAATGTACTCATAAAAATTTAGAATAAAATACTAAATAAAATAAATTAGAGGGGTGAATTTGAAAATCCCAAAATCAAGAGGGGGTGGATGGAAAAATAAGTTGTCAGAACCTGTGACACTCTGACATTGTCATAAAGTTTTAATATGGATATTAAAACAATAATATAATAAAAACATTTATATATTTTTATATAAAATTTATCCCATAGTCTGCAGTGAATCATTCATTCATAATGGTAGGTTTTGAAAATGCAGTGTATGAAAAGAGGACGATGATGTGACGTGTGCTGAATTGTATGTATTATGACAGCTCCCTCCCATCTGTTTGGGCCCCACTTTTTTGTCGTTTTCCACACCATAAAAATAAAATTTGGTCTTTTAATTCCAAGCACGGAGCGAGAGCTCAAACAAACACTGAGTAGTGTACCAACGAGTATGTTTGTCCCCAAAAGAGGTAGATTATGAGATTCTACATCAGTCGGACAGAGAAATGAAACATTCATGATAAAGGTGGGTAAATCTTTTCTTAATAAATGCATTTTAAAAGTGTGAGGTTGACGGTGTACGAACAAGATATATAAAAATAAAAAGAAGGTAAATTATGAAATATAATGTGAACGCCCGAGCCCTATTTTACTTGTGATCGACTGTAATAAAATGAGTAAAAAGATAGATGCTCGGGATTAAAAGACTGTAGCAGTAATTTTTTATCTAAAGTATGTGGAAACGTGCAGGAAACACGAATAACAGTAAAATTTATCTTTTTTTTTTCTCCGATTTAATATTCTAAAATTAATTTTAAAATACCTATCATATAAAATAAGTTTTTCATTTTATATCTCGTTAAAAATTTGAAAAGAAAAATAAGAAAATTTTAATAAAAAATAAATACAAATTTTTAAGAAAAGGAGGGCCCATTAGCAAATATTTGGGCCTTTTAGGTACAAAAGGAATTGGGCCTTGAAAGGCGTCGTTGAGCCCACAGTATAAGTATCAAGTTATGGGCTCATTTTGGAGTGCTGAATATAAAATTCAAAAGACTCCGGTCACCATGTGCCGATCGCGCCTCCTGTAAACTCCTTATCCATTTTCCTCATTTTCTTCGCGCGAAGCTCTAATGGCTTCGGCGAGCTTTACCAGCGCTCTGTGTTTCTTTTCCCAAAACACTATAAGAAACCTCGAGGTCTCCTCTCCGATCTTCTATTCTAGCTCCAATGGCGTCGAATTCGCTTCCAATTCCATCGGTCTCACTTCCTGCACCGGCCTCCCTCCTGCAACTTCTCGTCTCAGTTCCCGTTTCACTCGTAACTGCTCCTCCAGCACCGCTCCAGTTCGCACTTTGGATTACGAGGTACTTCTTCTTCTATGATGTTTTTTGTTTAGTTCGTGGAAAAATTGGAACTCTGAATTGTATGTCGCTTCTTTTATATTGTTGAATCTCTTTGTAGTTTAGTCTGTACTAGCTGCGTTCATGATTTTTGGAAGTATTTCTTGGATAACCTTTCGCATTTCCTTCCAAAAGTGGTAAGCATTGTATCTGGACTGATTATTGTTAGAATGTGCTTCTCTTTTCCACTCGTTACTCTAGAACGGTGTATTTGATCAACATTCGTTGAACTAGAGGTTACAGAGCTGAAGTTTTGTATGCAGATGCCTTGTTGAAGCTGTGGTGAAATTTTGGGTGCTGTTTTATGTGTTGTCTTTATAAGACATGTAAGAAGTTTATTAGCAATGAATAATCAATCCATTTGCATTAGTTTAATACACATAATGTTTGAAACAAATTGGTTTATGTATCTCGTAATTACCATAACTCACTAAAATAGCATAAGAAATGGCAGGAAACATTATAATAATTGCTACGGTTGCATGTGTTGTGGCCATTAGATGACGAGTTCTAACATCATATAAGCATTAGCACTTTATACTAAATGCACTCACCCAATAAGGATGATTTTCTTCGTTCCCCTGTCTTTTACCCCCCTATTTACTAAATGAAATTCATGCAGTTCACCGATGGTTCTTCTGAAGTGGAACTGAGGTTACAACTTGAGACTCAAGACATTCGAAGTTCAAAAGATGTTTTTGTGGATGCAAATGAAACCTCTTTGACTATTAGAGTACGACGCTTGGGATCTATTGTTACTCTTCTGGAAACAAAGCAACTATTTGAGAAGATTAAACCTGCAGAAACAATATGGTTTGTCGTTGTTGTCATTGTAGATAACCTACTACATCCAGTATGAATTTCAATTTCTGAATATGACATTGCTTATGTTGAACAGGTATATTGATGAAGATCAACTAGTTATAAGCTTAAAGAAGCATGATCCAGACTTGAAATGGCCAGACATTGTAGAGTCTTGGGAATCCCTAACAGCAGGATCTACACAGCTTCTAAAGGGAACATCTATATATTTGATAGGGGATGCGACAGATATTAACCAAAAAGTTGCTCATGAACTCGCGGTTGGACTTGGGTACGGTGTTTACTCTATCTTGGGTCATTTTAATCTTCCAACGGTCTAAGTTGATAATGGTCGTCACATAAATTGCTAGTTTATTTGAAACGACTGATTGTTTGTAATGTTCATCAACCGAATTGTGGCCTTGTAACATAACAACTTAAACAAGGTAAATATTTTTCTCCAGATAGTACATACTTCATCAGTTATCATAGGTAAGAAAAACGTTAACTCCCATTTTTCAATTATTAACATCAAAGACTTTTGACAAATTTATGCCCTCTAGGTGTTTTGAAATGCCCACTTAACCGTGTGCCTAGGCCCATGACATTCCTCAATGCTCAATGCCTACTAAGGAAAGTTTGAAGTTTAAATTAATACAACTATTAGTTTGAAGCTTATATCAAAGTTTTGGGGCATAAATTTATTTCCCTCCAAAAAAAAGTCTTACCTCGGAGGAAGAAATCTATTAATATTCTTAAAATGTCCTTGTTTTTTTTCCCTATAATCTCAAATAAAAACTATGCTTTCTTAAAATTTTATCACGTTATTTTTTGTCATACAATATTTCTTCATATACAAATAAATTATTTACATATTTCTTTTGTGTATTCATAAAAGCCCACACTTTTTTTCGCCTCGTACTTGAGCCATGGAGGGCTATCGTGCTCTAGTGTGCCCAAGGCTTTAAAAAACACTACCCCTTTCTACAATTATTCCTGCTAATTTTGTCAAACTTTCATCTGAGAAATTTTATTGGCTTCATTCTTAGGTATACTCCACTGAGTACAAAAGAATTGCTGGAAACGTTTTCCAAGCAGAACATTGATTCATGTAAGTACTATTTACTCTAGCCATGCTTTGATGCCACTAATTACCATCAGGGTTGTTGAGGATTGTGGTTGTTGAGGATTGTTGGGATGGAGTCCCACGTTAGCTAATTTAGGGAATGATCATAGGTTTATAAGCAAGGAATAGTATCTCCATTGGTATTGAGGCCTTTTGGGGAAGCCCAAAACAAAGCCACGAGAGCTTATGCTCAAAGTAGAAAATATCATACCTAAAATGGTATTAGAGCCATGCCCTAAACTTAGCCATGTCAATAGAATCCTCAAATCTCGAACAAAGTATTGTGAGGTTCGAAGGTATAGTCAAAAGTGACTGAAGTGTCGAACAAAGGGTGTACTTTGTTCAAAGACTCCAAAAAAGGAGCCGAGCCTCAATTAAGGGGAGGCTACTCGAGGGCTCCATAGGCCTCAGGGGAGGCTCTATAGTCTACTTTGTTCGAACAAAGGGTGTACTTTGTTCAAAGACTCCAAAAAAGGAGCCGAGCCTCGATTAAGGGGAGGCTACTCGAGGGCTCCATAGGCCTCAGGGGAAGCTCTATAGTCTACTTTGTACGAGGGAAGGATTGTTGGGGATTGTTGGGATGGAGTTCCACCTTGTCTAATTTAGGGAATGATCATGGGTTTATAAGCAAGGAATAGTATCTTCATTGGTACGAGGCCTTTTGGGGAAGTCCAAAGAAAAGCCATGAGAGCTTATGCTCAAAGTGGACAATATCATACCACTGTGGAGATCCATCATTACTAACAAGGGTCTTATAAACTTCTATCCCTTTCAACCATAAACACAGAGTTTTTCTAGAGAGAAAAACGGATTTCCTTGACTACTAACAATTTAATAATTTGGTCTATATTGATTCTGAGGTCAGAATATTATGTACCTGTCTCTTTATTTCTCATCTATTAGAAAAGTGCAGAATGGAAGGCCCTCACTAAAAAAGAGGACTCCAAGCCAAAAGGGAAGCACAGAAACTTGCACAAAAAAGATCCCTAATTTTTTGTAACAGAAAATAGTGGGTAATCACAAAATAAATTTGAATTAGGAGTCTAGAAGGAAGCGCTAAATGCGCTACCTCCTCATGCAACTTCTTCTTCTTCTTGATTTGAGGACTCAAAACTGCTTCTATCATCTCATTGAACTAAAAAAAACAAAAACTCTACCCCAAGAAATTCCATTTTATGGAAGTAAAAAGGCCCACGAAATATGATTCATATCCTCTGCCATGCTCTTACACACCAGTTACGACCAAAGACAAAAGAATAGCTTTAGTATTGATTCTTCTGAGGGCTGCAAGCCAGCAAAGAGCTGCATATTCTCTAAAAATTTAAACTTCCACTGAGTAAAGAAGAAAGAGTGTGTGTGAGAAGAAACCGAAAAGACACCAATCATAACAAAGCAGAAATAAAGCGAAAAACTTAGAAATTCTCAGTTGCAGGGGTCGGCCTCGGCCTCCCACTGTCGAACATCCATGGTGATTGCCACCATTCTTGTTTCTTCAGATAGCATTCTTTTTGAAGCTTTCTGCTCCCCCCTTACCATCCCAACACCATTTGGCGTTGGAAATTTCATGACTTGGCTGTAAGCTGATGGAATGGCCTTTAATTCGTGTAGCGTTGGTCTCCCTAAGAGTGCATTATAAGCTAAAGAACAATCCACCACAAGGAAGTTCACCATCTTCCCTACTGACTTGGAGTTTTCCCCAAAGGTCATGGGAAGTTCAATGTTGCCTTTAGAATTGATACGATTGTGCCCCTGAGAAAGTCATCGAGGATGATGACTAAGTTAAGTGGGAGAGAGTGTCACAACCTCACTGAGAGAAAGTAGGGTGTGACCCCCACACGTAAGATAGCTAAGAGGCGACTCTCAAGTGGCGCCCATTCGGCCACATGAGGATCAAAATTGAGAATTGCCATGATGCGACTAAGGAGCACAGTGCATCATCCAACACACCTAGAGTGCATTGAAGCTAAGTAGAGACATACGCAAGGTTCGAGAGAACGAGGGGACACGAGTGCCGAAGACAAGCTCGAAGAGGGTTGGGTAGGACCTCGGGCCATAACCTCAGAAGTCGGGATTTCAATATGAGTTTTGGTACGCGGCTTGAGAATTAAGTCCGTCTGTATGAAAGATGAAAGTTCACCAAACCTTCTCCGAGAAGGGTTGGACAGCTCCTTAGTCGCTCTCTTCCGAGGTTCATTGTATTAAATGTTGTCAAAGATAGGACATCGGTTGAACTTCCTCCATTGACCAAAATACGATGGACTTTCGATTGGCGATGGTTAGAGCTACCACCAAGACATTTTGAGATGGATGGAGGGCCTAAACTCTTTAAACTCGATATTTTGGGTCACACTCTGCACATGGGCTGAGTACACTCCATTGCCCTCAGGTGCAAAGCTATACTCGTGTGACCCAACCCAACGCCTTTCAGAACCTTGAGCAAGACCGTGCAATTAAACCCAAAAATAAACCTAGCCAAGTGTGTTGATGCGCTGATCCTGACCTTAGATACTTGTAGGGAAGTCTCTTATACTGCGGTAGTAAGGGTCCTACTCTCATTAATTGATTTTCACATCAACATTTTATTTAGTGGTGTGAAGTTTAGCTACAATAAATGTAGTTTTATGAAAGGGAAATTTCTAGTGTGAGCATAGTGGGTACTACGAGAGTATTGGAAAATTTTCTGCTACTCAAGTTTAGTTTCAACAAATTCTAGATAGATGTGTGTTTTTGCCTCAAGACTTGCGAGACTCGCCCATACTCCAAGCTCACTCATTAAAACAAATAATAATAGAAAGAAAGAGACTCAGTTCATTCCTTAAGGAGGCAAGGAACTTACATAACCTCGATCCGACCCAATTTGAATTTTTTCAATATTTTCCACAAGGGTGTTCCCTGCGTGAATTTCTCATCTTTGGATGCATAGGTAGACATTGAAAGATACTCCAACAATTGTGTGAGGAATACTAACAAGTTCCACATTCGGTTCATGGTTTATAAGTGAGGACAATTATCTCAGGCCGTATGAAGCCTTTTGCATGATTCCTAAAAAAAAAAACCATTAAGGCCTATGCCCAAAGTGAATTATGTTATACCATTAAAAGATAGGCGGAGGGTGTTTTGTTCTTATCCAATTATTTTCAAATCTACAACTTGAAATTTTTAGAAAATTGGTGTAGCCAAAGAAAAAAGGGGAAATTCTCTCCAAGGAGTCTAAACTCAATATTACCAATCCAATGTTAATGAATACAAGAGAGCAATTCTCTATTTATCTTTATAGTGAATTGGAACAAACCAAAAGTTTAAAACATAAAATTAGAAACTAAAAGGATTTATCCAAGAATTAACCCGAACTACTAAGGTTAACTAACTATCCTCGCATGCATATTCACAATAGGAGGCTTAACATCAGGTTCCTATGATTTACCATTTACCTCAAGATTTGATAGTGCCAACTCAGACAGAAGCAAAATTGCGTTACACGCTTTGAAATGACTTTTATCCCCGATTTTGCAGTGTGTTAATGACTAATCAATTCCAGGGATGCTTGCCGAAGGCTCTGATGCTGTAGCACAAGCAGAAAACGCTGTATTAGAAAGTTTAAGCAGGTATATCCAAAACTTGTCCATCTTTTTAGCATTTGCTTGATTAATAGAATTGGAGAATGTATGTTCTCTTTCCTGTTGATTATGCAGCCATGTACGTACTGTTGTTGCAACGCTAGGTGGTCGACCGGGAGCTGCAGGAAGAACTGATACTTGGAGACATCTTTATGCAGGATTCACTGTCTGGCTTTCACAAACTGAGGCTACGGGTAACTTCTTCCATACATTGTCTCTGTTCTGTTCTATTTAGTTCCAAAAGAAATAGAAAAAGACAGAAGAGAAACATTTATAAATCTCTATGGGATTAAATTAAGCATTTACTTTCTTTGTCCTATGGATTTCTTTCCCTCGATAAAACTGTTTTTCAGAACCTGAATCTCGGTCGATCTTACCTCATTCACCCTTGTCAGATCATTAATTTTTTAGGCTTTATTGGTAAATAAGTGTCAAGCCAGTATGAAACAGGAGAGCCCTTTCCGGGCAAGGTTCTTTAGGCTCCGTTTTTCCTCTAATATTGAGGGGTTGGAAGAATCCCGCATCATCGCAACTTTTCTGAATTTAAGAACTTGATTCTTTAAATGCAGATGAAAGTGCAGCTAAGGAAGAAGCTAGGAGACATATGCAAGACAGTAAGGTAGCATACTCAAACGCAGAAGTTGTAGTTAAACTTCAGGGTTGGGATGATGCTCATTCCAAAGCAGTGGCTCAGGCAGCATTAAGTGCCCTTAAGCAACTTATTCTGTCAGACAAAAACCTTCCAGGTATACTTTGTGTCACCTAATCTGGAATTCTATTGTATTTGGAATAACTTGCATAAAACATTGTTTTTTTAAACAAAATCAATTCTTATATAAACTATGGAGTATTTATAATTTAAAGTATGTTTAGCATAGATCGATCGGGTATGTTTGGAATACCTTCTAAGTTAAAACTCTTTTGAAAAAATTATTTTTAACAAAAAAAAAGTAATTACATCTATTTTTTTTTCTTTTTTCCAAAATTGTGTTTTTAGTAAAAAAAAAGTCTTGGTTACTTTATATTCAAAAGTGATTTTACTAAATCATAAATATGTTTTTATTTCTTAATACATATTTTAAGCATCAGTTTTAGTCATCTAAAATCATTTTTAAAAGTTACAGTAAACCTATTAGACGAACACGACTCTCCACAATGGTATGATATTGTCCACTTTGAGCATAAGCTCTCATGACTTTGCTTTGGGGTTCCCCAAAAGGCCTCATCCCAATGGAGAGAGTATTTTTTTATATTATAAATCCATGATCATTCTTTAAATTAGTCGATGTGGGACTTTCATCATCCACCAATACCTCACCTCGAACAAAGTGCGCTCCTCTTAGTCGAGGCTCGACTCCTTCGGAGTCTTAGTCATTTTTTACTGCCGTCGAGAAGGCTTGACTCCTTTTCTTTTGGAGTCCTTTGTTCGATATTTAAGGATTTACCAATCAACACAACTAAGTTTAGGGCATGACTCTAATACCATATCAGACGAACACGACTCTCCACAATGGTATGATATTGTCCACTTTGAGCATAAGCTCTCATGGCTTTGCTTTGGGCTTCCCCAAAATGCCTCATCCCAATGGAGAGAGTATTCTTTGATTATAAACTCGGAATTAGTCGATGTAGGACTTTCATCATCCACCAACAAAACCCACACTTCATAATTATTATATTTTCTAAATGTACTCAGAAAATTTTATTTTGTTTAAAAAAAGAAAATTTTCCCCGTTTCATACCCACTACATCTCACACAGAAACATGACTTATTTCTTGTTACATGTTGAGATAAAATTAGAAGAATATTAATGCATATATATATATTACTTCAGACAGTGTTACTGATAGATTGGGGACTAATATCAGATCTGATGCCATTGAATTATGATCCATACGAATATGATATCATACTGACATGTATATGAATTTCACGATTGTCGATATGAAGTCCCTTGTTTAGCTTGAACTTTGAGGTGTTTGTTATGACTCAAAAAACACCCACAAACAACAAGAATGAGTATTTATTGAAAATATTAGTAGGATATCAGTAAAGGCTATTATAGTACTTAGCTAAGCTAGTGGTATTGGTTATAAATAAAGGACAATTGTTATATTATAATTTCTCTTGATATTGTAATATATTACTATCTTCGTGATTTTTTTTTTTTTTTTTTTTTTTTTTTTTTTTTTTTTTTTTTTTTTTTTTTTT
>NW_019272044.1:2707339-2710920 GCF_002738345.1 Cucurbita maxima
TTTTTTTTTTTTTTTTTTTTGTTTGTTTGTTTGTTGTGGTGTTTGGATACCCAATAGAATGCTTAGCCACAGCTTTGCTGAGGCAGCCTAGGAATAGTTCGTCATCATGCTTCTTTTCTTGGGGCTGCTCAATTTTTCCAGATTTGCAATTTATTTCGATCTTTGATTTGTTTGTGAATTAATACATTAAAGATCGAAACATTGAGGCTGTCGATTTTCTTTGCAGTTTGAATGATTACAGCTCGTGTGGTTCGTTTATATTTCAATTGAGCAATTTCCTCTGCTATGTTATTGTAGATAAGAAAAGTCTTTACATCCGATTGGGATGTCGTGGTGACTGGCCAAACATCAAACCTCCTGGTTGGGATCCTGCTTCTGATGAAAACACAAAGAACACCAGTGCCTGAAACAGAGGCTTTGCGGCTCTTTATTTCCACATTAAGGTTTCATTCAACAAATTTTCTGGTAATTTCACTCTTCTCCACCCTCAATTGTACCTTTGAAAAGAAAGGGGTTTGTTAATATGTGATTCCGCAGATAAAATTGAAGAACAAAAGCCCTTCTTTTTTTCTTTTTTCCTTTTTTAAAAAAGAAAAAAAAAAAAGAAAAGAAAATGTGTATTATTGTTCGTTGGGTGGAATCAAATTATGAACGTGCCTGCAGAACTTTTACCACTTGGCATCCTCATTAAGGTTTTTAAATTTCTGTTCATTTGATTTGTAAACCTGTCGACATTACAAATTACAAATTTGAAAATTTAAGATTTTACTAGCGACATAACTTAGATTTATATATAATATATAATATTATTTTATTTTATTTAATAGAAGTTTACTAAGCTTTTAATTTAACCGTTAGTTGTTTTGTTCAGATATTAAAAACAAACCCTAAAATGAAGAAGGGAAAAAAGCGTACATGAACGACTACTATGAGATAGAAAGATTACGAGATTTCAATACAAACTTCAATAACTTTCATTACAATATGATGAGGTCACAAGTACATTTTGCTCGTCTCATTCCCGACAACTTCCTAATAACCTGATCCATACTAACATTCAATAATCAATAACCAAAATCCTTGTGCATAGAAGTGAAAACTTAGAAACATCATATTCAAAGAAATAAACACACGACAACGTAAATTGCAAGAGCTCAAAACAGAAAAGCCCGACGATCGAAAAAATAATGCCTTTTTGATGTCAAATCACTAGCAAAATAAGCTTTTACAACGCACATTTATGAACATCAGTTCCAGAGAGATGATGAGCATATTCACAATTTTATGTCGACGCATACTAACCAAAAGCATCATATAACTATTACCATTAAAAGCACTTTCTGTCCACATTGGGTCAAATCCAAGCGTTATGGACTGGATGATTTCGGTGGCACCTGCAAAAAAGTAGAAAAACATTGGACATCCCAACTAAAACAGATTCCTCGGACAATATAATTCAATTTTTCAAAGGAAAGGCCAAATGCAATAGAATTTTTTAAAAAAGAATTACAAATGAAATCTCTCAAACTTCGTGATTTTATCAAACACAATAATCAAATTAATCAAACCAATGTGAGATCCTACTTCGGTTGGAATAGAGAACGAAACATTCTTTATATGGGTATGGAAACCTCCCGCTAGCAAAACATTTTAAAAACCTTGAGGAGAAGCCCGAAAAGGGAAGCCCAAAGAGGACAATATATGATAGCGGTGAGCTTAGGTTGTTACAGATGATATTAAAGCTAGACACCAGGCAATGTGTCAGCGAGGAGGCTGAGCCCCAAAGGGGGATGGACACTAGACAGTGTGCCAACAAGGACGTTGAGCCCCAAGGGGGATGGATTGGGGGGTCCCACATCGATTAGAGAAAGGGAACAAGTGCCAGCAAAAACGATAGACCTCGAAAGGGGGTGGATTGTGAGATCCTACCTCGGTTGGAGAGAGGAATGAGGCATTCTTTATAAGGGCGTTGAAATTTCTCCCTAGCAAATGTATTTAAAAAAACTTGAGGGAAAACCCAAAGATAACAAGATCGGCTATCGGTGAGGGGTGAGGTTGGGCTGTTACAGATGATTGCACAAAAAGCAAGTTAGTTGGATAAACTAAGAGCATGCAACCAAAAAAATATATTTTATCTACCCATATCATCATTTTTTTAGCTCATATGCCCTAATTTATCCCATTAGCTAAATTGTGCCACCTAGTTACTACATCAAGCTAAATCATCACTCGTTAATCCGAGAAATGTGCCACATAAATACTTGAATAATGATGTTGATGGTAAGAACTGACTGGATAGATACCACTGTTAAAGAATGTAAATGAGATTTCTTAAAGGTTGGAGACTGGATAGACACCACTGTTAAAAAGTTGCATCAATTTGTAATAAATAAATAAATAAAGATATATAGAGTAAACATGCAAAGACAAATCAGTTATCTCATCTCATGTCTACAAACTTAGCTGTACTTAAAGTGATGCATATTAGACTTTACAATAAACAAAACATCTATTTCCTACATTGGTGAACTCTACCAACTATTTCTGGATGACGTTTTGCAATTATGCTCCAGTGGTGAAAGTGAAAAGCTTGATGTCCAAATAAGTGATTTATATAATTCAATGTGGCACTATTTGTTTTGAATATTCTTATGATACACACATTGTATCATTGGAAATTGTTCGTCATACTTTCCTCTTTCTTATAAGCCTTTCCTATTTCACGAGTTCAAAAACATGCAGGGTGAGGATTCAAACATCTATAACTGTCGAAGATATAATGTCTTAATCTTGAGCTATGCTCGGTTCACTTTTCTTACAAGCTTTTGTAACAAAACGTTGCGTCATTAGAAGCATGTCATTGGCCTTTTCAACTTTTCATAGGTACTGGTACGGCAATTTTTTTTGTTCTTTATAGTATTTCTTAAATGTGAATGATACAATTTACAATTAAAAACCTTTAAAAGTAAAAATGTATTAAATTTTTAATAGACATTTTAATAAATACGACCATGTCTTTGCCACTCTTGTATGGTTTATTTCCACGTGGGGTGGGGTGGGGTGGATTTACATTGATAACTGACAACAGGATTATAAGCTCCAAAAATGCATTTAATTTTTACTTGGTTGTACTTCAATTCTAAAATCAATGATCATTAACTAGCTAGCATGTTCCCAATTTTTGGGCATCTTGTCTAAAACTAGGGGTTTAAAGGTAACAAATTACTAATGCAATCGCAAAAGATTGTGATTTATTTTTTACCCTTAGAAATGGAAGTAATTCAATCCATGTCAAAATGGGAGTAATTTGATTCAGTGACATGAAGGAGAGATATTGAATTTTCATGTATAGAGGTCAAAGAGAAACATTAGGCGGTTTTAGATTCAATGTCACTTTGGTTTGGCGGTCTTGCCTTCTTGCCATTTTAGTCAGCTTGTTTCTCCCTAGGGTGTTTTGTTCCTTATTGGCGGTTTTCCCTTTTTGGTTTGGTTGCTCGTTATCTTCACTCCTCTTGGGTGTTTACATCCATGTTTTTTTTTTTTTTTTTTTTTTTTTTTTTTTTTTTTTTTTTTTTTTTTTT
>NW_019272044.1:2711137-2727747 GCF_002738345.1 Cucurbita maxima
TTTTTTTTTTTTTTTTTTTTTTTTTTTTTTTTTTTTTTTTTTTTTTTTTTTTTTTTTTTTTTTTTTGTCTTCTCATCTGACAATGAAAAGTTTGTTTCATGTCCCAAAAGAGAGATGTTGAAATTTCATGTATAGAGGTCAAAGTACCAAAAATAGAATGAATTTGGAAATAGAGAATCAAAGAATTTTTTTTATAGGAAAAAAAGAAGCAGCAGAAGATGACCTTGGAAAGACTTGTTATTGTAGACCTCAACAAAGAATCTCCAACTATCAGTCTCAGCTGTCTTACAAAATCATCACGATTCATCTTCTTGGCCTAGAAAACAGCATCAAGATAAATAACATGAAAAGAGAGAAAACGAAGTATGACATAAAATTCGAATTTCAAATTACCCTGAATTGTTCGTATTGCACACTAATAGATTCCATGTCTTTGGAAGAAACTTTATTAGAGATAGCAGCAAACAACATGGAGAAAGGCATCCATGGAGACTTGGGCGTTTTCATAGAGTTGGAACCCACACTAACTGCTCGGCCGTGAGGTCTCAAAATATCTGAAGGTTGGCCATCGCTAACCTAAAAGATAGTTTAATATTTGCAAGTAAAGCCACGTGCTAAAAGATCAAATATAAATAAAGTTCTCATACTTTGACACAGCTCACCAAATGCCATCTTCAGGAAAACAAGAAACATGAACCACAGCCCATGTTTCAAACCTTCATATTCATAATGAATGGCTGCAATGCTATAGACATAAATCAATTGATAAATTTGGAGGCTTACCGCATTAACTACTGAAGACTCCAACTGTATTTGGTCAGGAGACCCTTGACGAGATGCAGTGATCACCGAAACATCATTAGTATGGCATTCAACTGCATGCATTGACTAGCATCAATAAGTGCTCAGAATACCATTCCATGTATTCATTAGATTCCTACTAGTTCAAATAAAATTAAAAAAAAAAATGTAATCAACAATATCATTTCCAGCCATCAGTACAGTAACATCTCTAAGAAAAATATGTTGGTTCCTACTAGTTCAACTAAAATTGAGTCACTATTAGATTCCTACTAGTTCAAATAAGAATTGAGTCACTTTCTCCTCCCAACAAACAGTGAAACCAGGGAAGATGGTCACCTTTGGGACTGGGAGCAACCTTAAAGCTGACAACAGATTCTGGATAGATGTGAGTACACATATTCATTCTCCATACAACGTAATATGTTGGTTCTTTAAGGTTGTCCACTCCACAGTCAAAATCCTTGCTACTTGGATGGAATTGTCTGCTTCCAGGGTGAAGAAGTTCCAAGTTTCCCAATATTACACGGCAAAATACTAGATGCTGCACTCCATTGTCATCAATATCGCAATGACTTGCACTGTAAATAAACAAAAGATCAAATCTTCTGAAAGCAATATGGTATGCATTTACCAAGCATAGGACAAATTGTAACATGAGAAATACCAGTCAACATAGATACATTATTTGAAATTGTCGTGCAAGATGAACAATAAGCAAAACATGTAGGGCAGGTGGATGAATAATAAGACAAAAGTTTACTGAGTTGGAAGAGTTATATATATTTCTAGTCCACTAAACCAAAGTAATAGTCATTCAGAAACCAATTCTCTCGGCCACCAATTGACAAAAATCACTTGAAAACACTTTTCAAGAAACCGGAAATCACTGTGCACAAATGATAAAATCACTCAAAACATACCCTAAGAGAAGATGGTAAAAGAACTGCAAACATTAAAAAAGTTGAGTTTTTTTATGGAAAATAAATAAAATAATTATTTTTCTTAACAATAAATGTAAATCCAAGAAGAGGGTAACAGAGGCACATTAAAATAATTTTTTTCTTTAAAAAAATCCTCCCCCAATGGCACAAACAAATAGGGGATCTCAAACATTAAGAGAAGATGGTAGCCAACACATACTTTATACGAGTTCAAAATCATATAAAAGATGATTATTGTTCTGAAAAAATTTAACCACCTGACATTTGAGCAATTGACCGCTGTGAGGTGAACACCAGTGCCATATATGGATCTGATTGAAGAAACCCCACAATGCCCAATTCCATGCATCATCAAGCTAGATACTTCTGTTTTAGAAACAGGAAGCCAAGCATAACGAACATTTGCATCCCCTCTGTACACTTTGATAATTTCTATTTGCTTATTGAAAAGCTCTAATTGAGATTGCATTGAAGCGTCAATGCAGTGTTTTATATTAAGTATCTCTACACTACCATCAGAGCTCATCATTCCATCACGAAATATTTTCTCCACGGTTCTGGTATCCAATCCTCCGTTCACATATTGAGTCCCAGAGATGAGGTTTACATCCAATTCTTTAAGTTCTGGTACAACGCCATATGTTTTTCCAATAGGTATTCTACCACAACTATCCCCAACTTCTTCCATATCACGGTCATAAGCAAGTTCTTGGTCAGGTCCAGACGGCTTGACATAATCATTTGACTCCCCACTACACACCTTCAAACTCGATCGGTCAACTCCACCTATTTCAATTTCCAACTGCAACTTGATTACATTAGACCCATGAGTTTCTTCAACCTGTGGTTCTTTATTTTCAAAATTATTGGAATGGCAGCATTCATTTGTATCTGCACAATAAATCTCAGGAAAGAAGCATCTCCCTGCTGCATCAATCCATGCAAGAGGTTGTTGCAACCCCGTATTTAAGTCCAAAAAAAACATATGCAAAAAGTCTAGAACACAGTGCTGTCCGTTAAACTTAATTTCCAAAGATGCTTTCTTCACCTGCATATCTTCCACAACCAAATCAAGAAGATCACGGGGAAATTTAATCCACTCACCATTCTCATAAAACATTATGTGTTTTGGTATCCCACTTTTCATAAAATTTGAATAACCTCTGTACAAGGGTTTAAAACGAGTTTCAGAGTTTGCAAATCTGCTGCTACATCCACCTAGCTTCCGTCTCTTTCCCACCCTACTTAATGAAGTCAAGGTAGGCCACTGGTGCTCCATGCAGACTGGTTCTGCTGAATATGCACCAAACTGTTCTGCTCGCTTTCTTTTTAAAGCAAGTGCAACTCTCTGGCTACCCAATACCTTTGCGATCCTGTCTTTCATTTTTACTACCTACACTAATATCTAAACCCAACTTCAAACCAAAAAATGTGTCACAAATCCGGAGAACACCCTATACATTAACTGGACTTATGAAGAAATCCATGTATCTTGGAAAACCCTGGAAAGTGAAAATATGGCCATGAAATGAGAAAATGTCAAGAAATCATAAACACTAGACAAATTATGTGGACAAACATCAGAAAGAAAATTTAGAATAAGTGATAAAAGTTTATTTTCACATTTGGAGGTGTGCGAAAATTTAAGCCTAAACCTCAGATTATTTTTTCACATTTAGTAGTCTAAGCCAAAAAGGACGTCATTTATTTTTTAAATTAGACTTCTTCCACACGCATGATCTTCCAATCAAGATTAAGATGCTCAGCTCTTTCCTAGAACTTTGAAACATAAGTTTTGCGATGGACATCCAAATAAATCAGATGTAGAACATGTAATACAAGAAGAACCATAAATATTTGAAAATAGCAAGAATGGACCACACCATTGAGGTGGGGCTCTTGAAGGTTTTTTCATTATTATGAGGAAGATAATAAATAGTATACTATCCATTCATGCTAAGAAAGAAAAAGAGATTCTTAGAAATAGATTCTTATGACCAAAAATCTTCCAAAACTGCAAGATGCAGCATAATTAAACTTGATGTACAAAAAATATTCATGTAAATTTGAAAGAATAAAACTATAGATTAATGTTGGAGAAAATCTAAACATGCTAACCTATGCCTAATTCTTCAATGAGAAGGCATTACCAGAGTCACCTTCATACTAGATCAGAGCAATTGAGTAAAGGCACTATGCTTACACCACTTTTTCAGGTAAAATCTAAATTCATCAGGAAGGAACTTTAAATTTGCTATTTTTTACCCCCTTTTATTGGAGGGGGAGGGAGCATCAAATTTGACTCTAGAAAATTCTTGTTGCCTAATCGAAGAATGTAAAGAATCCTCAAGTTTTAAGAGTCTGGGGGCATTCAATAGACATAATTGTCCACAGCTGTGTCGTGATGTGCTTATTCAAATGCATGCTGAAGTTGAAAGCATGGATCAGTGGAAATAAATTAAGACAAAATGGAGACAAGAGGAGGACAAAATGGGATTTTGTTGTCACAGCAAAACTAGTTGAGATTACAAGGTGCAACTAAAAGGCTTAAAGTCGATTATTGCTTCATAAAAATGTATAAAAATAAAGTAAATAAACAATATAACACAAAAGAGCTTCAACAGTTGATGCTACACTGATCTTAAAATTGACAGCCAAATATTTCCTCCCATCCACTTAAACCGATACTAAAATCTTGCTATGTCCTAAATAATCCAGTAACTAATGAAAATTGCTGCACTTAAATTAGGAATACCATAACCAATCATTCAACTCAAAGTCTCAAACCAAACGAAAATTCACAAAAATAACCTAAAACTGCCATGAAAAATTAACCAAAATGACTGAGATCGAATAGATCGGAGTCACCCGCAGGTTTTTATCAGCTTTGACTAATAAATTAACACTCCTAAACTCAAAAATCTAAATACAGCCATAAACAGGAGGATTAAAGCCTGAAAACACAATCGGAACTTTAAAAAAAATTGCGAAAAACAAGAGAACCAAAATCTTACCATTAATTTCACATGTAACACAAAATAACATAACCATCCGCTGGGTTTCAATTTGCAGTAAAAGAAAAGAAAAGAAAAGAAGGTCAAGGAACGAAGAACAAGCAAGGAAAAAAAAAAAAGAAAAAAGAAAAAAAGAAAATAAAAACTAAGGTACGAACTACGAAGGGCGGTAAAATTTGACTTTATATATGAAGCTGAAACGGCGTCGTAAGACCGCTCCCGCCAAAGACCTATAAGGCGGCGCGTCTTTATCCTTGGGCTTAATGCTAGCTACCACGAACCTTCCAACGGCAAAATTAATTAAAATAGTTAAATGAGTTTTTTCACAAATTATATTTTAAAAAATATCAATTTTATTAAAAAAAAAAAGCTTGAGTTGAATTTTTGCATTTTAAAAAAAATTATCCTCGTTTAACATTACCTCAATATTTTAGTTCTTTAAATTTATTTTATAGTTCTTTTCTATATACATAATTTATTTAACGCAATTATTTCACACATTTATGTATATCTATATTTTTTAAATATATATATATATATAATTAAATATATAACAGACCGATAAACAAATCATTATTTTATAAGAGTATAGAAATTTCTACGTGTTTTAAAACGGTGAGACTGATGAATATAAATAACATAATATAACAAAGTAGACAATATTTACTAGCGATAAGGTTGAATTGTTACAAATGACATTAAAGTCAACGTCCACATGAACAATAATATTAAATTATTATAGTTCAATAAATAAATCAATATATATCATTATTGTGACAAGATATGACTCTGTAATAAATGGATAGCTTTTATTTTACAAAATGTGTTATTTTATTCGCTTGAGAATCCTTGTTAATTTTATTATCATTAATTTTATTCGAGATATCTACGATCATCTGGAATCCAAATTTCAAATATATCCCTACTATTTTTTTAAAGTTTTAGATTTTATTTAATATTTTTAAATTTATCACCTTAGTATACACTAAATAAAAAGTTGACTCACTAAAATTCAAATTTAATTCAACTATGAAATAGACGGGTCGGGTCGGGTCGGGTCGGGTTGATCACGATCCGATCAGACCCGAAAAACGTTTATTGTCTGGCCAGTTGCCCCTCCCAGTTCTATACGTCAGGTTGCGGCAAGCTGAGGCGGGAGCACATTTTCTTCAGGTTTTTCTTTGGTTCTTCTTCAATCGCATCAATCTCAGAATTCAATCGAAAATATGGAGCTAGATAGAATGTACTGGGATGATTCCATGATTGTCAAAGCCATGGATGAAGCAATGTTGAAGTATAAGGTTATCCTTCTCTTTCTCTATCCATCTGGTAATTCTCCGTTTGCAGTATCCAGAAAGTGCTGTTTTGATTCGTCGGTATTGGTTTGTGTTGATTTTCTTTGAATTGTATGATTTGTGGCTTACATGTGATGAACTGTTGGCGTTTTTCAGACAATGCATGGATATGATATCCGCCGTGTTTCAGCCGAGGGAGGAGGCGTTTTTAATGGTTGCGGTAAGAGTGACGAACCAAGAAGGTCCGTAGTTTTTTTTCCCTAGTGTTTTTCTCGTTTTTAGGTATCATCTATTGTATCTCTGAAAGTTGAAATGCTAATGCAATTATTTAACATTCCCTTTTAAGGTTTTTTATTATTTGAGTTCAACTCGTGTGTGGATTCGAACCTTTAACCTTTTGGAGAGGTTTCCCTCAATAAAGTGCGTCTACTAGGGAGAGGTTTGCACACCCTTAAAGGGTGAATCGTTCTCCTCCCCAACCGAGATCTCACAATCCATCCCCTTCAGGGCCCAACGTCCTTGCTTGCACTTGTTTCCTTCTCCAATCAATATGAGACCTCCCATTCCCCCCTCGTGACCCAGCGTTCTTGCTGGCACACTGTCTCGTGTCCACCTCCTTCGGGGCTAGGCCTCATCGTTAGCACATCGCCCTGTGTTTGGCTCTGATACCATTTGTAACAGCCCAAGCCCACCGCTTGAAGATATTGCCCTCTTTGGGCTTCCCCTCACGTTTTTTAAAACGCGTCTACTGGGAGAGGTTTTCACACCCTTATAAGGGGTTTCGTTCTCCTCCCCAACCGATGTGGGATCTCACAACCAGTTTATTATTTAAAGTTTTGTGATCATGGTATTCGACAATGTTCTTTTTTTGTTTGACTCTATGAGTTGAAATGCAAGTGAAAGCTTGGATGCTTGTTGTTTTTCGCATGGTTTCATAGCTATTTCCTTTTTTTCTTGGACAATGTTTATGGGTTTTTGGATTGACTTTGGCCTTTTGCACATTGGTTATTTGTTTGTGAAAACTTTGAAGTTGTATGGGGTGGCTACTAATTATGGAGTTTTTAACGGTGGTCTGTGAACCGGTCCTGTTACTTTCAAATACTTGCCTAATTATTGATGAAATACCTTGCTACTAGGGTTAAAGCTTGTTTGGAATGGAAAGAAATACTTTTTTGGGAGGATACATGTGAGATCCCACATCGATTGGAGAGGGGAACGAAACATTTCTTATAAGGATGTGAAAACCTCTCTAGTAGATGCGTTTTAAAACAGTGAGACTAACAATGATATGTAACAGGCCAAACCAGACAATATTTGCTAGCGGTGGACTTGAGTGGTTACAAATGGTATTAGAGCTAGACATCGGGTAGTGTGCCAACAAGGACGCTGGCCCTGAAGGGAGGTGGATTGTGAGATCCCACATTGGTTGGAGAGGGGAACGAAACATTTCTTATAAGAGCGTGGAAACCTCTCCCTAGTAGACGCGTTTTAAAACCGCTATGTAACGGACCAAAGCGGACAATATCTGCTAGTGGTGGGCTTGAGCTATTATAATACATGGTAAGGAGGAAGCTCTCCTTTCTAAGTTCCCAAGATTTACGTTGTGGCAGATAGCACAAGCCTTCCTATTAGTTTTTGTTGTATTTAGAAAGGTGATTCTTTCTATGTTTCCCATAAAAGAAAATTTTTAAAAAGGAAGAAGAAGAAAATATGGGATAGGATCTTGCATGAGAATATGGAAGAAGAATATATTTTTTTTAACTGCAAAGCTATGAGTCTTGCGAGCTAAGTTACTCTACCCTAGTAGACAGTTGTTTTCCATCACCAAAAGAAGCACACTGATTTCTCATTAGAAAAAACTTCCAGGCTGTTGCATAAAGATCTTGTCGGACAGGAATTTTAAAAGACGCTTGAATGGTAGTATGTTGATTTGATGCCTTGTCGTATATGCTATATGGCGTTGGTTGACTGGTCTTAAAGAACATTGGATTTGGGATCCTAGGGAAGTTAAGGTCTTTGGCAACAATCTTGGACTCTCAATCTTCTCATAGGCAAGACTTATTCCTTGAAAATTGCATTTGTGGTTGGTGGCTCTTAAAAAGAGCGACACTAATGATCAAAGATTTGCTGTGTGTGCAAGTAGGGAAGAAACTGTGCCTTGAATACATTGCCTTTCGACCTGCAAAATGCAGGGGAAGCATTTACAGGTGCTTGATTTGAAATTGGCTCCACAATATTCTGGAGGTGCATGAACGATTTAGGGGTGCAATTTGTTCGGTCCAAGCCCACCACTTGCAAGTATTGTCCTCCTTGGGCTTTCCCTCAAGTTTTTTAAAACGCGTCTGTTAATGAGAGGTTTCTGTCCCTTATAAAGAATGCTTTGTTTCTCTCTCCAACCTATGTGGGATCTCACAATCCACCTATGTGGGATCTTACACAATTGCTTTTAGGATGTAGAAGAATAGGAATGGTTGAAAGGTTGTTAGAACAGTTTCTTTGGCTGCTGTTACAAACACAACTAAGGTGAACATTTTGAGAAAAAAGTAGTGATTTAGTAGAGATTCCTGGTATTGTAACTTTCCATTTCAGTGTCATTCTTGTCCAATTGTGGAAGGGTCCTATAATTTGAGGGGGGCACATGCCCCCGCTGGCCCCAATATGATCTGCCCTTGCATGAATTCTTCTTTTGTCTTCTATGATCTTTTTTGGGACGTCCTGAGTGTCTTCTTTGAAGTTATCCCGGTTAATATTATATTACTATCTCTTAAACTATTGCATCTTGAAAGAACAGGAGTGTAGATGAAGAGAGCTATATTGGAGCAAATGATGTTATGTTTGAAGTCAATGAGACTAAAAATACCTCAGAAGCTAAGGAAAATATCAGTGTAGAGCCATGTCCTATATCTTGTACAGATTTTTCAGCCGCCCTATATGTGAAAGAGACGGAACAGGAGACCATTGAGGACTCCAATTTAAATCTAAGAGGTGAAGATGGCTATAACGAGCTACTCAAGCAGTATTACGAGCTTGAGGAGAAGAGGCAGAAGGTTCTAGAACAGCTTTATCAATGTGGTGCTGGTGGTTGGAACTACCAGGATGTCGGTGCAGGGTCTGACATCGGAAATCAATGGGGAACATCTGCTGCTTATCAAGAACACCCAGTCTCTGCAAGCCAACCTTCTCTTAACCAGGCAATACCGTCTTACCCGCCCTCCAGTTATCCAATTTCAGCTGGTATGTGATATCAATTTTCTATTTCTTCCTTGTTTGGAATGGCTGTTGGGCAAAAGTGTTACCCATTATTCACTCATTGGCTACAGGTCCTCAAAGTTCGTCCCTTGCTGATGGTGACATAATCAAAACTGCAATGGATTCTGCAGCAAGAGCTATATCGTCCATGAAGACTGTAAATAAAGGTTGGCATGATTTTATGGAGCCTGAATCGCTTCAGATTATCTGCATTTATTTTGATTCTTTGATTGAAGATTCTGTATGCTGATGACATAGATAAGTAACAAAATTTACTATACATTGCTCCAAAATTTACTAGAAAACATGAACTAGAGGCAACAAAATATGTCAAAGGGGGCATAAAAATACCCCCAAAAAAGCCTGAAAGAAACAATACGAAGCAAAACAAAGCTAATGAAAGGAATTATAATGGCTCTTCTCTTCTTTGCTAAAACTATACAATAAAAAGATGATAAAATGTATGTCCCTTTGGACGTTTGTATCTAAGGACTTCGTCATTACTCTTTATGTTTTATTCTTTTGTGTTAGATTCCCTTTCAAGGTTTGTTCT
This sequence comes from Cucurbita maxima, assembly GCF_002738345.1. NCBI lineage: Eukaryota > Viridiplantae > Streptophyta > Magnoliopsida > Cucurbitales > Cucurbitaceae > Cucurbita > Cucurbita maxima. The sequence continues at coordinate 2,720,994 of NW_019272044.1, forward strand.
TGTCTGGCTCCTACTAGGTTGTTGTTTTTGCACGCCCTCGTGTTGTCCTTGTTTAGTCATGTGCCCCTCGTGTCATATTCGCTTAATGATTATGTGATGAGAATGGACCAAACCACTTGATGCTCATTGTACGATATTGGAACATGTATATTGCTGCAAGCCATCATTTTACCAGTTTCTATATGGTCATCTAGCACATTTTATTTCTATATGATTCTTTAGCTTTAGATAAGATTATAGGGACTTCATGTTTACTGGTTGAGATGTCTAGGTTTTTGTAACAAATGGTGACAGAAAACGTACAAATGAACTTCCCATTAGACTTTCCTTTACATTGTCTATGAACTTTACGTTTTCATCTTATCCTTTTTTAAACCATCTCTCTGCCTAATCGTAACGGCTTATTGTGAAATCCCACATTGGTTGAGGAGGAAAACGAAACACCCTTTACAAGGGTGTGGAAACCTCTCCCTAGTAGATGCGTTTTAAAAACCTTGAGGGGTGAAAGGGTGAGCCTAAAGAGCACAATATCTGCTAGCGGTGGGCTTGGGGCTGTTACACTAATCCATATGACATAGGTTGGGGTTTAAGTTACATGATTTGATACCTTGCGACATTTTTGTTTCTTTTTCATCTGTTCACATAGAGAAAGAAAGCGAGGGACATGATGGGATAATGCCTCAAAGGGGTGCTAGCTCTGAAACAGACCTTACCACTGTGTTAAATGCTTGGTATTCTGCAGGCTTCTACACTGGCAAGTGAGTTTTGCTTAGTTTCATTCTCGCTCAAGACATGCGTTCTATATTTCTTTTTGTCCACAGATGTTTCATATTTTACAGTATCTTCCTTCTTTGAAAGAAACACAAAAGGCCTTCATTTCAAAATTTAATGTGCAGTTTCCTTGACTGAAGTGTTTGTTTGTTTGTTATATGCTGAAATGAAATGGAAGTATTCAGTTCTCTCAAAACTAGATCTGTTTTGCAGATACCTTGTGGAGCAATCTCAGGCCAAGAAATAATGAACACCAGGCTTCCTCATGCCTGCCTACCTCATCTTACCAATTTCCCCCACTTTTGATACCCACCCATGGCATATGTGTGCTATGAGTTTGAATTTTGATCTAAATGAGTTTAAATTTGGCGTGATCAAACTATAGTTCAACTAGTTAAGACATATATTCTCGACCAAGAGGTAAGATGTTCAATCTTTTCATTCCATGTGTTGTCGACCCATAAATAGAACTCTGATCAAACTATAGTTCAATTGGTTAAGATATATATTTTCAACCAAGAGATAAGATGTTCAAATCTTTTCATTCTACGTGTTGTTGAATGAAAAAAAAACATAATCAAAGTGGAGCTCTGTCGATTGAGCTATACCTTCTCGAGCTAAGTGGGGCTTGTATGAAAATGTTAGATATGTGTTCTATTCCTATTCAAATCTTGACTACATAATTTGATGTGAGTTTATTTGTATTTTAATATAGTCGTTTGTTGTGACTTCTCTTGTTACTTCTCCCCAAGCGCACTATATTATGATTAAAAAACAAACTTAATATATAGAGTAAATTATGATTAAAAATATATTAAAAATATGTTTGGTCTTGTGTAACAATTTGTTCCTTAACAATAAAATTTATCAAAATTGAATGTTAATTTACTAATTTATAATTAGTTTATCGATCTAAATTCTAAATTATAAAGTAAATATTATAGAAGAATTAAATTATTTTAATTTTGAATTAGTTGGAAAATTGGGTGGCTTGATTCAATGAAAGTCAACAAACTTCCACGTCACTGGCCGTGGAGTAGGCCGGCGCCGCCGTCGGCGGAGATTGCAGCTTGCCGGAGAAGAATCGTGGAGAGGGGCTACCCGAAAGAGAGGCCGTTATCCGATTTTCGGAAAGTTAGGACCGAGGTCTATAAAAGGGTAAAAAGGACTTTTCACTCCTAAAAACTGGTGAGATTTCCCTAGGATTTCATTTTGGACGGACGTCTTCATTTGTTCTTTGTTCATTGAGGCTCCAGAGCTCGGTATTGCAATGGCGAGATCCACAAGCAAGGACGCTCAAGCTCTTTTCCAGTCGCTTCGCTCTGCTTATGCTGCCACTCCAACAACTCTCAAGGTATTATATCTTTTCACTCCTGCTCTAAATTTTGCTGATGGAATTTTGACCTAGATCGTCTTCCTCGCAGATCATTGATCTCTATGTGATTTATGCTGTGTTCACGGCTCTGATTCAGGTTTGTGCCGTTTTGATCCTTTTGTGGACGCCATTTCCTTGATTATTGATAGTTTTGTGTTGTTCCGGAACGGATTTGTATCGAATTTTCCTTTTCTGCGTCCGAATTCGTCAATGTGTCACGCTCTTTTGATTACTGTCTTTGAACTGTATTCGATTGTAGAAAACTGCATTGCAATGGAAAAATGAATGCAAGTTTGACGTTGCTTCTGTTTTCTTTACTTTTTATAAAATACGATCTAGCCTGTTATTTTACCAGACTCCATCCTGGTTTTTATATCTCAGCATAAGTTCTTGTTCCTCTGCCAATCATTTTTTTTATGAGCAACCTTCTTTGAAAATGGAAGAATACAATAGAACGGAATCCTCTTGCTTGCTTAAACTGGTGCAGAAATTTTCCAAGTACCTCAAACAGTACAAGCTAATAATTACAAAAATCTGAGTCGCCTCAAGAACACATAAAAAGTAATGTTGCCTAAGCATCTTGAAAATTCATCTCGTACCATGAACCCAACAAAGGGATCGGCCTTTCATGCCGAGTCCATTTGTGGAGGAATGTTGCGATCTTATCTTGATACCCTTTACATAATGGCACGTATTATGTGCTTCATCTGTTCAATTCAACGTTTGGCCTCTTTCTTTTGATAAAGCTTTAATTGAATATTCATTATAAGAGATTAACTAACTCACCGAGTTCTGAAAGTTTCCTGATTTCCTTGGTAAGTTATAACTCTCTTTTTTCGTTTAATTGAATACTTGAGCTTGTTTCATTTACGTTGAATAAATTTTATCAACAAAAAGTGCTGTTGGAGTGGAAGGTTTCATTAAGTGTAGGCTGTGCTTGATAAACTAATGATACTCAACTATTTGCATTTGACCTTTGTTTTATAATCGTGGGTCTGTATCGTTGGCATTCACATTTAAACTTGGTTGAGTTTATGAGTCATCGTTTGGATTTTCTACGCATTTTATATTTTGAACTGTGATGCCTAACTAAATAAATAGAACATATGTATTAGATGAATGACAATGTAATGAAAAATTAGATGATATTTTTTTAGGTGATTCTTTAGCTATAGGCTTTTTAGGTTTATCTATGCAACATAAATTTATAAGGTCAGAAATATCTAACAGCACGCACCTTTTGCGCTGTGGAGATGCCTTCATCTTGCACAACGCCGAGTCGCACTTTTAAAATGTTTCCGAGTTCTTAAATTTGTTTTGAATTACTTTTAACTGATAAGTTCTTGTAAACAGGTAGCATACATGGCGATTGTTGGATCGTTCCCATTCAACTCCTTCCTCTCAGGCGTTCTTTCTTGTATCGGGACAGCTGTCCTTGCTGGTAAGCAGGATGTATATCTTGGTTATCAAATCACAAAATAATGTGAGGAGCAATTCCTATTCTGATCGAATTCTTCATTTTCAGTTTGTCTCCGGATTCAAGTTAATAAAGAAAACAAGGAGTTCAAGGTAATTTCTTTCATGTTTTTCTACTTAATTTGACCTCACTTATATTTTTCATTTGCATATTAGGAAAGAGTATGCGTAAAATCGTTATTTTCTTTTCATTAACAACGAATATTCCAAATTGTAACAGTTTAAGCCCACCGCTAGTTGATATTGTCCTCTTTGGACTTTCTCTTTCGAGCTTCTCTTCAAGATTTTTAAAACGCGTATGATAGGGAGAGGTTTTCATACCCTTATAAAGAATTATTCGTTCTCCTCTCCGGCTGATGCGGGATCTGCAATAAAATTTTGAACAATTTGTTCAAATACTTATCATTCCTCACATTCCTCACATGATTTGAAATGAAAGGCATGAACCTCCATTTATTATGGGAAAAATAAATAATAGACGAACTTCCTATCATGAAATCCAAAAATTGGTTACAACACGTTTCGAAATGCTTAACGAGTCCTCTTCAAATTTTCAGGATTTGGCCCCGGAGCGAGCTTTTGCTGATTTCGTGCTGTGCAACCTGGTTCTCCATTTGGTGATCATCTGCTTCCTCGGATAAAACACCTCATTTTGGGTTCTACTTCTTTTCTTGTTTTCTTTGGAGAATTAATTTAAACCCAGGAAGTAGGCTTATGCTAGAAATTTTCTACCAAACATAGCATACATATTAGAAAGAGAGAGTTATTCCTGCAACTGAATTAATGTCATTCTGAGTTATTTTCTACAGTGATGTTTTTCCAGACAATCAAATGCGTCAACACTTTTCCGGCCATTATGTTGCAAAGGTAAGAACTATACTTGCACACTCTCTGTCACTTAAACAATGAAGATAACAGAAAACAAGTTCTTAACTCTTGCAACTGCTAGAAGCTGAAATTGTGAATTAAGCTCTTGCACAACTGCATGTTCTATCTCAGTATGTTTCTTTTTTTTCTTTTTCAGAATTTTCTATATATCTTTTTCACCATTATTGTATTTTTTAAACATTTTCAAAATTAAAAAATATTTTAAAACATTTAGAAAGATAAAATAATGTATTAATTGTTTTTTTATCTAAAACTAACCTTAAAAGTATTTTTTTTTTTAGACATTTAGACATTTTTTTTTAGAGAGCGCATATTTTTTTTATTAATTTGACGATTTTTATAAGACTTGAAAGGTGTTAATTTTTCACTAAAAAACAAGTTTTAGAGCATTTTTAGATTTTTTTTTCAAAAGTTTATTTCTGAAAGGTTTGAGATATATATGGTATTTTTATTAAATTAAATCATTTTAAGTAAATAAAAATGATGTGGAAAATATGATGCTAAAAATGAAAAATGGACGACCAAGATTGAAAGCGTGGGCGAAAGAGGATCCAATGAGACGAGTTCGCCGCTTAGGATGTAGCAATTTTACTGACTAAACTGTTACACACGAGTACTGCCTCACTGTAAAGTTCTCCGTTTCAAGTAAACTTCTCCTTCCACACTTTCTTGGGCCCACTTTTTTATTTAAATTATTAGATTTTTTTTTTTTTTTTTTTTTTGTCTTTATTAACTTTTTGACATTGATAAAAATGTATATGTCTAAAAAAATATTATTAAATTTTCAAAATTTTTAATAATATTATTAATTTTTAAAATATATTTTTAAAAAATATATAAAAATATAATACATATTCTCTAAAGAATTCAATTTCCGTAAAAATTTTGAGATTGAAATAGGAGATAAGATATTTTGAAGAGTTCATCATGAATTATGATTAATATTAAAAATTAATGAAATATTATTAAAATATCAACCAAATAGGGTTAATGTAGGATTAAAATTATTTAAAAGAAGTAAAAGGCTTATTTCTTAATTTAATATTTTTTTTTAAAATATTTATTGACAATTCGAAAATTTTATCTCTATTTTCATGATGTATTATTATTTTAAATAATTCAACAAAGGCACCTGAAAACAGAGTTGAATTTAATATATAGGGACTCTGTTTCTGCCACTCCCATTTATCTATCTCTCTTTCTGTGCTTATAGAAAACTTTACATTACAAACAACGATCTTACACCAAGTATAGCTAAACATCCAAATCTCATTTCCTTCAATTTCAAATCCCACTTTCATTTCTCCATTATTCTTATTTCTCTCTCTAACCCACTTTCTCTCTCTCCTCTCCTCCAAAAAAGATGTTGTGAATCTGATGAATTTGAGTTTAAGCTGTTTTTGCATGAATGGGTTGCATGCTCTCTCATTTGGCTTCCAAATTCGCCTTCTTTCCGCCGTCGCCGTCGACTTATCAGATCACAAAGAGAGACGGCGACGGTCGGCTTACGGTGGTTTCGACGGCGGCGGGAGCGGTGGGGTCGGTGGTGGAGGACCGTTTGTTGGATGTTTTGATGATTGATACGAAATGTGGGAATAAGATAGTGGGATTTTATTTGAGAAATCCTTGTGCGAGACTTACTCTGCTTTACTCCCATGGCAATGCTGCAGACCTTGGCCAACTCTATGACCTTTTTCTTCAGCTTAAACGTAATCTCAGAGTTAATCTTATGGGGTTTGTTCTTTTTCCTTTCTTTCTCAATGATTTGTTCTTCACTTCGAACGAGTTGGGTTTCCTTTTAGACTTATTTTTGAACTTATGGGGCGTAATTTCTTCTGGGTTCTGATTATTTGGAGCTCTGTTTTTTGTTGAAGCTTTTCTGGGTTTTTTTTTTCACTGTCTTTGTATCTCTCATAATTTTCTTCTGATTAATGGTGCTCTGTCTTCTTGAAGCTTTTTTTTCTGGGTTTACTTCCCTGGTTCTTTTACATTCTTATCAATGGAGCTCTGTTTTTGTTGTGGTTTTTTTGGGTCCTCTCTCTCTCTCTCTAAAACTCTATTTTTCTTGAAGCTTTTTTTGGGTTCTTATTCCATTGAAGGATTTGGGTTTCCCCCCTCTCTCTTAACATTCTTATCAATGGAGCTCTGTTTTTGTTGAGGTTTTTTATGGGCTCTCTCTCTCACCTTTGTGCTGATTAATGGAGCTCTGTTTTTCTTGATGCGTTTTTTTTTTTTTTTGTGGGG
>NW_019272044.1:2728826-2735903 GCF_002738345.1 Cucurbita maxima
GGGGGGGGGGGTGTTTAATGCATTGAAGGAATTGGATTTTTTCCCCTCTTTCAGTTTTCTTTTCAATGGAGCTCTGTTTTTTTGTTGAAGTTTTATTACTTTGAGGAGTTGAGCTTTCCCCCCCTCTTTCATGGGGTCAGTACTCTCTGTTAACTTTGTTCTGATTAATGGAGCTCTGTTTTTTAAGCTTTTTTGGCTATGGCTGCTCTTTCTTACAAGGATTCAGTTTACTTACCTTTTGATGAAATTGGTTTCCATCTCGTGGGTTAAATCTTGTAAGAGAAGAAGTCCACCGCTAGCAAATATTGTCCACTTTAGTCCATAGTGCGTCATCAGCATCACAGTTTTAAAACGACTCTACTAGGGAGAGACTTACACACCCTGATAAAAAAATGTTTTGTTTCCCTCTCCAATCGAAATGGAATCTCACAGTGATAGCGTTGGACTTGAGCGATTACAAATGGTATAAGAGTCAGACATCGGGCGGTGTGCTGCAAGGACACCGGTGTGCCTGTGAGGGCAGTGGACCCCCAAATTGTGAGATCCCACATTAGTTAGAAAAAAAAACGAAACATTCCTTATAAAGGTGGGAAAATCTCTCACTAGAAGACACATTTTAAAACTGTGAGGCTGATAAATACGATAAAGTGGACAATGGGGTGTTAGATTCTCACTTTGCTCTGATTTAGGGAATTCTGTTCCTGTTGAAGCTTTTCTGGCTATGGCTTTTCTTTCTCTGACATTTTTGTATAAGAAGCATTTAGTTATTGCTTATCCTTTCAATCTCATGGGTTCAGTCCTCTCTCTCTCTTCTTTTACTTTTGAATGTTCCCTAAAAATGGAAATTTGAAAGTTACCGTTGTTTTTGCATTTGGGTTGGGAGATTTACATCAATTATTTACCAATTGAGAATGTAAAGTGAAGAAGAGAAGGCTAGTTTAATAGTTCCAAAGTTGGTCTCTTTTCAGGTCATTTTTTAACCTTCTTTTTACCCTTTTTCCCTGAAAAAAGCAGCCATTTCCCCTCCTCTTTGAGTTGCAAATTATGTTTTTTTGATGGAGTTCTGTGCTTCTGGGGTTCTGGGAAAGTTCTGCTTTTACTCCCTTTTTCATTGTTCTGTTCTATGCAAGATTTGCTTTCCTTTTCCCACGAAATCTCATGTTTTTTTCCTCTCTTTTGGAATAATTTCAATAACAACTTTTGTTTTCTAGAAATTGTATACAAACACTCACTAGTGTGTGTTCATATTGACAATTATAGTTGACCTATTCGTTCGTTTACACGGAAGTCTAATCGTCCTCTTAGATTAGTTGAATTCTTGTGGCCAACTGTGACAACTCAAGCTCACCGCCAACAAATATTGTTCTCTTTGGGGTTTCCCCTCGAGGTTTTAAAATGCGTCTGCTAGGGGAGGTTTCCATACTCTTACGAAGAATGTTTCGTTCCACTCTCCAACTAATGTGGGATCTCACAGTCCACCCCCCTTCGGGGTCTAGTGTCCTTTGTGGCATTGCCTGGTGTCTACCCCTTTAGGGCTCAGCGTTCTTGCTGGCACACCGTCTGGTGTCCACCCTCCTTCGGGGCTCAACATCCTTGCTGGTACACCACCCAGTGTCTAGCTCTAGCTCTGATACCATTTGTAACAACTCAAGCCTATCATTAGCATATATTGTCCTCTTTAGACTTTCCCTTTTGGGTTTCCCTTCAAAGTTTTAAAACACATTTGCTAGGGAGAGATTTCTACCCCTATAAAGAATGCTTCATTCCCCTCTCCAACCGATGTGGGATCTCACATCAGCTACCTAGAATATTGAATTCTACTATTTTCTTCAAGTCGAATATTGTATGTTACGACGGTTGTCCCTTGAGATAATTAGCCGAAGCGAAGTATGCTTAAGTTGCCCTAAACACGGTTGAGACGAAAAACGTTTGCACTAAGCTGTTAATTTGTTTTAGGAGAACAAATGTGAAGCCTAACGCCATATGATCTTGGACACGCTCTCATGTCTTATGCATTTTGTTGAGCTTTTCTTGGTTTCGTTTCGGGGAATTTGATCGTTTTCATCGGTTTCTGGCTTATATTTTTTCGTATCTGAACATTTGTAATCTTTTATGCAGATATGACTATTCTGGCTATGGAGCTTCAACTGGTAAGGTATGTTGCTGTTCCACTCTATAGAACAATATTTGACTCAAATCATATAAGCATACATTTTATACCTTTGATTTGACCGTTCAAGAGTTTAGGGATTGATCTCTAGAAATGAAATGGCAGGTTAGAATTCTAACCTTTTCTATGGCCTGGTATGTATTTTCATCAGCCTCACGGTTTTAAAACGCATCTGCTAGGGAGAGGCTTCCACACCCTTATAAGGAATGTTTCGTTCCCCTCTCCAACCATTGTGGGCGGTGGGCTTGAGTTGTTACAAATAATCTTGGTTGATGAAAATTTGATGAATTTGGAGTCCTTAGCATTCTATTTGAGCATTTAGTGACAGGCTTCATTGATTCTCGTTATGAAAATGGTCGGATTGTTGTTAGAACGTGGTGGAATTAGCTAGCTCTCGCCCGGTTTTTTCTCTTTTAAGTCACAATTGCTATCAGTGAGTCAAATTAACGTCGTTTGTGAAATCCAGCCGAGCGAATCGAATACATATGCTGACATCGAAGCGGTTTACGAGTGTCTTGAAACTGAGTATGGAGTCAGCCAGGAAGACTTGATCTTGTACGGGCAATCGGTTGGAAGTGGACCAACGTTGCATTTGGCTTCTAAACTGCCACGGTTGAGGGGCGTTGTGCTGCATAGTGCAATCCTTTCGGGTCTACGAGTTCTATGCCATGTGAAGTTCACCTTTTGCTTTGACATTTATAAGGTAACATGCCTATCTTTTAAGGCATCAATACTTTTATCTGTACGTTAAGCTTACAAGTATTCTCACCATTGCAGAATATTAACAAAATCAAGAAGGCGAAGTGTCCTGTGCTTGTGATACATGTAAGCTTTTTCCACCATTCCCCCCCTTTTGGATATGTTTCTTGAACTTGTTTCCATGGTTTCTCCGCCCAAACTCTCTTAATCAGTCAAGCAAGCAATTTGAATAGGGATTATGAAAAGGCCCTTATTTTAGTCTTACCTGTTCGATTGATTGTTCTAAAGTCGAAGTCGTTTATTAAGTTGAATTGAAAGGTCGGTTTTGTCAGTGAAAGAATGGAGTTGATTAGATGGTCAGGTGAGTATCAGGTAGACAAGTTTTTTTAATGTGAAAATATGTTTGGGTAACTGTTCTATTCAGACTTTATGATCACATATCATAAAGACAAACCCGAGAGTTGATTAGATGATCAGGTGAGTATCAGTGTAGACAAGTTTTTATAGTGAAAATATGTTCGGGTAACTATTCTATTCACGATTTTATGATCACATATCATAAAAACGAACATGAGAGTTGATTAGATAGTCGGGTGAGTATTAGTGTAGACAAGTTTTTGCAGTGAAAATATGTTTGGGTGACTATTCTATACATGACTTTATGATCACACATCATAAAAACGAACCCGAGTTGATTAGATGGTTGGGTGAGTATGGATGTGGACAAGTTTTTAAAGTAAAATATGTTCGGGTGAATGTTCTATTCATGACTTTATGATCACATATCATAAAAATGAACTCGAGAGTTGATTAGATGGTCAGGATGTTCGATTAACTTTCTATTTACAACTTTATGATCACATATCATAAAAATGGTTTGAATTCAGCCGAACAATTTTTGTACCAACTGCGAATGTTACCAACGATGACTTTGATGTTCTTGGATAAAATTCACAGGGCACGGACGATGATGTTGTCGACTGGCTCCATGGAAATGGTTTATGGAAAATGTCACGAGAACCGTACGATCCTCTATGGATAAAAGGAGGAGGACACTGCAACTTAGAGCTTTATCCAAACTACATCCGCCATCTTTGCAAATTCATCCAAGATATGGAGAACATTACCACGAAAGTTCGCCTAAAAAAGATTCGACAAACCCGTGATCTACCAAAAAGATCGTGTTGCTGTGCAGTCTCTTGTGATGGATGCTGCTGTAAAGTGAAATGCTCACGACCACCAAAATGTTCGAGGCCAAGCTGTGCAGGTTGCTGCTCGATACGGTTGAAATGCCCTGAATCCTGTAAACCCAGATGCCCAAAATGCCCAACGCCGATGTGCTGCTTCAGCTTCTCCTCCATCACCAGTTGTTTGGTTCAATGGAGATTCGGTAACTGTTGTAGCAGCTGTTTCCAATGGAGATGCTGTTGTGAAAGAGGGTCCTCCAATGGGTAGGAGGGGAAGGATTTTTCATGATGGTTTGTATAGAAGAATGCTGTACTTGTAGAACAAGAGAGGAAGAAGGTATTTTTATCAGATAAGTTCTTTTGGGGGACAAGATTTTATTTAATGATGTTCAGTTATTTTAAGAAGAATTTCTATACCATTTGGGCAGATCTCACTGTTATACAGATGAATATGAATCTACTCCGCCTACCATTTGATGGATGCAAGCAATGTCGTTTGCTTACTCTTCGTTGGCGGCAAGGAAGCATTGAAAATCAACCTAGACCATAAGTCGAGGCATTCGGAAAATGACTAAGCACTTCTGGCCAAGCTTCTATCGAAAATGTAGCTTCTATGACAAAGCAAAGCCACTAATGGAATTCACTTGGGACAAATTCTAGCCTTATTATGAGTAAAAACAATCAATCTTGATAATGAATTCTACGATAACAACTCAACGCATTATGAATAGATTGTGATATGTTCGGGTTCGCTGTTAACTCCGATGTCTGAACTATCTTATGTGCACCTTAATGAATCTCTCAGACTTGCTAATGTGCTCAGTCTCAAGAGATATCGTTGTTTGAACAAACAACATTTGGTGGAAAAAAACTGAACCCAGGATGGTTAACAAAAATTCAAGAAAACCACAACTACAGAACAGAGTACAAAAAAAAGTAAAGCCTTGCCAAGGTGTATTAACTTTTCTCCAAATTAACAATAGTTAATAATGTGGACGGTTTTAGTACAGAAGCTAACGTGTGAATGCTACAAGAATAAATTCACACACCAAATATCTAATCTTTGTGGGCTTTTACAGTTAAGGATACACCCCATGGAGATATGATAATGGATTGCAGGAACAAACAGTCCTAAAACTACAACAGGTCAGCAGCTTACATTTAAACTAGAACTACAAGCTATGGGAACTAAAATTTTGGGGTTGACAAATTAGTTAGGTTATGCGCGTAAAAATGCAGCAGTAAGCAGGAAGGGAAGATTCAATTCTTGTTACCGACTTGCACGACCGCTGACTCTGTAAGTTGAGTGGTTTCGTTACTCGAGTGCTGGCCGTTCCTGCTGGTCCTTAGTTCTTCATTTCCTGGAACTTCCCTGAGTCGTTCCTGCATAAACAAAATCTAGCCCATTAGATGGGACAAGTTTGTGCACAACATATATCTGCTGCAATAATGAAGGGGAAGATGATTTCTCCATGCTCATCACTCTAACTGCATGCATACAATGAAATAGATAATAATATTTGTAATGTCAACCCCACCGCTAGCATGTATTGTCCTCTTTGGGCTTTTCCTTTCCAAGATTTTTTTAAAATGCATCTGCTAGAGTGAGGTTTCCACACTTTTATAAAGAATGCTTCGTTCTATTCCCCAACCGATGTGGGATCTCACAATATTATTGCGAAATAAGTCTAAATATCCAACCCGTCTCGTTGATTACCAGAAAGATGGGCAAGGATTATGCAAAGGAAAACAGCTTGCTCCATTTGGCATGTACACTTCTTTGTAAATTAGATTAAAAAAAAAAGCAACATCATAAAGTAATTATAATGAAGTGATGGTCAAGGTGTGACAAAACATTGAGGGGGTGAAAGAAATGAGAAGCAGGAAAATAAATATTTTTAGTATTACCTTCAGAGAAGCATTCTCTGAAAGTAGTTGTTCATATTCACTCCTTATCCGGTTCACTTCAGACCTAAGACTGGCATTCTCTTCTTGTAATGCTTCAGCTCGGTGTGCTAATTCGTCACATTCTGCCTGAAAATCATGAGTTTGGAACCAGTTGGTAATAGGAGAGGGGTACAAGAAACCAGGTCTACCAACAAGATTAATAGTTTCCAGCAGGTTTTTCAATACCTGCTTACGTAACCGGGAACGTCGTGCAGATTCTCTATTTGATTGCTTTCTTCTCTGTCGTTTAATCTCTCTCTCATCCTAAATCCAAAATTTTATATTACTTTTTTTTGTCGTTTTTCAACTTCAAAGTTCAAGTTCTTGAATCATATTAAGAGTTTACCTGCAACCAAAGTTGTGACTGCATGCCATCCCGAGATCCAGTGGTAACTAGTCCTCCAGCAACTGGAGCGGATTGAACCTTTCCACGCATTGCAGGGATAGTGGATGGTGCACCCCAATAGTCCATTCCAATATTTAAGTTGGTTGGGGGACCAGGAACGACACCCGGGGCCCCAGCAGTTGCCAATGGGATGGCAGCCATTGCCTGAGTATTAGATCCTCCGTTTTGAGTACCATGCATAGAGTTACCATTCTGAGATGCTTCAACTGTAACAGAAAGACGTATTTTTTACCATGTCTGACAAGAGATATTGTCGAGACGAAAGAAAAAAGAACCAAACCTTCCGAAGTGTCTTTCCTGGAACCTAACTTAGGTTGTGATTCCTACAAAAGTAAAGTACTGCTAAATCACTTTATCTCAAAAGAAAGACTGGAACAGCACTACCAAAAAAAAAAATTGGCATCAGAACTATACAAGCAATAATAAACAGTATTGACATATTTCCCAATCTGTCAGTACATTTTCCCCCCTCAATCAATCTAAATTAACATTTAAACACAACTTATGAAAACTCTTAACTTTCATTCTCAAGCTTCCTCATCGTTGAAAACGTCGTTCAACTTTAAGCACAGGGCTGAGGATCTTAATGAGGTAAGAAGAATAAATCCTTTTTTTTTTTTTTTTTTTTGGGGGGGGGGGGGGGGGGGGGGGGGGGGGGGGGGGGGGGG
>NW_019272044.1:2736037-2759323 GCF_002738345.1 Cucurbita maxima
GGGGGGGGGGGGGGGGGGGGGGGGGGGGGGGGGGGGGGGGGGGGGGGGGGGGGGGGGGGGGGGGGGGGGGGGGGGGGGGGGGGGGGGGGGGGGGTCCCATACTTATTCTTCAGATAAAGTGAATGCATAAAGAACCCAATAAACTTATGGCATGCAACATTAGTTTGACTCACCTACAGAAACAGACCCTATCCAGGTCACATCCGAAAATGAACAATATCGATTCATTCGAGAGGAAGATGTCAATCAACAAGCAATGACCACTACTTACATTTTGAGAATTGGCATCGCTTCCTTCACTTGAACCTTCGCTGGCACTCTCAGCACTACAAAAATCAGGTCAGATTCACATCACCCAAGGATCCAATTGGCACATCAATAAAATTGTGTAGGACTACAGTCCTAAAGAATGTGGTGCGCCCCCCCTGCCTCACCACAATAATAATAGAAGCATACACCAATTATTATTCTACATAGGCAATTTCTAGAAAAGTTAGACAACCTCTTAGAGTATGCTCCATTGGCAGATGTTCCAGATGTTTTACCGAGCTCATTATTCTTCCCTGTAATCATGTTCAAACTGCCCAAACTTCCTTTTGATCTTTTAATTGGCAGCTTTTCCTTCACTTCAGGTAGCTTAACGTCTCCCTCCAAACTGCCTGCGGTATTACCCTATATACGTCTTCACATGTCATTTTTATCCGCTTAAAGACAATGATACCTGTCATAAAATAAGGAGGAAACTCACAGAGGCCTCAGTGATGCCATTTGGAGAAGGCATTGCAAATGGGCTAAAAGGATATGATCCCTATTATACACATAGGAATATAGCATACAGTATTAAGCAAATCCGTCAGACAAAAGGATAATAGAAGTTTTAAACATAAAAAAAAGGTAAAATTAGAATGCCCAGAAATACCGGGGGAATGGACGGATGAGCGTATATGCCACCAGGTGGATACATTGCAACATATGGATGTGGAGGCGTGCCATAAGGAGGCATAATATGCTGTAGATAAAAACCTACGTTTAGATAAATACACAACGCATTCCTTCCCCAAAAGCACAAGGCCATATTCCTTAAAGTACTGTCACGAATATTGTATGTAATGCATCATACAGTTATCAGAAATGGCATGAACCATTACAGCACTCAACTATACGTAAACAATACCAAACAAGAAGTTCACTCAAGAGACACGGGCTTCATGTTAGTATCCCCAAACACATCAATAGCACCATAATTAAAATAATAATAAAAACAAGAAAAAGAGGAAGAGTGCTATAAAAACAGATTTCCAGTCCAGTCAGAATATATGTGGGTCAACAAGCAGACATAATAGACCAAAAAAACCAGTAGATGTACCTGAACTCCCCACATATATGGGTGGGCTTGAGGGCTTGATGCCAAGAAACCATGAGGAGGAATAGGAGAATATGCCTGAAAACCAAAAAAGATATATATACATAATGATCTAACCACAATGCCATCCCAACAAACAGGATTAAACTAAAAGCTATTGCCCCAGGGTAACCTGAAAACCTGACCAATCAGGATTAACTGCGCCGGCGCTTGTGGTTGAAGTCTGCTCCTGTAAAACGATTACAAGAGATTATCATACATGAGGACAGACTTTAAAGAAAATGAAATAAACACTAAGAAACTGTAATTTAACATTTTCAGTGACGTTTGATAGAAAAAATTTAGGTAACAACAAGAAGACACAATCAATTAGAATCTCTGAGTACATACTTTAAAGAAAATGAAACAAACACTAAGGAAATGTTTGCTCATATGTATTTGTTTCTGTGATAGAATTTTTAAACATGTAATACGAAATTCGATCTTGAAATTACTTTCTCAACCCATAATTTTATTTAAGAACAACTCGGTCGTTACAGGAAACGAAATTCTCGTGGAAAACAAAGAATGAGCTATATAAAGCACAGTAAAAAGAAAAACAAAAATCACTTACAAAAGTCAAATAAAATAATATGCAACTCAAAATCAGGCCTAAATTAAACCTGGGTAGTAGGAGGCGGTGTCTTCGTCTCCTTGTCTTTTGGTGGTTTCTCCATCTCACTGCCACTCATGGTTCTGCTTCACCATCTTCCTGCCATCCCCCAAGCCTTCCAATAACACGAATCCTAATCTTTACAAGACTGTAAACTGACCGAGCCGCAGCCACTCCCTAATGGATTTCCTTGAACATAAACAACAACTTCAAAATTTTAAATTCCGGTACAAACTGAATAAGAAGAGAAAAAAAAAAAATCTATATTTTCGTTCCCGCAATTCAAAATTTCATTTGTGTGTTCAATTTTCTAGCAAAACAAACAGAAAACGCATAAATTTGAAGGAAAACAAGCACGCTATCCGGCCCTAGCATGCATGAAGCTGAACAATAACCAACATAACCAAAAACCCTAACAGAAATTTGAGAGGAAAACAAAAGCACGAAAACACACAATTCAAAATTGAACAAGAGTGAGCTTTTTACTTACGAAAAATCGAAACCTCAAACCCACTGGGAGGAATAATTCGAGACTCAATTGAAGGAGCCTCGAAAGGTGATCAAATGATAAAGAGGAGGTTTGAAACAGCAGCGATGGCGAAGGATCGAATGGAAAATTTAGGGAATTGGGCGAGGAGGAACTTCGAAAAGATTCAAGAATTTTTTTTTTCTTGAAAAACTGAAAAAAAAAAAATGGAAAGATCAGAAGTTGAACACGGGAGATTGACGATGAGAGTCTTCGTACGGCGTTACAGTCTCTCTCTCTCTCGAAGAAAATTCGCGAAATCGCCGTCTCGCCCCTCAGCCTCAGGGCATGAGCCACTCGATTTTCTCTCTCTTTCATTCCTTCGGCATGACGGGGTTCATGGGCTGAAGCCCAAATCTGTCTTCTTTCGGGCCCTGATTAATGGGCTTGGCCCATTCTTTCATATTGACATTCCTTCGGCATCGCCACTCGTGGGCTGAAGCCCAGATCTGTCTTTCCTTCGGGCCCTGATTAATGGGCTTGGCCCACTATTTTCATTATTATAATTACAATTTTAGTATGTGAATAATGATTTGATTTGAGCATAATTTTGGTGTATTTTGTTGGTTTTATTAATTAATGATTGAAAGCTGACCTGGCAGCGTGCATTTAGGCAATAGGAAGAAAATCATATCTGATCCCTTGTGGATATCTCTTCTCACCAAATAAAAAATAATAAATAAAAAAAGGTTGTATTTTTGCTTTTAGCGCATTCTGTCTCTATCTCACGTATTTGGTAGCTTTAACCTCAGACCTTATGGGTCCCACTTCCACACTTAATTACTGCCATCCACGTGGCTGTCATTAAAATCACCTCGTCGTGGACTGCCCCACCCACCTTTTAGTAATTCTTCCATTTTTAATATTCAAATTTACGACTCTCTTAAAATATATTTTTTTTTTTAATCTTAAAAGATTTATTAAAATTTTTCAATAAAATCTTTAAAAATAGTCTAAATAAATATATATAACATGCGTACATTATCTCAAAAATACTATTTAAATTTAAAAGTTTTATTAATATTTTCGACCTTTTAAATCAACTATTTCATTAAAAAGATACTCATTAAAGTTTAAGTAGTATTAATATCATAACTTATTATTATTATCTTAAATTATCCCAATTTCTAATTTTAAAAAATTTATTAGTAGAAAGATTATTTTTTAAGTTTTTAAAATGTTTTAAAAAAAATAATTTTTTTTTTTTTTTTTTTACTTAAAATACAAAATTTAATGATTTTTTTATTTATTTAACCTAAAAATTTAAAATAATATAAAATATATATATTTTAAGAAGTCCGCCTTTTCGTATTCTGCTCAGTTCTTCGTGCCTTGGATTCCCACGAAGACACTTTGGACCCATCTTCGGCGGTGCTGGACAAAAATTCCCGGCAACTGACGATCTTTGGACCAATCTTCTTTGTAGAATCCCATCCGTCGTTGTAGAACTCCAAATGTTCGATCTATTCGTCACCATTTCTCCGTCGGCGTTGGCAATTACAATTTCGACATCGACTTTCAAGAACTTTCGAGTGCCTTCTCATTCGCAATTACATTACGATTTCCGAAGAAGAATCTTGATTCGGATTATATCTTGTGGTTTCTTGATTCAATTGTGCCAGGAAATTTATCTTGATTTTGAGTAAATTTTGAGAATCGAACAAGTCGGCGCCTCTCTGTATTTTAGGGCTTTTCGGTTTCAAGAACGCAATCGATTTCTTTAATTCGAGCGATGCAAAGAAGGTTAATCGAACCAAAACGAATCTCAGATATGAACTGAATAAAATCAAAGCCGTAAACTAGCATTTCGATGAGATTCTCTAACCTTTTCATTCGAGATCGTTTTGCCTGATTCTAGAGGCTGTCGGCGCCGGCCTGAAATTGCCGGAAGTGATCGTCGGTCGCCGGTAATTGCTGTTCCGGTGCCGCCAAGGTCTGAACAGTCTATCGTGGGATTGTTATACGCGCACGAACAGTCCGCGATATTTAATAAATAAATAAACTATTTATTTCCCTTTTCTTTTTTTCTTTTATCTATTTTAATTTTTAACATAATAATTTTTCATTCATCCAATACAAATTTGACACGTAAGCAAGTTTTAGTCTAATGGATAACTTTGAAGTTTGAAATTTGTTTACACTGTTCGGAGTAAAACAGTGGTATATGGATGAACTGGGACAGCAGATGATGATGAGTGAAAACAAAATATTTCGGGGTCTGTAGAATTGTCTTTACAGTTAGAAACAATGAGTAAATAAGGTGACCATTTAATAAAGATGCAGCAGAGTGTGGTTCATCGGAGGTCAAAATTGTAGTTTAAATTTTCTATATATATTGCTAAATAAAATTTAAATTTAGATTTAAGATTAAACCCGTCATATTCCATATTTTAAAAATATAAAAAAAAAAAAAAAAAAAAACTAAATTTAAATTTCAATATTCAAAAAAGTGTTTCACCTTTTCTATTGCTTTTCCACCTCCCAATTTCTTCCCTTCTCGTAATGTTGTCATTTTCATAATAATTCCCCCACTCACGTTTTTAATGATGAGCTGTGAAGCGTGGGAAGGTCGATTTCACTAAATAATTTATTTTTATTAAACATAATATTTAACCAACCTATTAATTTAAAATACAAAATTTAACTTTTTTAAGCTATATATTTAGGAAAATGATAATAATTCAACTAATTACTGATAAATATTAAAATATTTAATAAATAATAAATAAATGGTTAAAAATATATAAAATAAAGTGTTTTTTTGTTACATGATTATTGTTTAATTAGCTTCAAATTAATTTTGATTTTTAAGTAACTAAAATTACAATTTATTAAAAGTAAATAAATTTAAATTAAAAAATACAAAACTAAATAAATTAGACTGAAAGTAATTACTTAAAAAAGGAATTAAAAGAAAATGTTATTAAATTGAAGTCAAATGACATTAATGAATAAATGGTGCAAACTAAAATTATAGCGTCAAAGTTAACGATACCGTTACCGTCAAAATCGAGATGATTTCCCACGCTCTACGAAGCGCTTTGAAACAGCAATTCCATGGTACCAGATATCTTGGTCGTGTCCGCATTTAAGGCCACGCGCTTCATAGGCGCGTGGATTACTTCAACGAAACCGTCTGTTTAACATTTGGGACCCACTTCTGTCTTTATCCCCCCCTCTTCCTAATCAAAATTCTCTCTTATTTACCCTCTAAATCGAGTAGTTTTACTTCTATATATAGTTATTGTGAGATCACATATTGGTGAGAGACGGAAACAAAACATTGTTTATAGGGATGTGAAAACTTATCTCTAATCTAAAATTGTGAGGTGCGAAACATAACAGACCAAAACGGACAATATCTGCTAGTGGTGGGCTTGAGCTGTTACAAATAGTACAAAACCAAATATTGGGCAGTGTGTTAGTGAGGATGCTAGATCCCAAAGGAGTGGACCGTGGGATTTCTCATCGATTTGAGAGGGGAACAAAGCATTCGTTATAAGGGTGTGAAAGTATCTCATTAGACGTGTTTTTTAAACTATGAGGTTGACAACAATACGTAACGGGCAAAAGCAGATAGACAATATCTACTAGTAGTGGACTTTGGTTATTACTGCTGTTGAAAAACAACTACATCGAGAAAGGCACAACTAGTAATTAAAAGAAAATATTTTTTTAAAGAAATTAAAAAATAACTATAATCAATTGATATATAGGATAAGAATTAACAATATAATAGTTTTAGTGACGTGGCAAGATTTTTTTAATATTTTTAATACAAATATTTCGGCGAGTTGTAACATAACTCAATTAGTAATTATGTATATTTAAAGTAAATATATATTATAAATATAAAGTAAAATATTTATTTATTTTTATTTTTTTTATAGATATTTTAACCGGATTGAGATTTGGACATTAGTTCAAAAGGTGGGTTAGACGTCTGTGAATTTGGCAATAGCCTTACACCCATTGCTCTCTCACCATTTTTGTTCTCTCTCCGCACTCCGTACTGTATTTCATCTCTTTCTCTCTCTCTCTGGAAGGGGCTTCGTCTTTTCTTCTTGCGTTCATGGTGGTGGGTTTCGCAGAGGCTTTGCCTTTTGGGTTCCAAAAGCCCCAATCAAACCTCAAAAAGCCATCTCTGTGGCTTCCTTCGCTTCGCAATCTCAACGATTCGCTTTCATTTTGTCACTTTCCTCGTCCATTTCCATTTTGACTCTCTCTAAAAGCGAAACTGTTTACTCTTCAAAAGGTTGTTTCTCTCTCTAGTTTTCCCTTTTTTTTTTCTTTTTTTTTTTTTTTTTTCTATTATCTTCTGGTAAAATAGTCTTCGCTTTGAATATTTGATTCTTGTGGATTTGTTGGGCGTGCTCTGCTGTTCTTTATCTTTTTGTTTGTTTATAATTTGTTTGACTCTGATTTTTTCAACTCTTGGATTGTAGAGCTGCGTTCGTCTGCCTTTTTCAAGGTTTTGAAAACTATTGTTTGATTTGCGTTTTGGATGTCCTGATTTTGACTGGAAACTTCGTGATCGAAAACCTTGATGAATGGAGCCTTCTGATTTTGAATTTTTCTTAGCATTCTGTTCTTTCTCTTGAAATTTTGAGTTTGATTTCTGTCATTGATGTGATTTGGTTGAACTAGGAACGATCAATCCAGGCTCTGGTGAATGTTTTTGTCGGAGTCTTCTTCGTGTCAGGATTTGTGTTTATATCTCTTGCCATTGTCTCTGTTGATTGAGGAGATGATTAAGCTTTACTCGTGGATGCTGTTGTAGGGAACCAAATATAAAATTTGAGTTCTTCTATCTCAAAAAGTGTTCAGAAGTTTGGATTTAGTACTCCGCTGTAAATCTAGCAATATGTCGGTCGAAACCGACAGAAGGGGGGGAAAAAACTGGAAGGAACTGGTGAAGAAGATGCTCCCACCTGGAGCATCTCTCCCTGAAAGTGCTAGCGATCTAGATTACTCTATAGCTATGGAGTACGAGGGTCCACCAGTAGTCCATGACGTTCCAAGAATCGAACCGCTTGACGTAAATTCTCGTTCAATTCCAGTTGCTGAACCTCTTTCTGAATCCCAAAGGTCCATTGCAAAGGACGGTCCTCCAACGATTGAACCAATTCCTTTGCCTGTCTCTCGTATTGTTGGCGTCACAAGTTCGCCTACTCAGAGCCCAAGGGCATCAGGAAGTTCAGAGTCTGTAGTATCTGTCTTGCAAAACCATGATTTTTCTTCAGCTTCACCTTCTGTCTCCCCAGCATCAGTTCACAACCCACCTAGCAATCAACCTAAACAAGTAGTTATTGATGCAAGAAGAGCACCTGTTGTCACTTTTAATACTGTTGATCACTCCCATCGAAAAGAACTTGGTGTCGAGAAGCAAGTGTATCCCGAGTACGTAGGAGTTTCGAAAGAGAAAAAGAAAAAAAAAAGTCGGGTATGTTATAGGTGTGGGAAAGGAAAGTGGGAAACAAAAGAGTCATGTCTTGTCTGTGATGCCAAGTATTGCGGCAACTGTGTGCTTAGAGCCATGGGATCGATGCCTGAAGGGCGTAAATGTGTCACTTGCATTGGTGATCCTATAGACGAGTCGAAGAGGTCGAAATTGGGCAAGCATTCGAGGGTCTTATCTCGACTACTTAGTCCTTTGGAAGTGAAGCAGATTATGAAAGCAGAGAAAGAATGTCCTGCTAATCAACTTCGCCCCGAACAGCTGATTGTAAATGGATCACCCCTACGATCTGAAGAGATGGCAGAATTACTTGGATGCCCTCTGCCTCCACAGAAACTGAAACCCGGAAGATATTGGTACGACAAAGAATCTGGTCTCTGGGGAAAGGTAACTATAATTTAATGACGTTAGCTTTTCTATGTGTACTTAATGTATGGCCATGTGACCTTTGCTTCTGCAACTAGAACTTCATGAAGTACTTTGTGTTGACCTGACAGGAAGGAGAAAAACCAGATAAAATCATTAGTTCGAACTTAAGTTTCACCGGCAAACTTAGCCCGCACGCAAGCAATGGGAACACTGAAGTTTACATCAATGGTCGAGAAATCACGAGACTCGAATTAAGGGTGCTTAAGGTACACCTTTTGGCTTCATAAGGTGGAATATAGGCATTCTAATGCTCTTTGTTTTTGCTTCTGAAACTGTAACTGTTAATTTTTTATATCATACATAGTGCCCTATGTCATAAATGATCAAGGAAAAAAATTATGGAGGAGATGATGTACTGTATTGCCTCTTTAGATGGAGAATCTGAATACTTGTAATCCTTAGTCAGCTTGAATGTTGAAAAAGTTATATAGAAAATGTAATAACTTATGAGATCCCACATCGGTTGGAGAGGGGAACGAAGCATTCCTTATAAGTGTGTGAAAACCTCTTCCTAGTGGAAGCATTTTAAATCCTTGAAGGAAAGCTCAGAAGGGAAAATCCAAAGAAGACAATATCTGCTAGCGGTGGCTTGGGCTGTTACAAATGGTATCAGAGCCAGACACTGGGCAGTGTGCCAGCGAGGATGTTGGACCCCAATGGGGGGATGGATTGTGGGATCCCACTTCGGTTAGAGAGGGAGACGAAGCATTCCTTGTAAGAGTGCAGAAACCTCTCCCTAGTGGATGCGTTTTAAAACCTTGAGGGAAAGGCCGGAAGAGAAAGCTCAAAGAGTGCAATATATATTAGCGGTGGGCTTGGACCATTACAGAACTATATGTATAAATATATTGAAACATGACTAGATGTCTTATATTTGTTTAGTTTTGTTTGAGTTGGTTGTTCTGGTGGCTGGTCTTGGGCACATCACGTAACATCTATTTATAGAGGAGACTGCACTTTAACTGACCTGTATTGCACACTGTTTTCAGCCTCCTTGTCACATGAATGCCTTGATGAGAACTCTTAAGCTTATTTCATTGGCTTCCTTTCAGAACTAAAATTATCTCGATGTCTACTAAAAAAAGTTCTTCTTATTATGAACTTGGTTCCCTTTAGATGTCTAATGGCTTGCAGTATCTGGTAGAACTAAACGTACCCAATGCTATTAACTTTTCAGTTGGCAAACGTACAATGCCCACGTGACACCCATTTTTGGGTCTACGACGACGGTCGCTACGAGGAAGAAGGTCAGAACAATATCAGAGGAAATATTTGGGAGAAGGTGAACATAAAACCTTTTGAATGAAGGCTAACCTATGTCAAATTTCTCATTTTTGATATCAAGAACCTTATATATGCTTTGGTTAAGGCAGGCTTCAACACGCTTTGTATGTGCTTTGTTCTCATTGCCCGTGCCACATGGTCAGCCACCCCATGGAGTGAGAGAAGAGGCTAGCAATTACACAACAGTTCCCAACTACTTTGAGCAACAAAAGAGGATTCAGAAACTTCTTCTCATTGGGATTGAAGGCTCCGGAACTAGCACAATATTTAAGCAGGTAAACATGAAATCATTATTGTCGTTATTTTTGTGCTTAGATCTTCACTTTCTTGGGCTTTTCAATCTTCCCAATATTACATGTGAAGTACGGAATCATGCAACATAACTTAATGTAGGAAGTGGAGAGAAGTAGAAACTTAAATGTATATATGTAGAGTTAGTTCGTAAAGCTAGACAACCACGATTTTTTCTAAAGAGCTATTAGACCTTTCGACAAATCTAATTTTATACTTTTTCTTTTTAATTTTGGGATGTAATTATAATAGGTCAGTCAAGCCCATTGCTAGCAGATATTGTCTTTTTTGGGCTTTTCCTTTCGGATTTTCCCTCAAGGTTACTAAAATGTGTCTATTAGGGAGAGGTTTCCACACCCTTAGAAAGAATGTTTTGTTCTTCTCTCCAACCGAAGTGGGATCTCACAATCCACCCCCCTTTGGAGGCCAGCGTCCTCGCTGGCACTCGTTACTCTCTCCAATCGATGTGGGGTCTCACAATCCACCACCCTTCGAGACCTAGCGTCCTCACTGGAACATAGCCTGGTATCCACCCCCTTTCGGGGCTCAGCGTCTTTGCTGGCACACCGCCCGGTGTCTGACTCTGATACCATTTATAACAGTTCAGCCCACCGCTAGCAGATATTGTCCTCTTGGGCTTTCTCTTTTGGGCTTCTCCTCAAAGTTTTTAAAATGTGTCTGTCAAGAAGAGGTTTCCACACCTTTATAAAGAATGCTTCGTTTCCCTCTCCAACCGACACGAGATCTCACAACAATAAAGTAAGCTTCTCTCTATGTCAATGGATCACAAACGTGGATGGATATATAAATGCATGTATTCTTTTGGCTTCTGGTTTCTACTATTATTTTCATGGGCCATTATGCTTAGAAGGTAAGAGGTTTGTTTGACATATTGTATAAAAAGAAAACGAAAGATTTTATCTTGCAATTGTGAGGTAGTCACTGGGAATGTATCTCTGAGAAGGTTGTTTAAAATCTATTAGAAATGAAACAATTCCATCCACTATCTTCAATGTTTACTTACTTTTTTGAGCAGGGAAAATTTTTGTATGGGAACAGATTTACTGAAGAAGAACTTCAAGACATCAAACTTATGATCCAGAGTAATATGTACAAGTATCTTAGCATCTTGCTTGATGGTCGAGAACGCTTCGAGGAGGAATTCATGAACCGAAAAAAGGTTCGAAGTTCCCAAGGAGGTCGAGCTCTCGAAACTGGTAATTTTTGCAATGTTCATTGGGCTTTATGATTAGATCAGGTTAGAAGTCTCTCCCTAAAGATTGTACTTATTTAATGAAATTTTCTCTTCACAGATGGAGAGAGGGAAGCTAGTGAATGTATTTACTCCATCAACCCAAGGTTGAAACATTTTTCCGATTGGCTCCTCGATATCATTGCTACCGGAGATTTGGACGCGTTCTTCCCTGCTGCAACTCGTGAGTACGCTCCATTAGTTGAAGAGCTATGGAAGGATCCTGCAATCCAGGAAACATACAAGAGAAAAGACGAGTTACACTTCCTTCCCGACGTTGCCGAGTACTTCTTAAGCAGGGTAATCCATCACATACTCAAATTTCAAAACCAGAACGTTTTTATTGGTGATAACATCGTCTGCCATCGTCATGTGTCATCTTTTTTGTTTAGGGAAAATGCTTAGGATTTGTGATTGTTTGCAGGCAGTGGAGGTTTCAAGCAATGAATATGAACCTTCTGATAGAGATATCCTGTATGCAGAAGGGGTAACCCAAGGGAATGGATTGGCTTTCATGGAATTTTCACTTGATGATCGGAGTCCAATGTCTGAGACCTACACTGATAATCTTGAAGCTCCGCCCCCACCTCTTACTAGGTATGGAGTGGAATTAGTGAAAGAATGAATTTCGAAGCCAAGAATTCCCCTTATTAGTGTTTTGACTCGTTGGCTTGTATCTATCGTTACAGATACCAACTTATAAGGGTAAGTGCCAAGGGGATGAATGAAGGGTGCAAATGGGTAGAGATGTTTGAAGATGTTCGAGTTGTCGTCTTCTGCGTTGCGCTTAGTGATTTCGATCAATTGTCTCGTGCCCCAGAAGATAACAGCAGCGGAAACCTATTACAAAACAAGATGATGCAGAGTAAGGAGCTTTTCGAGACAATGGTCCGACACCCTTGCTTCAAAAATACCCCATTCGTGTTGATACTCAACAAATACGATCTCTTTGAAGAGAAAGTAAATCGAGCATCGTTGAATGTCTGCGAATGGTTTAACGATTTCAGCCCTGTGCGACCGTTACATAGCAACCAGTCACTATCTCATCAAGCTTACTACTATATAGCTATGAAATTCAAAGACCTTTATCAATCCATCACAGGTCGTAAGCTTTTCGTGTGGCAAGCTAGAGCAAGGGACCGAGTGACGATTGATGAGGCATTCAAGTATATAAGAGAAGTCGTGAAGTGGGATGAGGAGAAAGAGGGGCCCTACTATGGTGGACCTGAGGATTCCTTCTATAGCACAGATGTGAGCTCATCTCCATTTGTTAGACAACAATGAGGTTTCTTTCTTGTACTAGTTTCATAGATAGTGTCAAGAGGAAGCCCATAAAAGAAAGAAAAACATGGCTTCACTTTCCACCTCTACTCCTTTGAATAAGGCTATTCGTGCAATTTTTTTTATGAAGTCTAGTTTATGAGATGATCTTAAACTTTGGATGAAACTGATCCTCATGGAGCCCATTAAATCTCAATTGTATGCAACAAAAGTAACAAATACAGAAGGGAAGTCCAATAACCACTCTTTAAGTCCGTTTCTCAACTCCTCCAATCCATGCTCACTTTCAAAACTAAGACGTAGAGGCTTCTGATTCCTAAAAAATAGTTCAAGAAAGCTGGAGGCTAGCTGGCCAGCCAGCACATTAGAATCTTATGAAGGATCAGTAGTTTCTTCTGGCTTTTTGCTTTCTCCCTCTGCTAAGTTGTTTAGAGATGCAATGAAGAGGATTACGATGCAACTAGATCAGGCGTCTCGGCCTCGACTGAAAGCAAAGTTGAATGCACTTTATCCACCCAACTGTCCAGCCGGTCTCGCAGGGATTTGATCTGTGGAATGCCTAGAACCCTTGGTTGCACCCAGGAAACATGGACCGTTCCCTCGACTTGATCGATGATACCCTCTATAAGGTGGACCTGCAATAAAAATCACTCAGCCTTTTGTTATCATTCGTCTCAGAAAAACAAAGGTCAAGTTCTCCAATCATGGCAATTATCGAATCAGTAAGGAAGGTTGAAGACAAGGATTTCGTTAAGAACAGATCGAGATACAAGACTGGAGAGATGAAACATGTCATGAGAGGTATTGATCAGCATACAATGTTAACCAAGCAGATAACCAAAAGCGAGTGCATGGCTGTTGGTTTTTCTCAAGTGCCGTGAAAGTTGTGGCAAAAGACAATTATCACATCCAACTTTTTTCGTTCTTCCAGCATCACAATTTCTCTTGACCCTATTTTAATTTGAAGTGACGAAGTCCATGGACAAATTTGAAACAAATATTCTTGTGAAAAAGAACTATAAGTAAAACTTACAGACAGGCTCTTCATTAGTAGATGCTCAACATCCTCGATAGAAAGTTTTGTTCGTTCGGCTATAACCTTCAATGGAATGGTTCGATCTTCAGATGACCGGCTGCAATAAAATCAAATTAGCACAAAAATGATACAGAAAATCAAGTTATTGAGCAGATATCAAGCAGAGAAAGGAGCAAGGCAATGCCTGAAGATAATTTCCATGAGGCAGAGAATATTGATTTTCTCCAATAGTTTCTTTTCATTTTCAACTAAAGCCGGTTGAGCCCTTAAAGCTGCATTGTGGACTTGGCATAATTCTTGATAGCGAACTAAATCACCAGAATTGAATGCCTGAAGAATGTAGTAAAGCCACTCGACCTTTGTGCCCAACAGACTTTTGATCTGAAGAGAAAAAGTTACACACACATCAGGTTTGAAGTCGAAAAATAAATAGAGACAAAAAGATTAGGCACGGGCTACAATATCTACATAGAGATACCAATTGTTGCAGCCATTGTTAATCATGTTATAAGTACGAAGATCGTTGTATTTGCACTCAAACTAAATTATTTATTGAAAAAAAATGAGTGATATTTATGTTTATTACTCCACCTCAAGGAGAAAAGACCAATAAGGAAATAAGCACTCAGAGGTAACATAAAATTATTACACAATGAGATAGCAAAATAATAATGAACTATGGTGCAAATTCTTACAATAGGATGTGCAAGAAGCTCTCCAAAGTTGTAGATGTTATCTCCCAAAAGTGCAGAAAGAGACAAATCAAAGGCCAAATCCTGCAGGCACAGCGACGGGCAATAATTTAAATAATGAACGAACCAAATATGGATAGCGGATAAGTACCGATCGACGGGCAATTGGATTTATGAAATGAGTTATTTCTTATTTGAAAAGGGAAAAAAAAAGAAGAAATAGAAAGAAAAGTTAACTGTACATAAAGAAAGAAACTATTCGCCATACCAATTTAAATGAGTCTGAGAGTGATTCCACTGAAGTATATGCGAGATAAAGAAGAGCACTTTTATAGAACTCAGCAAATTCTTGGCGGAACTTGTAAAATTGAGATGAAACCCAATAATAGCTAGCATAAACAGATGGATCGATGTCAGTCATGCTGTCAAGAGTGCTCTTTCCATCTTCCAAAAGTTTCTTGCACTCTTTTCGGTCACCTTGCTCAAGCTTAAAAATAGCTATTTGCATCTTAATATAAAGGATAGGCTCCTCTATGCGGTGCTCTTTAGTACTCCTCAGTTTCTCGATTATCCCTTCAAGATAACTAATGGCAGCTTCTTTCTCTGCATATTGCCGAGAAACAATCACAGCAAAATGTGCAAGCTTGAGAAGATTGATTTTGGTCTCAAAATCAGTGATGAAGTTGTGATACAACTGAATCAGTGCATCACCAGCCTGAACATTTAACCATAAAAAAAAATATTAATTGAACTTGAGGTTTCTGCATAAAGGCAGGTAGGTAAAAAATGTTCAAATATACAAGGATTCACCAAATAAAACATATATTAGCTAGCTCAACCTAATTTAAAATTATTTCGGCTCTAGATAGACCGAAATCAGTACCCGATGAATGTAGCAATTATCCTCTCCTTAATTCTAAATATCCCGTGGTCATGTTCTTTAAGAAATGGGTGAAATCAGGGAAGTCATACTCAGGTAGTAACAAAGACCCAGTTCATGCTTACTATCTAATTCTCCAATCTACAGTGTTAACTTGAAATCCAGATAGTGCACGTTAGATTACCGAGCCCCAAAGCTTAAGATGTTGATGGTGACAAAGGTAACTTTGGCCTTTCGGTTAATGCCTCAACACCTCTCTCTCAAATAGACCTAACAAGCAGGTTATGAACATGAAATGGAGAGAAAAATATGAGGCAAAGATTGGAACACAAAACTTCTTGATCTACTTCAGTGAAACAAAAACTTAACCTACTCAATCCAGTCTTCAGAAATGAGTAAATTAGTCACAAGTCACCTCAAACAGATGATTAATTCTCCAACTAACCACCCCGTATTCAGTCGATCTGTTTAACTAGTTTGCTCATATTACAGATATAAACAGGGGGAAATTTCTACCGTAGTTTAGATTTCGACAACTCTGAATCCAATCGGGAGTCGAATACGAAATCCAGTAGGCTAAACGAACCCCTGTAAGCAAAACCCCTCAAAGTTTCAACCTCCGCGATCTTCTCCGTCTAAAGAACCCTAAGTTCGCCATCCATTTCGCCATCATAAATTCAATTTTAACATTCCCAGACTCAAAACCCTAACAGTATCCATCTAAAAATCAAAGCATCTAAAAGCTAAAATACCAGCACACACTTCATGAAATCGAAATGTCAATACATTCATCGAAAACATGGTAAGTTGAAAAAACACACCTGGAAGACCGTGAGAGCGACGAACTGCTCAAGCTTAAGTGTGAGCTGATGCCAAAGCTTCTTCTGGTACAGATCTGCTAGCGTATTGTACCATTCAGCGAGCTCAGGATGCGAGTTGCGAAGAGAATCGAGGTACAGCAAAGCGGCCATGGCTACTCCGGCTATGGATTCTCGGAAGGAGACAGGAAGAAAGAGAACTCCAATGATTTATATATTTCGTGCCTCTTCCTCTGTTCTTTTTCTTGTTCTCAAAGAAAAGAATAGAAAAGCAGAGGAAGCTTTAGACGAGAGAGGCTTTATGGAGTCGGGTGGGAATGAACCGACCCGACTCCGTGATGGGTTTTTGGGTCGGGTTTGGCCATATCACCGTCAATTTTTTACTTTTTAATCTCTTTGGGAAAATAAAAAATAAAAAAAGATTAAATGTTTATTTATTTACTTAATTCTTAGAGAAAATTACCAAAAAATTGGAATATTTTATACACAAAAGAATTTGGGTATTTATTTTTAAAATTAGTTTCCATATAAAATGTATATATATATATATATATATATATATTTTTTTTTTTTTTTTAATTTGATAAGTAACATATAATTATTATTAAATAAAAAAAATTGTTTATTAAAAAAGAGGAAACACCCAATAGTTGTCCTATCCCACATTTTTTGTCTCCCAAAGCCAATATTTTGACAAATAATAAGCTGTAAAGGTCCTTTTTGAGGCATGTGAAGGCAGGTTGTATTTACCTAACATGAATTGTGCAATGCCGAACCAATAATCCCAACTCTCGAATGCTTGAATGTTCTTCCTCGGCTCTCGGGATCTCAACAACAAAATAGTACTTGAACAATAAAACTAATAGAGATAACACATAAAGTTAAAGATTTGAGTTTTCAAATTAGGGATTCGATTTTAAGTCTATACATACAGTGATACAAGTTCTTTTTCTTCGAAACTCAAGTCATGGTACTGTATCCTAAAGAAATATTGAGACATTGAAATGAAAAAGCAGTTTTTTTGGAGCTGTCTAAGAACGCAAACGAAAAGTCACGATGGTACCCAACGTCAGTCGAACGAAAATTGGCCAAGGGCAAAACCATTTTTGGGTGTGGGTTGTCGATATGCATGTCAAAGCCATCGAATTTGAACGTTCCTAGCAACAATGTCGAAAAATATCGACGTGACTCAATTTTTGTACGCATGTGCTTCAAACAGTCCTATTCGGGTTTCAGTTTTAAGTCTGTACGTACAGTGCTACAGGCTCTTGTTCTTCAAAACTAAGTCTTGATATCGTTTCCTAAGGAAATATTGAGACGTTGAAAAGGGGAAGCAACTTTTCGGAACGGCTCTTCCTTGACTTTCGGGATCTCGATGACAAAATAGTACCTGAACAACAAAACTAGCAGAGATAACACTGAAGGCTAAACTTTTGATATATTATGTAAACACTGAACCTGTGACATGCTATTATTGTACATGGAAAAACAATAAAGGTAAAAATCTGGAAGGAGGGTGCAAACTTTAGAAAATATTGTATAGGGAACTCTAAATTCCAGATGAGAGTTAACTAGTTACGCTACATCCCGGATTCCTTGAGCAGGTTTAGGATGTTGTGTTCAGGAGCGCTGATGGATGGTAAGATTGTTCGTGTGGCCCGTGGTCTCGTCTCACCGACTTCTGCTTCTTTCATTACAGGCAAATCTGGCAGTTTTCGTATACTCGACACTCGTTCCTTCCATATTCTTCCATCCTAGTGTTTGAGCAGTTCAAAATCAGATTCTCAAGATATATCATAAAACCTACAACTTTCACTGATAAGTTTGGTAAATCAATAAGGAAAGGTTGGTTTAGGTGGAACTGGTGATTTTATGCAATAAGTTTGCTCTGGAGAATACAGAAACATCTCTACTGGCTTCTTGTACAACAGTTCTAAATCTCGTCTTTAAAATCATGAACAGATTTCCCAAAATGAATCAACGAATAAATGACTCGACCTGTCAAACACTTCAATTGTGAGATTCCAATCGGTTGGGGAGGAGAACAAAACATTTTTTATAAGGGTGTGGAAATCTCTCCCTAGAAGACGCGTTTTTTTAAAAAACCTTGAGTGGAAGCCCGAAAGGGAAAGCCCAAAAAAGACAATATTTGCTAGCGGTGGGCTTGAGCTATTACAACTGGTATCAAAGCTAGACACTGGACGATGTGCCAACGAGGAGGCTGAGCCCCAAAGAGAGGTGAACATGAAGCGGTGTGCTAGTAAAGACGCTAAGCCACGAAGGAGGTGGATTGGGGGGGTCCCACATCGATTGGAGAAGGGAACGAGTGCCAGCAAGGACGCTAGGCCTCGAAAGGGGGTGAATTTTGAGATCTCACATCGGTTTGAGAAGGAGAACGAAACATTTTTTATAAGGGTGTGAAAACATCTTCCAAGAAGATACATTTTAAAAACCTTGAAGAGAAGCCTGAAAAGGAAAGCCCAAAAAAGACAATATATGCTAATGGTGGGCTTGGCCAGATACATAACTTTTCACCCTTCCACGTATATACATCAATATATGCAACAAGGCAACTCGGATATATAATTGACCTGACAAAATTGAGTAAGAAGATCGATTTGGGAGCTTACATTCAGAATAGACGGTTCGGGCAACGGGCACTGAATTGGCTTATCGTTGTCGTGAGGCTCGATCGGGTGTTCAACGGGCTTAAACTCCACTGCTACTTCAATTCCATGAGAAACAGCAGCAGGGGTTGCACTAACACCAGTATTCTCAGGGTTTGGAGGCAGTCCTTTCCCATCCTGCATCAGAAAAACACACTTTATAAGCATCAAAACCACCCAATATATTAAACTAAATGTCTACCACATCTAAAAAGTTGAGAAAAACATTGGCACAGATGATAATTTACTGACCTCCATCAAAGTTTCAAAGTAAAACAGGACAAGTAAAATAGCAAATATGATAAAATTTCAGAAACAGCCATGGAAATCAGAAGCATAAAAGCTCAACATGTCCACGACTATGGAATCAACAAAGTTCATGATTATTAATATGATTTAATACATACAAAAAAAGAGTCCAAAATCAGCAATAGATTCGAGTTTGGGATAATTCTACAAAAAAATGGCCCCAAAGAATCGTATTCTCCACCACAACAAGGAAGGTAAGATTCCAATTTATCAAAAATTAACCAATCCAGCAGCCATGAAGAACCAGGAAATCAAAATTATTTGAACGTTTGACGAATAAGTTCAGATTCTTCAGAAACAGAATCAACAATCTCAATCGCGAGATACATAACTTCGAAAGCGACGAACTCAACGCAGTACACAAATTCGAAATAGATGAACAAGTAAGATCAATCTTCATTCGCCATATAGAGATTAAAAAAGAAAATAAAATAAGATCAATCAATCTTCAAAAGCGACGAACTACTTACAAGCGCACTTTGAGCTCGTCGATGCCCTGTTCTGCTAGAAGAAAACCTTGAAAAAATGCCCACCATCTGTTCGACAAAATGCCCAAAACAAAAAATACTCGCAAAAACTTAATGAGTATCGAGATCTCGCCGCTCTTTGCCCTATAAACTCTCCTCTCCTCTCAGCTCTTCACACTTCAAAGAGTCTCGCTACTTCTCTCTCTAAAAAAGTCCAAAAGCTACAGACAATCACAAGAGTCCAAGTTTTTTCAAACCCGATAAGGATCGGATCTCGACTGGTCCAGAGGAGAAACAGAAATCGCCTTCTCTCTCTTGAATTGAAGAGAGAGAGGAGGAGAAAGAAGACGAAATTGGTCGAATTGGAAAATGAAGAACAATGGAGTATTTGGGATTTTGATTTGATTCGTTCGTGTGTTTTTGTTCCAAGATCGAACGGATTTGCTTCACGAAATCAATAGTGTAATGATAAAGCCGTGAAGAATGTAGAGAGGTCAGTCTGACAGAAGGCATTGAACTCCCAAAGATGTGATTTTTAACGCAAAAAAAGGAAAAAAAGAAACATATATGTAAAATAATATTAGTAAAAAATAACAATAATTCCTCTCATTAATGTGTGATTGTTAAATTTTTTTAGTATTTTTATTTAAAAATTATTGAATTTTGTGTTGTTGGATGATGAAAGTCCCACATCAACTAATTTAGGGAATGATATGAGTTTATAAACAAATAATACTCTCTCTATTGGTGTAGCTTGACTCATGTGTTTCTTCTAAAAAAACATTAAAAATGGTTAAATTTTAATTATCATTAATATAAGAACAAAAATTATTTATCTACAGGAAAATTTTTCATTTTTTCACTTTTCGCGTTTATTAAATGTCCTATTAATTAATGTTTTTCATTTTTAATCTTTAATAAAATTCTTGAACATTTAAAATAAATTTTAAACATTTTTTAAAATTCAATATTATTTTTTAAACAAGATACTTACTATTTTCATAAAAAAAGAATTGCAAACCTTCAAAGATAATATTAAAAATAGCCTTGTTAGGTTAATATTTTGTTAATGAGGCGGACTAAAAAGCCTATAAATATAATTTTAAAAAATTAAATAAATTTAATGTTCGAGATTAAATAATTAAAACTATAATTTAACTAAAATACTAAGATGTTTGGAAGTGATTTTAAAATAGTTAAAACTACCCAATAACCAAACATATATAATTATTCAAAATTAGTTTTGAATCAAAATAATATTTTAAAGTATAATAATAGGCAATAAAATGGTTATATAAAAACAACTTTTAATAAATCATTAATAAATAAATTTAATTTTAAAATCCTTAAAAATTAGAGGATTAAAATAAAATATTCAAACAGTATAAGGGCCAAAAATGAAAAAAAAAGGAAACAAAGGGCCAAAAATGAAAAAAAATGGAAACAAAGGGCCAAAAATGAGAAAGTGTAAACAAAAGTTTAGGAAACTTTTTTGGAAGTGTGCCAAATTCAAATTCAAAATTTTAAATTTTAAATTAAGTTTGAACTGATAAAAATAATAAAATATAAATTCAAAAAAGCATTATTGGTTAGAATTTCCAAGTCAGATCCCGCGTAGCGAACAAGCACCGATAATAAAAAGGCGCTACAAAGAAGAAACCATCACTCAACTCCATCACTGCTACCCACCGTTTTCTCTCATCTCTCTTTTCTCCCAAAACAACTCGCTCGATTTTAGGGTTCTGAAAAATCGCCATGAATCGCCACAATGATCCAAATCCTTTCGATGAAGGAGAGGTCAATCCATTCTCGGTAAGTTTCTCTTTCTTTCGTGGCTAAATCTCAATTTACTTTAGATATTTGCATTCATTGTTTTTTTTTTCTTTCGCATTTTCGTTTCTTGTTTCGGCGATTTTCATTCGGCGAGTGTCGCGATCGGGTTCTGTTCCTATTTTTGAGTCTCGAGGGGGCGAGAGTGCGGTTGTTGGATTGATCTGAATCTTAGGGAAATCTTGCTAAATTTGGTGGAATATGGTTACTTTATGGCTGCTGAGAGATTTCGTGGGAGAATGAATTCAAGAGCGGTGTGGAACATTTTAAGTGTTGGAAATATCGACCTCCTAATGGTATGATATCAATGGAGATGCATTCCTTACTTATAAATTCAAGACCCTCTCCATAATGGTATGATATCAATGGAAATGGAGATGTATTCCTTACTTATAAACTCCGGATCAACCTCTTAATTAGCCGATATGGGACTCCTCTTCCAACAATCCTCCCCTCGAACTCGAACAAAGTACACTATAGTGCCTCCCTTGAGGCTTATGGAGTCTTCAAACAGCCTTCCCTTAATCGAGGCTCGACTCCTTCTCTGACGCCCTTGAACAAAGTACACCTTCTGTTTGACACTTTAATCACTTTTGACTACACTTTTGAGGTCTCAACTTCTTTCTTCGACATTTGAGGATTCAATTGACATGGCTAAGTTAAGGGCATGACTCTAATATCATGTTAGAAATTGATAGAAATCACGTCTCTCCATAATGGTATGATTTGAGGGTTTCTTACTTATAAACCCACAACTAACCCCTTAATTAGGTGCCGACGTGGACTCCTCTTCCAACAATCCTCAATAGTTTAAGGATGGAGTAGAAATTAATGTTTAAAGGTCGAATGGTACTAAAAGTAGACTAACGGAAGTAATTGTTGTTTTGGAGTCCTAAGGAAGATGATTTCACCATTTCGGATTGAGAATGAGTGTCATTACAATCTGTGTGGAATTGTTATTTGAATATGCATAAATGAAATTAACCGTTGGTTGATTATTGACAATTTCACGGGCGTTCTTTTGATATCTGAAACTAAAGACAAGCCGATCAAGCTTGTTCTATGGAGGATTAGAATGGTAATAACATCACTCATTGTTGCTAATTTTGCATTTGCAGAAAGACAATGCTGCTCCTGGATCAAAGTTTCGGATCCCACAAATGATATCGGACACTCTGGGATTTGGGCAGAAGCAGGATGCTACAGTGGATATACCACTGGATACGATGAATGTAACGAATATCATGTTCTGTCTTTTCTCACTTACATTTTCTTTACCTGGAAGAATCAAGTAACGCTTCATTTGGTTCATGTAGAATCTGAGGAAGAACGAGAGAGACATTGCCGCTTGGGAAGCAGAACTTAATAGGAAAGAAAAGGTATTCTTCGATATCCATGATTTTGTGTTTGCGTTTAGACTGATACTACCTTCAGCTTAGTCCATAACTTTACAATATATGAATATATCTGCAGAGGTTACCTAACTGTTCTTATGCCTCATTTTTACCAGGAAATCAAAAAGAGGGAAGAAGCTGTTTCTAGAGGTGGTTGACATCAAATGTTGTTTGATTTTGTTTCTATGAAGCTATCGACAATCTATAACTTTTTCAATGTTGCACAGCTGGTGTCCCTACTGATGATAGAAACTGGCCTCCATTTTTCCCCATTATTCATCATGATATAGCTAATGAAATTCCAGTACATGCTCAGAAGTTGCAGTACTTGGCTTTCGCTAGCTGGCTAGGTATGCAAAGTTAATTGTCTCAAATTCTTTTTTATTATTTTATAAACTTTATATCCAAATATTTGAGTATAAATTGTGAGATCCACATCGGTTGGTTGTAGAAGGGTACAAAACATTCTTTATAATGGTGTGACAACCTCTCTCTAGTAGACACGTGTTAAAAACCTTGAGGGGAAGCCCAGAAGGGAAAACCTAAAGAGGACAATATTTGCTAACGGTAGGCTTGGGCTGTTACAAACACATCGATTGGAAAAGGGAATGAGTGTAGAAAGGACATTGGGCTCTGAGAGGGGGGGGGGGGGGGGAAT
>NW_019272044.1:2759532-2782470 GCF_002738345.1 Cucurbita maxima
GGGGGGGGGGGGGGGGGGGGGGGGGGGGGGGGGGGGGGGGGGGGGGGGGGGGGGGGGGGGGGGGGGGGGGGGGGGGGGGGGGGGGGGGGGGGGGTGAATTGTGAGATCCCACATCGGTTGGAGAGGGGAACGAAGCATTCTTTACAAGAGTGTGAAAACCTCTCTTTAGTAGACTTGTTTTAAAACTTTGAGAGGAAGCCCAAAAGGGAAAGTCCAAAGAGGACAATATATGCTAGCGGTGTGGGCTTGAGGTGTTACATAAACATTCTTGAAAGTGTTGCTTTTCTATGTGTACATGATGTTCTTCACCTCACTTAAGTTCTTCTTGCCTCACTTAGCATCTCGTCCTCAACATTATCTTTTCAAACCATATAAACTTAGTTATTTTTAACTCTACATTTTATCCCTTGCTGTTTTTGCAGGCATAGGGTTGTGCTTGGTCTTCAATGTTATTGCTATAACTGTCTGCTGGATAAGAGGCGGGGGTAATTACTTCACTATCAGTTTTCTATTTTTTGTGCAATGGGTCACTTTAAGCTGCAACAAATGGATTTTTTGACTGTTGTCACAAATTGCAGGAGTCACAATCTTTTTACTTGCTGTAATATATGCCATACTTGGAATTCCTCTTTCATATGTGCTATGGTATAGGCCTCTATACCGTGCTATGAGGTGAGGTCGAATAATCTCTATATTTCATTCAAACGGGTTAAGAAGCTCTCCTTTATTGGGTTTCTTCCCTCTGCCTCGTACTCGCCTTCCCTCTTTCCTCGTCTCTCGTTTAATTTCTATTGTTGCTTTTGCTCATTATTGTACTCTGTAGACATTATGCTGACTGCTGATACTATTTTGCATTTTTCATTTTATCAACTTGCAGGACAGATAGTGCCTTGAATTTTGGTTGGTTCTTCATGTTCTACGGGGTCAAATACTAAATTCTCTCATGATTTTTTTTTTCCATAATACATATATTTTTTAATCCCTTAGTACTCAATTAATTGAGTTTCTACCACCTTACAGATACACATCTTATTCTGCGTTTTTGCTGCCATTGCGCCCCCAGTTGTGTTTCATGGGCAGTCATTGACGTAAGTTTACGGCTATCATTTCATTTTAAGCTTTTAATATGCTTCAACTTCAAAATGTTCATGAAATGAGTTTCCTTTCTTCTGCCAACATATGAAAGTTTCTTCTTTAAGCTTTTTTTTTTCTTCCATACTGCTTGCCTTGTGCTAAATACATCCTTCAAACATTTTCAGGGGCATCTTAGCAGCAATTGACGTCTTCTCTCAACATGTCTTGGTTGGGGTAAGTTTCGAATAGATAAGAATATACGACTACAAATCTCGTAAACCATCTATTTACTTATGTATATAGAGAAATGGAGGATCTGATCAATTTCCACCATGATATAATGGTTAACATACAAATTGGACCATCTTTATTGCGTTATTATGCATCCTTTTAGATGGTGTATCATGTTTAAAAATTGAATTTAAACTATCTTACTTTGTCTTGACTCTCTCTGGCTAGTCATTATTTAGGCATAAGCACATGCAGTTTCACTATAGGTTCCTTGCAATATCAATGGTGTGGTTTTGTACGTATGTTGAGATTATTGGTTGTTGCTGGAACAATGGTTTTAAATGGAGAGAGAAATTGACAAATGTATTTTGAACATGCTTCTTCCGGTTCTTCTAGGACAGCCACAAAAACAATTTTAGTAACTTTTCGTCGGTATTAAATGATTGAGTGACATGATTGTTTTCAACTGCTATAACAATAGAACCATTGTTTGACCGTTGAATAAAACATAAATGTAACTGAAGATCAGATTCATATTATTTCTTCCAAGTTTGACTATTATTGTCTTTTTTTCTTTTTCAGATATTCTACCTCATTGGATTTGCCTTTTTTTGCTTGGAATCACTTCTTAGTTTGTGGGTTCTTCAGGTAAGACATTTTCGTTTGAAAATTAATCTTATAAACACGATTTTATCTTAGAATCGTAATTTATTTTTTATTTTTTCCTTGTGCATTCTTTCCTCTCAATAAATAAAATGCACAGAATATATTCATTTATAAGCTTTGTATTTTTCTGGGCAGAAAATCTATTTGTATTTTAGGGGAAACAAGTGATGAAGGAGAGAGCTTAGCTTATTATTAAGCAACGGGCGATGTTCTAGCGGTGGTTAAGTCTTCTGGGAGTATGGTCATTGTAATTTTAGGACGTTAGTAGTTTTTTTTTTTTACTTTTTGTTCTTTTTTATCGAGCTCAGAGGAAGATGTGGATTCTAAACTATGATTATATAAAAATATAATGATTTTGCGGGAAATTGCTTTTGTTTTTTTGTATGGCCATTCTTAAGATTATTTACTGTAGCTCTCCATATTCTTTTAATTATTCAAATATATACTTTCTAATCTTATGAATAATTAGAGTTTTCATTTAATTATTCAAATATATTTTCTAATCTGATGGATATATTCAAATATATTCAAATGTATAGTTTCTATTCCCACCGTTCTTCCTCCATTGTTTTTTTTTCTTCACAGATTTAAACTTCTGACCTTTAGAGTCGAGTTTAGATGTATAAATTGAGTATATCTCATGCATTATTCTATTTATCGTTTTTTTTAAGTTATACCTTGTACCACTCAAGTAATATTTTTTGCATATAAATTACAAGATTATGGACTATATATATGATTTTCTCGACTTCTTTCATTGAATTTGTGGCCCAAAGGACATTGAGAAACTGTACAATTCAAAGAGCCAAAGATTGAATAAATTGGATTTCAGAGTTTTCACCTCTTCTCCATTCTACACCTCTCACTCCTCATCCATAACCATCCAATCAGCCACTGCCACGTGGGGTCCAAAATATCAAAAACTGAATGAAATCCACCACAAAGTTCCTCTCATCACTGTTTCTCATCACCTCATCAAGAACTCCATCTTCAATCAGAAATCCAACATTTCGAATTCTCATAGGAAAAACAACTAGGAAATTACAGTTTTACCCCTCTTCCAACCCAAAATTAACAAGGAAATTACAGTTTTACCCCTCTTCCAACCCAAAATTAACAAGGAAAATCAGGGGTAGTTGAAGAAACTTCTCAGTAAGTTAACATACTTTTCAAACTGTCCTCTGTTCTCTTGATCCATCTTAATCTTTGAGCTCTAAACATTTCCTCTGCAAGGGAAAAAGGAAAAGAAAGGAGAAGGCCAAACCTATTCTATGCTTCACAACACCAATCTAGAGTAACCAAAGATCCAAGTTCAGACAATGGCAACAATCTCTACAGCCAAGCCCCTAAACTACACAAATTCAGTCTTCTCTTCATCAAGAACAAGCTTAGGACGTCACCAAGAACAGGTAATTTTCTTCACAACAGGCAAACAAGCCAGCAAGAGAGGCAAAGCCAGCACAACCCCATGGCTGATAACCTGCTCAGCAGGCGACCAACAGACAGTTGTGATCGGTCTAGCAGCAGATTCAGGGTGTGGGAAGAGCACTTTCATGAGGAGGCTAACCAGTGTGTTTGGAGGTGCAGCAAAGCCACCAAGAGGTGGAAATCCAGACTCCAATACACTCATAAGTGACACTACAACTGTGATATGTTTAGATGATTACCATTCGTTGGATAGAACTGGAAGAAAAGAGAAGGGAGTTACTGCACTTGACCCAAGAGCCAATGATTTTGATCTCATGTATGAGCAAGTTAAGGCTCTCAAAGATGGAATTGCAGTTGAGAAGCCTATTTATAATCATGTCACTGGTCTTCTTGATCCACCTGAGCTTATTAAGCCCCCTAAGATCCTTGTCATTGAAGGCCTACACCCAATGTAAGTTATTTATGGAATCCAATACGTCGTCTACGAGGTCTATGAACTGCTGCTTAGTCAATTAGTTATGAAATACAGATAACTCTAGGCGTGTTCTCAATATCTTTGTGTTGAGACATAAACCGTTAAAATATCATCAACCAATAAAGTCATTCCCAATAATCGCATGAGACAATTGTTTGTGCATTTTAGGAATAATAAATGGTTAGATATTTTCGGAATAAATTATCTGGCCTTTGCTATAAATACCCCTTCACCCTACCAATGTTTTCATCCCGAAAGAAATACAGATCAAAGTGTAGTAGTATTCTACAGAGTATCTTGTAATCTCTTCACGATTGGTCTTAACAAAGAGTACGTATTTCCCACAAAGAGTTGTGTTCAACATAAATTTCTCCAATCTTTTTTTTCTTTCTTTCTTGAGAAAAGGGGTGAAATGAATTGAATAGATATATTCATTTTTACAACTTCCTTGTTCTTCGTCCTGCATTCATTTCTTACGAAGGGATCAATTGAAGTGAAGAATTTTCAACTCTTTGCATTTTCATATGTTTTTTCTTATTTTTATATATCTCTGTTCATCCAAATCTAGCTTTCCGCCTACTTATGAAGGGATTATTTGAAACGAAGAGTGTTTTCCCCTTCGCATCTTCGAATGTTTTCTTCTCAATCAAACCATTCCATTTCCACACTAGAGAGGGAAAAGAATTCGCACTAAAATTTTATGAAATTTCATGCATTAGAGCTATGTTTATGCAGGTATGATTCACGAGTTAGGGATCTTTTAGACTTCAGCATTTACTTGGATATCAGCAACGAGGTCAAATTCGCTTGGAAGATTCAGGTATGCATTGATCAAATACAATATGAATTAGTAGGCAGAGTATTCTAAATCACATCTCCAATTAGAAATTGAAATCAAAACGATTGCAGAGAGACATGGCAGAGAGAGGTCACAGCCTCGAGAGTATCAAAGCAAGCATCGAAGCGCGAAAGCCAGATTTCGACGCGTATATCGGTAATAATTAAGCTTCAGAAATTCAAAATCCGCCATAGCTAACAAGATTCAAGAAAGAAA
This sequence comes from Cucurbita maxima, assembly GCF_002738345.1. Lineage (NCBI taxonomy): Eukaryota > Viridiplantae > Streptophyta > Magnoliopsida > Cucurbitales > Cucurbitaceae > Cucurbita > Cucurbita maxima. The sequence continues at coordinate 2,764,461 of NW_019272044.1, forward strand.
TTAAGAAAAACTTACTTGAATCTGAATGCGATTCTTCGATTTTTGTTGTCGGATTTAGATCCGCAGAAGCAATTCGCCGATGCGGTGATCGAAGTGCTGCCGACGCGATTGATTCCAAATGACTACGAAGGGAAAATTCTTAGGGTTAGATTGATAATGAGAGAAGGAATCGAGCATTTCAATCCAGTTTACCTGTTCGATGAAGGCTCTACGATCTCGTGGATTCCTTGTGGGAGAAAGCTTACATGTTCTTATCCTGGAATCAGACTATCCTGTGGCCCTGAAACTTACTTCGGTCATGAGGTAATCTTCCTAACTCATGCATTTCATGCAACAACAAGGGATTTTTTGCTCTCCTTTTTCAGGGGTAAATTAGTAAGTTCATGTTTAAATTTTGGACAAAACTTTAAAAATAAATTAATTTTTTAGGTTGGTATCTCTCAACCTTAAAAAAAAAAATCTTATAAATTTATTTTTTTTAATTTATAAATAATAAATTATTAAAATTTCAAATTTATGGTTTTTTAAAAAATTTATGGTTAGGGTTTTGTTAGTCCTAAGAATTAATTTTATTTCTAATATATTAATTAATTTTTAAAATTTTTAATTATCAAAGATTTATTAAAGACAAAATTTTAAATTTTAAAGTTTAACTTAGACTTAAGAAATATATATATATATATATTTATTTATTTATTTATTAATTAAGTAACAATTTATTTTATGCCAAATACTTTGATTATCATATTTTAAAATTTGTATCGATTTAATTAATTGTAGAATATATTGTTAAAATTTAATGAGATGTCTTCGATAATTTGTTCGACGAATTAGCTTAGAGTGTTTTAAAGAAAAAAAAATTAAGGTCAAATGTGTTTATAAATTACTAAAAAAAAAAAAAAAATTGTTGCATTAAAATTGATATACTTAATTTTGTTGAGAATTTTTAAAGTAGGATTAAATTATTATAAATTTTAAAATACAAGGACTAAATTGTTATATAATAAAGTTTAAAACTCGGAAGAATTACAAGGTTTTTCATTAGTCACCCTTGTAAATTTATTTGGATGAAAACCCAACACAAACCAACTCGTGGGCCCGTACGATATCGTAAATTCACTGATAACGGTCGGTTTTGATGGTAATTTTCAGGTAACTGTATTGGAGATGGATGGGCAATTTGATAAATTGGATGAGCTTATATATGTAGAGAGCCATCTAAGCAACATTTCCACCAAATTTTATGGTGAAATTACACAACAAATATTGGAGCATTCTGAATTTCCAGGAAGCAATAATGGAACAGGCCTTTTTCAGACCATCATTGGCTTGAAAATTAGAGACATTTATCACCAAATTATAGCCTCCAAACAACTATCTCAAACTCAATCAGCAAAGGCTTAAAAAGTCGACCCGGTTTGTGTGAGTCGAGAAATTGAATTTTTTAGTTCAACAATGGTCGGGTGGAGGATGGAACCGTATCGATTGTTGGAACGGTAGTTAGTAGTTTATCTACTGAACTATTCTTGAATTGGTTTGGTTTTGGTCATAGTTAAAAATAAGTTTTTTTTCAACTTATTTAGAATGATCTTCGCTCTCATGAACAAGTTGCTTCTTGTATTGGAGATTTTTGTTTCTCAACTTTAATCTCGGCTAATTCTTCTTCCTCTACAGACCTGAAAATTGGATGCAAGTATGCATCTGATAAGAATGCTTTTACGTCGAGGTCAGGTTCCGTGCTCCGCTCCATTGTATCTTTGGCCATTGCTTCCTAAACGAGCAAAAGAAAACAATAGCATATGTAACTTTAGGGAAAACCGTGAAAGTTCATGGATATTTTTTAAACAAAGTACTAACGGTTAGAGTAATTTTTAACTTTTTAAAAGAGTTTAAAGATTAACGATACTTTTAAACGTATGAAATCGTTCTAGACTTGAAGAACTTAGAATTTACCTCGAGAGGGTATTTACGAAAGGCGGGTTCGAACCGGTTCTTGCAGTACTTGTGGAAGAAAAATGTCAATATCGGTAAGGCGACGAGCAAGGGAGTAGAATTGGCTGCCTTTTTTGTACTGAGCAAGCCCAATAAAAGTAACTGAGATATCAACAAGCTTGCTATGATGCGGCCATGGACATGGGGCCAAAAGGCACCAACACTCTCATATTGCTGATTATATACATTGATGATCTGCACAAACAAACCAGCATTGACAATGCATGATTCAGCAAGACAAAAACTACAGGATTGAGAAAAACCGAGTACGTCAACCGTGTTACTTCATGATCATGACAATAAGATAAAATATGTATTGAAGTGTGCCTAGAGATGTCCACGGGACAGGGACAGGACAGGGGGTAGACGGACAATACAACCCTAGTTTTTGGTAGAGGTGTACATGGTTCGGATTTGATTGGGTTGAGAGAATTTTTTGGACCAACCCAAAAGTTTGGGTTACTTCACAATCACAACAATAAGAAAAAATATGTATCCAAGTGCGCCGAAAGGTGTCCATGGAGAAAGGACAAGGGCAGTGCAAGGGGTAGATGGACAATACAATCCTAGTTTTAGGTAGGGTTGTACATGGCCCGGGTTGGGATGGGTTTCGGGACAGCTATTCGAAATCTTAGTGAAAGACTAGATTTGTTATCCCATGTTTGCTGAGGAAATTTTTTGGATCAACCCAAAACTTCGGGTTGGTTGGATTGGTAACCCAACCCAAAACTTTGGGTTACTTCACGATCGCAATAATAAGAGAAACTATGTATTGAATTGTGCCTAAAGATGTCCACGGTACAAGGACAGGGCAGGAGGTAGACAGAGAATACAATCCTAGTTCCCGGTAGGGGTGAAAATGGTCCAAGTTGGGTTGGGTTGAGGAAATTTTTTGGATCAACCCAAAAGTTTGGGTTGGTTGGATTGGTAAAGTGTGCCTAGAGATGTCCATGGGTAGGGACGGAGAATACAATTCTAGTTTCCGGCTCAATTTATCTAATAGGAAGGAATCTCTCCCTACTATCTCTTCGTTCCCAATTTAAATAGGGATTCCTCGCCTTGGGAAAGACCCTATAGGACTTTGTAGGGTAAATAGACATCTCTAAGTGTGCACTATTCTCAGTTCAAGCAGGGATTCCTTGCCCTGTTCGGAGCGGGTCCCTACAGGACCTTGTAGGGTAAATGGACATCTCTGAGTGTGCACTATTCTCAGTTTTAATAGGGATTCCTTACCCTGTTTGGGACGGGTCCCTACAGGACCTCGTAGGGTAAATGGACATCTTTGAGTGTGCACTATTCTCAGTTTTAATAGGGATTCCTTTCCCTGTTCGGGGCGGGTCCCTACAGGACCTCGTAGGGTAAATTGACATCTCTGAGTGTGCACTAATCTTAGTTTTAATAGGGATTCCTTGCCCTGTTCACAGCAGGTCCTTACAAGTCCTTGCGGGTAAACGGACATCTCTAAGTGTGCTCGAGTACTTTTGCTCTTTCTAATGAGTACAATGAAAATACTAAATAGTCAAATAACTCGAGTACTAGATAACGAACCTGATGTCGGTAAACCAAGTATGCAAACGCGAAGAAGACGAGTATAAACGGGAGAAGAATCGGGGTGACGACGGCGTAGACAATTCCGAGTAGAAAGTACAATTGTAAGGTTGGTAAAGTTTCAGGAAAATCCACACCTTTTGGGTTCATTGCCTTCTCTCTATCTCTATCAGTTTTCACCAAAAAGAGATTCTTGAGATGAAAGATGACCAACGGTTTCAATCGAAGAATCTCGCTCGCCATTCCGGCCCATCCATCGACCATTATGTACGTAATGAAGAACGTCGCCTTCATCGGTATGGAAACTCCGATTGTCCGAGGAATTCTGTAAAAAAGTGCATAAGAAGGCTTAATATCATGGTGAAATGCATATCATTGAATGTAGGGGGTGAGGCATTACTGTGTAGGAGATTGGTGAATGAAGGCATCCAGTTGCTCAAAAGCTGTACCAGTCACAATACTTCCCAAGAACACATTTACCAGCATGAAGTAATAGTACTTAGCCGCTGCCCTTCTTTCCAGCATAGAAACTGCTACATGCCCCTCAATTTTGGACATGATCATTAGAACTTTTGGCAGTATAAATAGAAAGATTTTGAGAGCCAAACCAGGAAGGAAGCCCTGTAGAAACGATTTTACGAGCTTCCTGCGTAACACAAGAAAGTAATCAAATGGATCAAAACCCGAGCAGTAGAGATGTCTATTTGTCCTGCTGGAATCTGCACTGAATAGTGCAGGGAATCCTGAAAAAAGGAGAATGAGGGAGGGAGAGGGGAAAGATTTCTTCCCGTTAGATGTACGGGGCCAAGGACGGGGATTGTATTCTCCATCCCCGTTTCTGTCAAATTCCTAGCATACGAAGATAAAAATGTATATCGTGGATGAGGAAGGCTTCCCTATATATATATTGCAAGTGTCCATTAACCCCGAGTAGTGTGGGAATCTCTGTTCAAAATGAGAATGGGGAGAGATTTTTTCCCATTTGAACGGGAATGGGGGAGAGAGTAGGAAGAGATTTCTTCCCGTTATATGTATGGGGCCACGGACGGGGCCCAATTCCCATTCCTGTCCCACCATATCTCCAATTTTTTACATATGAAGATAAAAGATATATATCAAGGATGGGAAAGACTTCCCTATCTATCTCTGCCCTATGGACATCTCTATGGAGCACACATTCAGAGAAAACAATGTGCAATTCAGACGGACGGATTCTTCCCATTAGATATATGGGGCCAATTCCTAGCATATGAAGATAAAAATATATATAGGGGATGGGGAAGGCTTCCCTATATATGTATTTTGCAGGTGTCCATTAACCCTGCAGGGACTCACCTCGAGTAGTGCGGGAATCCTCGTTCCAAAAGGAGAATGAGGAGAGATTTTTTCCAGTTTGATTGAACGAGGAATGGGGGAAGGAGTAGGAAGAGATTTCTTCCCATTAGACATTTGGGGCCAAGGATGGGGATCCCCGTCTCTGCCCAATTCACAGCCCTGTCCACTATACCTCCAAGATAAAGATAGATATCGGGAATGGGGAAGGCTTCCCTATCTCCGCCCTGCCTTATGGACATCTCTATGGAGCACTAATACAAAGATAACACTATGCATTTCCCAGGGACGGAATTCTTTTTGTTAGAAAGGAAGAGATTTATTCCCATTAGATATACGGGCTAGGGACGGGGATTGTATTCCCCATCCCCGTCTCTGTCCAATTCCCAGCCCTGTCCCACCAGATCTTCACTTTTTTACATATGAAGATAAAAATATATATCAGAGATGGGAAAGGTTTCCTATCTCCGCCCAGCCTTATGGACATCTATATAAAGCACAAAATACAGAGAAAACAACATGCAAGATATCAGCGTCATAATGACTTACAATTCTATGACGGGTCTTAGGAAAGGAGCCACTCGTTCGAGACCTTCCAAATTGGCAAGTGATTGTACGAACGCAATCGGTATCATATAGAAGAACACGAGAGCGAAAACCGACAACGATATGAGTAGTTTTCTGATGCTAACAGAAACAAATGGTATAGCCAAATTCTGCCAATAAACATCATGAGGCTCAGGAGCCCAATTAGTGAGCCATAACGTGGGATTCTTACTCTGCTGAGTCTGTGCACAAACGGCAGCACCCCATCGAGACTTAAACGAAACAAAAGAAACAGGCAATATTGCTTTCGGATCTTTGACAATTTTCGGCCTCTCCAATGCCATCTAACACATGGGGTTCACATCAATTTAGAATGCTTTATAATGAACAAAAATTTAAGGACTATATGGAGAACTAGCTTACTCGGGCATCGAGATCCTTCATTTGTCGTTTGTAATACTCGATCGAGTCGACTCGTTTACCGCAAAGTCCAAACCATCCTGCCTGAAAGAAAGAGATCAATAGTTCAAATCTCTGGCCATGAAAACGAACTGATTGGTTTGAAGGCTGGGAAGTTGGGTACCCTTCGAGTTGGTCTCTGATCGGGGTGCCGTTCGAACTTCAAGAGATTGTAGTCCAACCAGTTCTGGAGCCTTGCTCTCTTTTTTGCAAGTTTAGCAAGCTTGTTGGCATTATATACAGCCTAAAAACAAGAAATGAGAAAAGATGGCCATGAATCATGCCTTAAATATATCTAACTATGGTATTATGATTGATTACCTGATGAGAAAGATAGTGTTGGGGATGATTTTTGTGGAAGTACTGATCAACTATATCTGAGTTCGAGCGACCCGATGAACGTGGTACGTTTCTAACCAACACCTGTAAAATATATATAAAAGAGAGATGTCAGTTCGGGGGAGGGAGTTAGGGAGAAACTTTTCCTCATTAGTTAAATGGGGCGAGACATTCCCCATCCCGTCTTCTCTCTCCACCACCGCACCTTATTTAATATATATATATATATAAATAAGAGATATATTGTAATATTGAAATTTGAGTTTTTAAAAGAATTTTGTGAAGATAAGGATTGACTCACAGTAAATTGATCAGCACATCTACGTTGCGACGCCAAGAAATTCAATCTCATTCGTGCTACATTGTCATATTCTTTGTAAAGCATGAAACAAATCCATAGGGTAAACAAATACTCCAATCCTATATGAGCAAAAAACCTGAAACAAGAATGCAATAATTTGGCATAAACACACATATTTCAGCATTTTCTAACACCAAAATTGATAGAAAATATAATAGCCCAAGCCCCAATCGATGTGGGATCTTACAATCCACTCCTATTAGGGGGGTCAGCGTTCTTGTTGGCACACCGCCGAGTGTTTGTTTCTCCCATCGATGTGGGATCTCACAATCCACTCTCATTAGGGGCCCACGTCCTTGCTGACACACCGCCCGATGTCTGTTTCTCCAACCAATGTGAGACCTCACAATCCACTCCCATTAGGGACCAGCATCCTCGCTGGCACACTGCAGGGATGAGCGTCCCACTGGCACACTGCAGGGATGAGCGTCCCACTGGCACACTGCAGGGATGAGCGTCCCACTGGCACACTGCTCGAAGTCTGGTTCTCCAATCGATGTGGGATCTCACAATACACCCCCACTGGGGGCCCAACGTCCTCGCTGGCAAACCATCCGGTGTTTGTTTCTCCAACTGATGTGGGATCTCATTAATCCACCCCCACTGGGGCCCAACGTCCTCGCTGGCAAACCATCCGGTGTTTGTTTCTCCAACTGATGTGGGATCTCAATAATCCACCCCATTAAGGGCCCAATGTTCCCACTGGCACACCACCCGGTATCTGTTTCTCCATGCGAGATCTCACAATTCACCCCACTAGGGGCCAATATCTTCATTGGCACCCTGCCCAATGTTTGGCAGTCATACCATTTGTACTAGCCCAAGCCCATTACTAGCAGATATTGTCCTTTTTTAGCTTTCCTTTTTGCATTTTTTCCTCAAAGTTCTAAAATGCATCTACTAGTAGAGGTTTCCACACCCTTATAAGGAATGTATGACTCTTATCTCCAACTGATGTGGGATATCGTTCATGTATTTGTGCTTTAAGATGAGGGGATAAGCTGACCTTATAGAATGAGGACGAACATTGGAGATTGAAAGCTTATCAATGTTGCTTACAACCAATTCTTTCCGCAGGAAGGAGAGTGTCCCACTAGACACATTGACTGGGATGAGAACAAGTAGCGCAACAATAGCTATTGGGAAGAATATCTTCAACCTGCCAATAGACATAGTGAGAAAGAAATACCTTATAAATTGTTTATAAAACCAACAAAATTCGCCTTCCAGAACTACTTTTTTTTCAACCAACAAAATCCTAAATACTAAAACAACCACTACATATTCTCCATTTATTTTTTAATTTTGAAGAATATTTAATAGATTGTTTTCATTTTTAATATAATTTCTATTAAAAATATAAAACATTCAAATAAATATAATATTATACTAAAGTTTTATAATTTCTAAAAATTTAAAATTTAATAATATAGCTCAGTTTTCAACATTTTTTTTTTAAAAAATTCAACGTACTTAAAGAAATAAATAAAAAAATTTGTCCAAAGTTTAAATAGCTCCTTTCTATTCTCGATTTTTTTTTATTAGAATTTTTTTTCTTCATTTTTTAATATTTATATTTATTATTATTATTTGTTAATTTCCGATAATTTTTATTTTCTGAAATAATTATATTAAAAATATAAAATATTTTAATAAATTCAAAAATATTTCATAAGAAAAATATAATTCATTTAAATTTCATTTTTTTTAATATTTTTAACTTTTTTTATTAATTTGAAATAATTTTTAATAGATAACTTTGATTTTCTAATATAATTTCTATAATATTTAAACATTTTTTTTTAAATGTTCGAACATACTCACTCAAATGAAATATATATATACATATAAAATAGTGGGGCGGGAATAAATTCCCGTCCATGGGTATTACCCGCCCGTTTGGAACGCGGTGCTCCGGCCCACCAATTGAAAAGTAAGAAAAAACAATATCTTAAAAAAAAAAAAAAAGAGCCGTAGGTTCTAGAACTCTGTTTCTCTATACAAAATCTGGGAAAAAGAATCCACGAATCCTTTAACAAAGATGAAGAACACCATAAATAAATTCAAGCAAACTAGCTCAATCTTCAGAAACACACAGTGAAAAACGAGCAAAATCCATTTATAAAAACACAAAAATGGCCAAAATCCCCAAACAGAACAGATTCACACAGCAAAAGAAGATGAACAAACAAGAACAACAGGGAGAGAAGATGAACAAACCCGAGAGTATAAATCCTGAGAAAAACAGCAGAATCAAATCCAGCATGGCTAATAATCTCATCTTCGCTCATCTTCAAAGCCGCCGGCATCCATTTCAAGAAAGTGAAGTAAGTCCAAATGTTGAGATTAACATATTTCCGCACAGAACTTCCGGAGCCGCGAGGGCTATTTCGTCCGCCATTGATGTACCATTTCGGAAAATAAACTCTGTCGTTGATCGGTTGAATCCGCAGAATCGCAAAAGCAAGAAGGAACACAAACGCAGTGATGATATTGATTAAGGCGGAAACTCCAATATCCGCGAGAGTCGCCATTGTAGGGCACAGAGATTTCTAGAGAGAGAAAAAGGGAGAGGGAAATGAAAGGATTTATCGGGAGGTTGAAGAAGAAAGGAATATGAAAGAATTTCTGAATGTGATTGATTATCAATGGAAGGATTTGACCGCTTGAGAGCATATTTTTGCTTGTGGGAATTGGTTTCTGACTTCGGCAATCCGCCATTTCCACTGCAACTGTGACAGAGCTTAGAGAGAGAAACACACATATTTTACTTTTTAAAAAAATTAATAAAAAAAAAAACTCTAATAATTTCTTTTAACTTACCGTCTTTAAAAATTAAAAAATTATCGTTGTTCTTTTAAATATTTTATTAATACCAAATTTTTAAACACTTCATCTTTAAATTTATTAATTTAAAAAGTTTAAAAAATATTTTTAAAGTAAAAATTATTTGTAATGATGAACTTGTGAGGATTTAATATTTAAATTTTACAATAATATACATGTATAAATAAATAAGATTTTTTGAAATAATTATAAAAAGAACCAGCAAACAGAGAATTGAGTTAGGTTGTGATTCTGTTTGAATTAGTTGGATTGGTTAGTTGTTTGTTTTTGGTCTTCAATCGAATCAATCTAAAATTTTAAATTGGTCCCAAACATTTTTTCTAGTATATTTTATATAATTAACTAAAAAAAGTAATATTATAATATTTATAAAATAAAGAAAATAAAAATATGGGTGTGTTATTGTTGTCATGTTGTTACGTTGGAGCATGATGCTATAAGAAATGAATTTTATATATAAATATTCTATTTAAAATAATTAATAAAAATATTCGTAAACTTTAATAATTTTTTTTAAAAAAAATACTCTTACGGTCTATAAAAAAACTTCTAAAGTATCTTTTAGTTTTTTTAATAAATTAAAAAAATATTTTTAAAATATCATTAATATCATACTTTAAAAATACTTCTAAATTTTTTAATACTTAAAACTAAAAATTTATAAAAATATTTCTAAATTTTTTAATATTTAAAACTAAAAATTTATAAGAGGTTGTAAATCAATGGTAAAAACTTTAAAAACTTTTTATTTATTTATTTATTTTAATGAAACAGAAAAGTGTAATGTTACTTTTAAAAAGTTTAAATATTTTTAAATATACTAAATGTAAATTTTAGTTAAATATTTAAAAATAAATAAGAGATATTTTACTCACTTAACACTCTTACATTTATATCTTAATTTATAAATTAGCACTTTAATTTTTGAACGGTTTATAAGCAAGTAATTAACACTTTACTTTTATGTTAAGAATTGTTGGGAAGGAGTTACACGTTGATTACAGTTTATAAGCAAGTAATACATCTACACTATGAGGCCTTTTGAGAAGCCCGGAGCAACGTCGTGAGATGTTATGTTAAAAGTGTACAATACTATACTATTGTGAGATAGGTAATTCCTAACAAAATCAACTCATCCAAAAAAATTTATGATTGAATTGGATTGAATTGAAAAAATTTACTATCCAAACTAGATTAAAGGTAAGAAATGACTAACAACAATCCGATTACTTTTCAATATTTGAACCACAAACAAGGACTTATGAATATGCAAATAAGCACTTTTCAATACTAAGGACAAGAATATGATACAAGAAACTGCCCAAACTAACTCAACAATAAACTCTTAACGAACTCATAAAACAGTATATACTTCAACAATTTTGTATTATCCCAAAAGAACTTTCCCCAACCCCATTACAATATTCTTAACTCAAATCCCCTAATCGAAACCGCCAAATTCAAGTATGAAACTGCCAAATTCTATTCTATAACCAGAAATTCATGCCCTCACCGGCGAATCTCCAACCAACTTCACAATTCACACTCTTCTCTCAGTTACCATGAAAGACCTCGAAGAAGAAGCCCCCAAATCCAAGAAGAAGAACTGAAGTTCATCTTCACCCATGTCGATTTCAATCCTCGAATCCTGCAAGAAGAGGAAGAGAAGGCCTAAGCTGTTTGGATTCCAAACGTTCGGCGACCCCGGATCGCCGATCAGCCCTGCTGGGCCGTTTCGTGAGAATATCAGAATCTTTCTTCAACAATGTGCAGAGATTGAAGAGTATAGAATTCAAGATATGCCCATATGGTGCACTCTCCTCGTTCATGAAAACAGAAGCTTCGTTGTTCCACTTTACACCATTGAAGAGGATGTGAAGCTCTCCCCAAAGCCCTACTGCGATCAATGCAGATGTTCTGGTTTGAATTCTTTATCCGCAGTGAGTTTCTGTTTCCTCCATGGATTTGATTCATGGCTCATCTAATTCTGTATTGAATTTTGTCTGTTTCAGGGTGGAGCAATCATTTTGTATCGAAAAGAAAATATCATATCATAATACCTTTGGATGATCGGTGGAATAAACGTTTAGATGATGGATTTGATCTTGATGATCAGACTCATCTTCTCCATGGCTTGATTCACTGCAATGGCTTCGGGCATTTGCTTTGCATCAATGGCATCGAAGGAGGCTCCAAGTTTCTTTGTGGCAGAGAAGTTATGGATCTTTGGGACAGAATCTGCACAAATCTAAGAACAAGGTGTAAAGAATTAATGTTACAAAAGCGTTAGTAAACTGATGCCAAAAGAAACCTTCTCTAACTATCTGTTTGATTCCTAGGAAAATTACAGTTGAGGATTTGTCCAAGAAAAGATCAATGGATCTTCGTCTACTTCATGGCGTGGCCTATGGACATCCATGGTTTGGGCGATGGGGATACAGATTCTGCCGAGGAAGCTTCGGCGTGAAAGAACACCATTACAGTAGAGCTTTGGAAATCCTCAGTTCCTTGGAACTGGACAAGATAATGCATGATGTTGATGACACAGATCGAGGAACAGAGATGAAGCAAATCATTCGACATTATAGAAATCTCAGCGAAACACAATTGATTACATTGAAAGATTTACTGAAGTTCATGTTGACAGTAAAATACGTTACCACGATTCAGAAGAAATCGATCCAACCAATCGTGAAATCTCCTCCTCCTTCCAGACAATCTCTGCAGCGAATCAAGCAGCCTTCTCTGGTGAAGGAGAAGCAAATACGGTACAGAAAATTCGCCACCGCAATCTCGAATATGGATAGCCGATGGCCGGCGAGACGGTTAGAATACGCGGCGGAAGTGATTGTGAAAGCGCTGGAAGAAAAGAAATCAGACAAATCCAGCCATGGCGGAAATGGAATGACTCGACAAGAAGTTCGAGATGCTGCTCGCCTTCATATTGGCGACACAGGATTGCTCGATTATGTTCTAAAATCATTGAACAATGTGATTGTAGGGAACCAGATGGTTCGCCGCGCAGTAAACCCTAAAACGCGGATTTTGGAATACACGATTCACGAACTCAGAAATGGAGTTCAATTAACGGAAGAGCAAGAATCAACACAAAATTCAGAACCGATTTCAACTCCTGGAAATGATATTTACAGCGACGTTCTATGTCTATACAGAATCATTTTCCTCGATTATCCAGAATCAGAAATGGTAGAACTAGCAACACAAGGAGTTCTCGATAGCAAACATTTTGCCAAAGAATGGCCTCTCCGAGACGAAGAAGGTCATCTACTAACCTTCATTATCCGATTGACGCCGAGGCTGGCTTTTACACAGTCGGAATCGGAGTTGAAGAGCGATTTCATGCCGTCAGGCGAGGTAGTGGTTCTTCCATTACACGCAACTATCGGAGAAGTGAAAGAAGCAGCAGAAAAAGCCCTAAGAGACACATATTACGTTACGGAACAGTTTGAGGTTATGGATATCGACAATTTGGAGACCTCCGAAGACAGAGAGGTGATTTTCGGAGCGGCGGAATCGGGAGCGGAGTTGTTTGTGAAAGGAATGGGGATGGATTTTGAGACGCCATTGAAGTATCAAGGAGGAGTTGATACTTGGAAAGTCCGGTGCGAGTGCGGCGCCGGCGACGACGACGGCGAGAGGATGGTGGCTTGTGACATCTGCGAGATCTGGCAGCACACTCGCTGCTGTGGAATTGACGACGCCGATAACGTCCCGCCGCTGTTCGTCTGCGTCGCCTGCTGCGATTCGCTTGGGCAGCTGAGGATCTGAAAAGGAACAATCGCCGCCGGAGTTTCGATTCTCCGTCGAGATTTTGTAGTTTTAGAGATTTGAATGAACATGCAATATCAGCATATTCAATTTTGGAAAATGGACAAAAATAGCCTTTTTTTTTTCCCTCGAGTCCTTTCCCTTGTAGAAAATTACGACTAACCCCCTTCTGTTTAGGGAATAATAGTAATCGAGCCCTTTTTTTTTTCTCTCTCTTTTGAGATAAAATACCAATCAAGCTTTGATTAAGTGAGTGTGAATATCTTTACCATATTTGTCTACTTTTGATTTAAATTTGAAATTTTGTATTAATCTGAGATTTTTTTTTTTACTCAGGATCTTCTACTAAATTAACCAATGTGGGATTTACTCTCAATAATCCTTAACAATCCTCCCCTCGAACAAGGTACATTATAAGTCTCCCTTTAATCGAGGTTCGACTCCTTTCTCGAGACTCACAATTCTTTGTTCGATATTTGAGGATTCTATTGTCATAGTTAAGTTTAGGGCATGGTTCTGATACCATGTTAGGAATCACGAATCTCCACAATGGTATGATATTTTGTCCATTTTGAGCATAGCATCGAGTGGCGTGTCAGCGAGAACGCTAGCCTCTAATAGGATGGATTGTGAGATTTCACATGGGTTGAATAGGAAAATAAAGCATTACGACGGAACTACGATGGAAACATTCCTTATAAGGGTTCTCTCTAACGTATGTGTTCTAAAACTGTAAACTTACGGAACTGCCAAAACATTCGTTATAAGGATGTGAAAATCTTTTTCTGAGAGAACTATTACAAATATTAATATAATTAATTAAAATTAAGGGAAAAAGACCCACAAATAAAACTAAATAATAATAATAATAATAATACTAAGATTTAATTGACAATATAGTTTGTTAGAGCAATAAGACTTGAAATGGGCCCTTTATTACGCGAGCAAAGAATGATCAAAAATCGTAAATCAATTTAAACCATCGCTCTCATTTCTCACGGCGACTCCAGCTCTTTACTCACACTCCGGGACTCCAATCCAATCACCGGCGATCCCTTTTCACTATCATTCTTCACATGTCCCGCCGACACAGCGCCGCCGTAATCAGTAATATTACCATAAATCAACACCACTCCTCCGACGACGGCGCAACAGAACGCCACACCGGAAGAAACCTGCAACCTCGCCGGGACCACCGCCGCGACCGTAAATCCAACGCAACCGCCAATCGCTCTCATCCAGGAAAACCACATCGAAATCGCAGCTTCCTTCCCCGCCGGCGAGCAATCGAGCACCAAAACTCTTCCGTATGTATGAAGAAGCGCCGCCGCCGTGCCTTGAAGAGCGGCGAAGACGAACACCACAGGGAGCCGCCACGCGTCGTTGTGGAAGTAGAAACAGATGGCGGAAGTGACGGCGGAGAGGATAAACCCTAGGATCTGCATTTTAGAGGCGTCGGCTTTGATTCGGATCTGAAATTGATGGAGTAATGGAAGGGAAATGAGAGGGATGAGGAAGTAGATTAGCCATAGATAGAGAATCAAGACTGGCTTGAAGCAGATCTGGCCGATTAGGAAGAGTGAAACGGCGATGAAGATGGCGATTGTGGTGAAGGAGGAAAGGAATCCGGCGGAGATTACGGTGCCGATTGCGTGAGGATATTTGAAAATTGTAAGAAGGTGAAGCTCTGAATCGGAAGGGATTGTTACAGAGACTGATCGATTTGTGAGGAAGACATGGAAAATTCCTAGAAGCCATTTTAGGCCGCCGAAGATCGTGACGATCCATAGGCTGAGGAAGTGGTTATCGTCTCCTTCTTTCTCTTGCCTGTTACTAGATAGGAATAAAATAAAATAAATAAATAAATAGATTTAATTTTTTTTTTCTTTTGTTTATTGGCTCTTGCAATTTTAAAATATATATTTTGGTCTTTTTTTTATTTTGGTTAAAATATGATATTGAATTTTTTTAAAAAAATTGGGCTGAAAATTATTAATACTTTTAAATGGTTAAAAAAAAAATTAAAAAATACTTCATCATTCAAAATTTTCAAAAATAATATTAAAAAGTTCTCAAATAATTTATGAGGGGTTGGTATATGATTTTTGTTCCTATATTGATGATAAATTTTTTTAAAATTTACAGTAAAAATAAAGAATGTTAATGATTCTAGTATTTTTTTAAAATAAAATTTACCAAAATATGAAGACTAAAATAATATTAAAAAATTTAATTTTATATTTAATAAAGATTAAAAATTTGGAGTTGTCTATGAAAATAGAATAGGTTAAGAATTTGAAATTTACCATTTAAATAATTTGTTGTAGATGTGAACTAAACATGTAATTAAAAAAAAAAAATCCATTAATTTTTTATTAGAAAAAAAGTTAATATTTTAGTATAAATTTTCAATTTCATAGATTTAGAAAAATGTTACCGTCGAAGCATGTGGTAAGTGAAGGCGGAGATAGCGGCGGCGCCCAAGCCGCCAACGGCGGTGGAGCACGACGAAATCAGACCAGACCCGGTTCTTCTTTGTGCAAATTTGGCCTTAAGGACGGTCGGTCCAACGAGGCCACGCAGCATGAGGCCAAGGTGACGCGTGTGAGAGGTGAAGGCAACCGAGTGAGCAATAACGATTAAAACAATGTAAAGAGGAAAAATCTTGACGGTTCTGAAGACGCCGGTCGGAAGACAAGAGAGTGCTCCGGCGGCGACGGCGCCGACAGCAATGAGGTGTTGATTGAAGCCGTAATCGAGGTGGAAAGAGGCGAATGCGAGAATTGGGCCGGCTATAATCAGGCCCAAAGCCCATGAGATTGAGGTCCATATTAATGGCGAAAATCGGGTGCCCGATATTTTTATTGTGTGGTCCGTTAGTATTTGGTACCTGCGTCCAGCCAATCAGAGAAACCCACGTGTCGTTATTATTATTGTTGTTTTCATCAATTTTTCTAAGATTATTACTCCTAAAAATTTACCCTAAATATACTTTTTCCGACAAAATTGATATCAGAGTCAGTACCGAACTATGTGTTAGCCTTCTCCCTATTTCTCGAAGGAGGTAGACACAAAGCGGTGTGCCGATAAGGACGCTAGGTCCCAAAAGTGGTGGATTTGGGGGCAATCCCACGTCGATTGAATAAAGGAACTAGTGCTAGCGATGACGCTAAACCTCGAAGGAGGTGGATTGTGATATCCCACATTGATTGGAGAGGAAAACAAATCACCCTTTAGAAAACCTTCCCCGAAATGGAAAGCCCAAAAAGAATAATATCGGTGGGTCCGAGTCGTTACAAATATATTGACTTGATGATATAGTTTATAACATTATTCATAAAAATTAATATGATAATTGATAAAAATTGATTATATATCGATTTTTACAATCTATTTTAAAAATAAAATAGAGGGTAAAAATCATTTTAATTTTTTATATAATTATAAATAATACTAATTTTTACCTACTAACTTACAGCTGCATTTCTCCTGGAGGGCAATCGAAGCCCATAAAGCTCTGAAACCATCCCTGCGGCGGCTCCATCGCAGCCCCACTAATCTGGCTGATAATCAACGGAAACACAACCGGAATCAACACCGTCAACACAGACAACGAGCACAGTTCATAGAAACACCATCCCGCCATCTCCATAATCGACGGCTTTTCCCCATGCCCTTCGTACGCCCTATACACCTCCTTCGCCCTCTCCAGCTTCGCCGCCATGCTGTGAAAATCCGGCGTATCCTTCCGGCTTCCGCCGCTGCCCGACCTCGTCGTCGACGTGATCCGACCACTGCCAGACCTCGGCGGCGGTGCGTTCTGGATCTCCGATGACTTCGGTCGTGGACTCTGCTCGGCCATAGCGATGTGCGCACTAGGTGTTCGATGAAATGCCGAAGTGAAAAATTAGGGCAAATTTTTGCGTTGAGAGGGGTAGAGTATTAAAACGGGGGGGTTTGGATGGAGGTTGATGAGGCTACAGCTGGTGGAGCGAGAGAATCAATGAAGATTGAAAGAGGAGTTTCGATACGTTCAGTGACAATGGCGGCCCGTAGGTATGGATATTAGCATCTTTCTATGCTCTCTCTCGTTTCTTCTTGTTTTGTTCTTTTGTTTTTTTAAAAAATGGTAAAAATATCCTTTGTTCTCCAAAAAGTTTTGAATTATTTTATTTGTCCATATGTTTCTAAATGCTTACTATTTAATAAATTTTAAAATTAATCTTTATTATTAGTTTAATTAGTCCCTTAATTTTTTATAAATTCTATTTTTGTCCCTAACTTTCATCCTTTATTGTCTAATTAATGTTTTTTGTATCTGAGATTCTGCCTCGATAGGAATTTTGTATATTTTATTTATTTATTTAATAATAGTATTATTTTGTATAGATAATAAATTTTCTTGTTTATTGATTTTTCTTTTTCTGTTTTTCTCCCATTTATTTAAAAAAGAAAAAAGAAAAAGAAGAAGAAGAAGAGCGTGTTTAATATTTATTTATTTATATTTTTTTAATGTAAACAAAATAAAATAGGTTTCGTAGTTATTGTTTATTAAGTTTAAATTAAGATGATTAATTATTTTGTTTTATGTAAAATGATTTTTTTTAAAAAAATAAAACATTTGAATTTATTTTTGTATGTTTTTAAAATATTCCTTATGCATTTTATATGAAAAACATGATAGATAATGATTTGGTCATGCTTTTAAAAAAATTGAATTGGAGGAGAAAAACACGTGAAACCATTTTTTTTTTTTTTTTTTTTTTTTTTTTTTTTTTTTTTTTTTTTTTTTTTTTT
>NW_019272044.1:2782816-2797252 GCF_002738345.1 Cucurbita maxima
TTTTTTTTTTTTTTTTTTTTTTTTTTTTTTTTTTTTTTTTTTTTTTTTTTTTTTTTTTTTGAAGATTTTGTATATACTCCTGGGATATTTTTTTAATCACAAAATATATGAGAAATATAAAATAATTATTAAACAATTGAAAAAAAAAAAAGAAAATAAGAAAAAACACGAGTTGTGCCATCGATAACCCGACCCACCTGAATCATAAAGGTTAGGTTAGATTAGATAGTATTTTGAGTTTAATTGGTTTTTTTTTTAATCGAACCAGTTTGCTGCGAGTGCAAGGAGTTGGACCTAATGAAGGGACAGAAAGTGTGGTTGGTACATGGTACAGAAGAAGCGGGAACCATGATTCTCTGACGTTTCCAACCTTGGGGAGCTTGAATAGAGGAACTTTCTACCTCGACAACGTCTTCTCCTTCTCCTACATCTTCAGTTTCTTCGGAATCATCTTCCAATCGAAGTTGCCGATGAGTGCCATTAGTTGGGTTTTCGAATTAAGAGAACAAAAATTTGTGTCAGCTGAAACCTTATTTATATATATATATATATATATATGAATTTTGGTAAATATTTAATTGAAATTAATTTATTTATTACTGAATTACCAAAAAGGGTATGGAGTGTAAAAAATTAAATTTTAGGGTCTAAATTCATTTACCTAATACTTTTATTAATTTAACATCGATGAGTATTTTTTTTTTTTCAAAATTAAAAGAATAAAGTTATTTTTCTTATAAATAAAAAACTAAATTAAAAGAATATATTTATCTAAAATGGAAAAAAATAAATAAGTGAAATGGAAGATTTGTTTGATTACATTCGGTCCTCTCGTTTGGAGGAAAGAACATCAATCATCAATATTCTCTCACTCTCTCTCTTGTTTTTCTTTTTCACTTCGTAGTGTGCTTCATTCCTCAGGCAAGGCTTCCGATCGAGGAAAAATGTATTTCTCCAACGCGAAATTTGTCTCTAGCTCTACCATTCCGGCTGCGGTTCTTCCACTTCCTTCTCGAAATGTAATTTCTCGTGAAGTTTCTTTCTCGTTTTCTTTGGCGTTCTGCTCTATTTTACTTCGAAATTCTTTTTCCTCAAGTATTTTTTCTCTGTTTCTATCGGTAGTATGCGTGTTTCAGGATGTGTCACCGGAAAATTCATCGGAGTTTGCTTTCTAGTTCAGTGTTGGAGTTTATGGCGGGAAGAAATCTCAGAGTTCTGTCGAATTCGAGTAATCGCGAGAGTAGCGATACTTCGACTGATTTTGACGTTCCGTTTCCACGAGATTATTTTGATCTTCTTGATCAGGTTTGGATTCAATCACTTTAGAAATCTCGTTTATTTGTTTGTTTTTACTTCTTGGAGCCATTTTTTCTACGATCACTTCAATGCAGTGTCCGTTTTATTGTGTCATTTTGGTAGTTAGCTACTTCAATTAGCTTCCACTTAGCTTTTCATTTCATGTTTTTTTCAAATTACGTTTAACTTTGAGATGTAACTGTCATTTTCGGATCTCGTCTATAAAAAACTGCAGGCGAAAAAAGCAACTGAAGCGGCTTTAAGAGACAACAAACAGTTGATGGTTAGTTTTGAGCACATTTTGATTTCTGTGAATGGAAAGAAGCATTTATAGATTCATAAAATAGTCTGAATTTTCTGATCAAATCTATTGTACTTCAGGAGATTGAATTTCCAACTGCTGGACTCGAATCAGTTCCAGGTTCTTCCTGTTCTCGATTTATTGCATTTTAATTGTGTTACCATCTCAAGTCGTTCCCAGGCCTGTCTAGTAACTTTCTTTGCCTGTTACAGACCATATAACCTTATGTATCAGGTGATGGCGAAGGAGGAATCGAAATGACTGAGAGTATGCAATTGATTCGCCAATTTTGTGACTGCTTCATAGATCCACTGAAAGCCACCAGGACCAGAGTAGTAATGTCCTACTGCATTATCCTTCTATTCTCTTATAAAGTAAAATGTTTGCGTTCACATATATATGCTACATAATTTATCACTGGAAGTAACTAAGAAGCAATCGATCTTTTATGCGTTTCTCTCTAAAATTTCATCTGCATACAGATCAAAACTATGAAGATTTTTCCCTTTTTCTCGAGAAACTACTCAGTGAGGCCGCCACAATGTGGCTAACACATTTTCATCATCAGATGTAAGAAGGAGAAGTTTTCAAATTCATATCTAGTGATTATTAGTAGGCATGCAGATTTTTAATCCACATCTAATGGCTATTCCAGGGCAGCCATATGACTATGGCCTCATTGAATAACTTATCAATCTTTTCCTTATGATATCAGTACTAAAAATCTCTCTGGTGCTATAGACTATAAGTTAGAAAAATCTTCTTGTTTTCTTAACGATATATCAACTTCTCCTTTTATCTTTACGATTTATCAACTTTTGTCCTCCGAAATACATTCATATTATGAAATTTGAACGAGGAAATGTAATGCAGCTGGCATCCTGTTTATGATCATGGTTTTCTTTGTAATATGCTTGCTGTCTGATGTTCTCTCTCTTTTCTGACCATGAAAAAGCTCTTTCACATTCTAGACTGTTGGTTATAGTAAAGAGAAACATTTGTAGTTCTTTCCAGAGGCCAACGAAGTAAAATTTGCAAGAAATACAGCATTTGAGGGAGCTTCGTTCAAGTTGGACTACCTCACGAAACCATCATTTTTTGAGGATTTTGGTTTTGTTGAGAAAGTGAAAATGGCAGACCGTGTGAAACCAGAAGATGAACTTTTTCTGGTTGCATATCCATATTTCAATGTCAATGGTTAGTGAAGCCTTCCTTTGTTTCTCTTCCCTCTTATTTTAAAGCAATTTGCCCTTTGTCGGTTAAATTACATCGCGTCTTATTCCCCATTGCAGAAATGCTTGTGGTTGAAGAGCTTTACAAGGAAGCTGTCGCAAACACAACACGAAAGCTCATCATATTTAATGGAGAGCTCGACCGCATTAGATCCGGCTGTATCCTTTTATCATCTTTTCTATTATCCAACGAAGAGTGGGATTGGGATCAACTTTTAAAACGGTAAAAATGACATTAAGTGGTTTCTGAATTTCAAGAAAAATGTCAAAATCTTAATTTTTTTTCATTTAATTGGTTCCTGAACTTTAAAAAATGTCCTCTAGTGCATATTTTTTTTTAAATTTATGAGACTTAGATTAATAGTTTATTAGTCTATTGAATTTAGCTTGTAATGATTTAGTCCCATAACTCGATTTTGGTACTTATAAATGTGTAACAATATAACTCTCAACTTTAATATGCAACCATTGATTACTATGTATTTTATAATTTGTAACGATTTAGTTCTTAGTCTAAACAAATAGTAATTAAACTGTTACGAATTGAAATTGGAGAAACTAAATTGTTAGTTGTTCATGTTACCGAGAAAGTTCAAAGACTTGTGAGTCCTTTTTAATCCTCTTTTACTTCATAAAATGAGATGAATTTTCCCATGACAGGTTGCTGGGTTGTAATTCCACAGTTCTCTTTTATTATTATTATTATTTTGTGTTTGTTATGTGACTGGACCTTAACAGGGGAAAGATTATCCGCCATTTTTCTACCCAAAGCTGGCGGCACTTACAAAGACTCTCTTCCCCAAGATGGAGACTGTATATTACATCCACAACTTCAAGGGACAGAAAGGAGGAGTTCTTTTCAGGTTGAACATGACACTTTTAAATCTTTTCCTGTTGATTATTGTTGGGAGTGAGTCCCACATTAATCTGTTAATTTAGTGGAAGATCATGAGTTTATAATTTGAGAATATCATCTCCATTGATATGAGGCTTTTTGGAGAAGCCCAAAGCAAAACTATGAGAGCCCTCCTTAACAAAGTCATACTATTGTGGAAATCCGTGATTTTTAACATGTTATCAAAGTCATGCCTTGAACTTAGTTATGTCAATAGAATTTTCAAATATCGAACAAAGGGGGTGTACTTTGTTCGAAGGCTCCAGAGAAAGGAGTCGAGCCTCGATTAAGAGGAGACTATTCTAGAGCTTCATAAACCTCAAACTTTGTTCGAGGGGAGGATTATTGGGAGTGAGTCCTCTTGGGGAGGAAGCCCAAAGCAAAACTATGAGAGCTTATGCTCAAAGTGGACAATATTTAGATGGTTTTTTTCCATAATAATAGAATTAAAACCTTCAATTATTGTGTTTCCCGTTTGTTATGATGGTAATGTAGGTGCTACCCAGGTCCTTGGAAGGTCCTTAGAAAAGTGAGGAATAAATTAGTCTGTGTTCATCAGCAACAGGACATGCCTTCTCTCAAGGAAGTCGCTTTAAACATTCTTCCATCGTCTTGAGGTTACGTAACTTCTACACTAATGAACTCCTACTTCACAATCATCTCACCCACATTCCATAAACTTTTCTTTTTCTGGTTCTATAGTTTTAGAAATCAAGCTTATAAAAGTTACTGATGCATATTTGGTTTATTTATTACTATAATAATTTCAAGATGTTAAAGATAAATTGCAAAAACAAAAATAATCTTTTCTATGATTTCGTCAATTCGTAGACAGATTAAATGTATGGTATTTAAAAATAGAGAAAATAAGAAATATTCAAACAAGAACCAAAAGTTTCAATTTACAATCACACAACCGCAGTATTGAATGAGGATTATTTGGTTTGACTGCATATGTATTGAGCGAACTACATTTTTTTTTTTTTTTTTTGGCAGGTCTTATTAGTCGATATTACCCTTCATTTTCATGCAAAGAGGATCATTTGTTGGTTAGCATCGAAGTCTTTTCTGGTAAATGCTACATCATCATAATCTGTATATTCCTATTCAATATTTGACGTCCATGAAATTTACGGAATGCCTAATAATACACATAATTTAAAACTTTTTTTTTCTTCACTGAATCAAAACTTAAAAATCTAAATAAAATTCTAAAACTTAGTCATATGTTTAATACATTCCTAACCTATTCCATAAAATAACAGATTTATTAGACTTTAAATCCATAAACTAAAAATTTTGTATATAAAATTAGAATATACATAAAATTTGAAATTCTAAAACTTATTAAGTCCATGATTAAAAGTTTAGCCATTTATACACTTTTAAGGACCTATTACACACTTTTTAGAATTAAAGAAGACTTATTTTTGGAGTTAAAAGACCATCAAACAAACTAAAAACTATAACTGTAATTTAACCTTAAGAAGGATGGATTACTTTGATCAATACTTTACGGTTAAATCTCGAAGTTCACTAAAATTCATTCAAAATGTAAGCATTAGAAAGAAAATAAAATTGAACGCTATGAACTATAAAACATAATTACAAATCCACGAACTGTTCAAGATTATTTGTTGCATATTGCTAAATCCAATTTCCCTCCAAGAAAGACAGTGCAAAAAGAGAAAAATGTACACAAGGAGAAAGTTCTTTGAGGGTATTATTGAGGAAACAACCATTTCCTTTTCCATTCAACTCAAACTATCAATAGTTTGAAAACTCTTCCTCCAAGGCACAAATATGAGGCATCTTTCAATATTAGGAGCTTGAAAAAGAGAAATGGTATTAACTCACTCGCTGGTATATAGTGATGCGGACGCATGGTTCTATCTCATCCTTTTCTTTCTAGCTTCTGTTTCGTGTAACAACAACACCCCCCCGAATGACTCCAGTTCCTAAAAGCCCCACCTCCTTAATGAAGAAAGGTATAAGAAGACAGAGAAGGAAGTAGGTATTCTTCTATTTTCCACTTTTCTTTTTCTTTTTTTATGTATAAAAAAAATATGGATATAAGTGTAGCTTCTGGGGAAGACAAGAATGCAATGGGGGGTGTGGGGGGTATTGAGAAGGAAGTGAAAATTAAGAGAGGGGGTGGAGAAATGCGTGTTTAGATGAAGGAAGAAGGAAGAAGGAAGAAGGGATAATTTCATGTATAAATTCAATCAGATGATGAGTCCAAGTTAGAGGGTATGGCTGAGGAGAGCTGAATATGAGACATTCGCACTGCTCCAAGTAATCTCTCTGGTAATTCTTCTGTTGTATTTGCCTACATTTTTTCACACACCGCCAAAACAATTAACTGCTTTCAATACTTTTATAATAATACCATTTTTCTAATCAATTTTTACCATTTATTTTTCCTAACTTGATTAACAAAAATTTCCGATAAGATATTTTTTTTATATGAGATAGTAAGCCGTATTTAGTCTACAAGAACTGTCCATTCAAAAAACGCTATGACTAGAAAACTTGGTAAACTTGGTGGAGTGGGAATGACTTTGAAATAGTTGAAAATCACTTTTGTTCTAAACAATCAATTTTGATGGTATGAAAATCTCGTTTAAAAGTATAAAATCGAACATTAAATTGGTTTTAAACGAAGAAAAAAACATGTTTTAGAGTATTAACATGAAAAAAAAAAGGGGGGTTTTAACATTTTAAAACCACTCCCAAATATGCCCTAAAAACTCTCATTTTTACTCCCTAACATCATTCTTTTTCTCCTTTACTCCCAATGAACATATTTAATTATTAAATTTCCACACCAAAATTGGTCTCTCTATATCATACCTTTCTAAATTTTGTCTCCAAATTTATACATATCTCTATCTCTAAAAAATCTCTCTACAACATCTCACCCTAAGCTTATATCTCTGTACAAATTTACTCTATATTACCTCTTTTCTGTTCCCTGCCTAAAATATCACACTCTAAAATTTCCCTCTAAAACTTTTTTCCCTCTTTATCTATAACTTATAACTTGTTTTTCTCTCTAATTCATATCTCCCCACCAAAATTTCTAACCCCTTTCACTCTAGTATCTTATAATAAATATAAATAGAATGATAAAATTTGAAAGCTTGTTTGTTGTTTTAAAACTATTGCACGGATTAAAAAGATAACTAATAAACTTTTTTTTTTTTTTTTGTTTGGGTAATAAAACACGATATGCTTGGTTGTATTTTTGAAAAACTAAAATTTGTTAATAAATGACCCGTTTTAACAAAAGACCAGTCAAGCGATACTTCAAAACTTTCAAATTAACGACATTGCATCTTCATCAACAAAAGAAGAAACTTTGCAGAGTTTGAAAACAAACCTGTATAAGGAAAGCCATGTCAACCACCAATGTTGTAATTACACCAATGACAAGTCCCAAAACTCCATTAGCAACTGTCGAAGAGCCAATATCGACATCGACCTGCACGAACAAAGATCACTCATAAGTATCACAATACTTGTGTTGTGAGATTAAAACAAACAACAAGCATTTTCTCTATTGATTGAATGTATTAAAGAATCTGTTCTTGTTCTTAGCCAAAACCAACGGAAAGTTCAAGAGTCATGGAGTTTGTACTTCTAAATACTTGGGCCCTCGAATATAGTTGCAATCAACTGCTTTTCCCAATAAGCATGGCGTACTTCCAACACTTTGGCGAACAATCCATGAACCCTGCATCATTTCATATTTTTAATAAACATAACCAAAAATGGCTTCTTATAAAACATTTAAATACAACGTTGGGGGGTTTTGAACCAAAGGTACTTAATCCATTGACATTTTTAATGAAAAATTAGAGATTCAAACCATCCAGAGTTATGCCATCATTGTGATTTATTATTATTTTGGGTTAGAAAGAATTTTCATTAAAAAAAATGATACTCAATTTTAGGAAAAAGGAGCAAAAACAAAAAAAACGTTCCAGTTGAACGTTAACTTGATAAGGAGAACAGTTTCAAAATTTTCTCAGAAAACAAGTACAAAACTTTGAAAAGATTTCTAGAGATACCCTGCATAGCTCTCCTATTCATCACCTATCAATAAAGAATAATAAAACTAAAATTTCAAGCAATAGAAGATCGAATGGTATCTGGAGATATATACCTTGGGAACTGAAGGAATGAGTTTTAACCTACTGTTGCGAAATTCATCGTCGCCATCAACAAAACGTTGCAAAAGAGATCCAGAAATTAGTTCCTTCGTCACGAAATAAAATATCATGCTGTAGTGCGTCGAACCAGGTACCTGAACAAAATGCATTAACTCGACCATCAGAACTCAGAGTATAGTACATTCAGTTTCCTCTTTGAATTGAAATGAAATAGAGAACTTACTTGCACGTTTATGACGATAGAGAAAAGACCTTTTTCTGAAGCAACCTAAAGAAGTAAACATGTACGGAAAGTTTAATCCAACAAAAAGATTAGTAATACAGAGCTTTCGAGTTCATTTAACTGAAAAGTGCAAAAAGGGTCAAGTGATGATGATGTATCTTGTTGCCTTGCCTGCTGATTATTTAGTAAACAAAAAAAAAAAGTATAATTGGAGAGGGCAGTCTATAGGAGACGAGAAAACCAAGGTTTATATAATATAATCTAGAGATAAAGTGAGAATGCCAAACTTGTAGCACAGACATAAGAGCTTACTTGAGCTGCACAGCCTTGACGCCTGGCAACGTGGTCCATTCTTTTTGTGTCCTTCAGCCAATCGACAGCGACTAGATCCATTAAATGCTTCCCAGCTGGAATCTTTGAACACAACATTGAGCACAGACATAAGTGTTCTCTTAACAGGATCGGCCTTTCGGAAATGGAAACAGATCCAGAAGAATATCGTAGTAAGTGAAAAGGTTTAAAGTACCTTAGTCTTATCGAAACAAAAGGTCTTGCTACGAACTCTAAAGTTGTTTCCATCAGAAATTCTCCAGCAGTCTCGAGAACTATCACGATCATCATGCCTTACATTTCCCGAGAAACTGGATAAATCAATTCGATCTATTGATTCTTCTTCCAAGGCTTACATCATCCAAATACTAAATTAAATCAGCACTACTACGCAGTATTTGTCCCAAATAACAAAACGATACTAGAGCGCATAAGAATTTACCTGCTCTCTTGATATCATTCTCCTGCTCGTTTGGGTATACCTAAAAATTAAAACAGTTGTTATAAGGTGGAAGATATGCTAAATGATAATAATAAAAGAAAACATTTATTATTATTTATATATTAGAATAAGAAAACCACAATGAATTTCACTGCAACTTGTACCTCTGGTTCATTCTCAGGTATTTGATATTCTTCATCTTCGTCAGAGTACTCATCCAACATCACAGAATTTCTATTTGCAGCATTCATTTGATCAGAAGAACTAGCATGAACGCTAGACCCCTGAACTTTCAGGCTCTTCCGTGATGAAACTGAAGCTGAAGCCATATTTACCATAACTGGTATTCTTAGAGGAGCAGTCCTTTCATCTGTTTGTGCAAACCATTCACGCAGCCCTATCATAGGAAGGAAAAAATGGGAGTTGACTGCATGATTTCCATAAAGTAATAGATCATTCATTAGCGCTATAATTTCATGAGTTTACTTTGAAAATGCCAATAAGCTTTAGGAACTTGATGGAATGTGGAATCCCCACTGCATAACATCACAACCTTCTCGTACGATATATATAAGAGTAAAAGAAACATACAAAGTCCTAATAAATTTTCTAATATTTGGAACTGGATTAGCTTAACATCTTATCTCTACAAAATTATTTCAAAGGCACTTGCTGAAAGACAGAAGAAGCTGTTTCCTTTGATTATTCACGAGGACCAGACAACTTTTATAAATGGAAGGCAGATTTTAGATACCATTATGATTGCTTCAGAATTGGTTGACGAATAGATCTCGTAGAAGAAGGCTGGTTGCGTCCTCAAATCGGATTGTGAACAATCTCATGAAAAAGTGGATTGGCCTTACCTTGATGCTATGCTTGAACAAAAAGGCTTCGGTAAGAGGAGGAGAAAATGGATTTGGGGTTGCTTGTCCACTGTGAACTTCACGGTTATTATAAATGAGAAACCAAGAGATAAACTTGAGGCTAGAAGAGGGTTAAAACAAGGGGATCCTCTCTCCCCTTATTTATGATGATAGAAGATTTGATTAGTCAGTTAGTTCTGCCAACATAGAATCCTCAAAGGCTTTTTGGTGGAAGAAATGCAACTTAAAACATCAAAGTTGTAATAAAGTAATGCAATTTTAAAAATTCCTTGAGCGAGGCAAGAGCTAGAGGAACAACCTACCAGCAACACTATTTAACATTTGCAAGAGACAATGTTGCTGAAACGATGACAAATAGCCCACACCCCATCCTTTCAGATCAATCTGCATGAGATGCTGCACCTGAGTTCTTGGCTTTCCATTTCGAGGTTTCAGAGGTGAAATGTTGAATCCTCCACCTTAGAAAATCAGGAAAAAGAAAAGGCAGTTGAGATGGCATGTGTAAAACTCATTGTAAAATAGCTCTATTTTTCAAAATTTCAGTCCTAAATGAAAATGTTTGACAACTCACTCTCAATATGGGCCCTCACATACCCTGGTTGTGGACAACAATTCTCATGCTCCCTTGAGCGAAATAATACAACTGCATGACAATCAAGAGGAAAAAAAAAGTTAATTTATTACAAATAGCAACAAACGAGAGTTGATCATCAAAACACTAACCATAATTTCCATCGTCATTCCGACGCCAATAACGCACATAGCAGAGGTCACGGGGCCATACCAACCTGTACAGCATGAGAAATTCACAATAGGAAGATGAATGCCAAGAGAGAAAACTTTGCACCACTCCCAACATATTGTAGCAAAAATGGTTACTCCCACAAAACAATGAAGGGCATGTAATGCAGACGATTACAAAAAAATACTAGAATCTAAGAAAGGGTAATCGATGCAGACCAACTCGGACAGCGTTCTCCAAACCCTACTCTAATTAGTTATTGGGTTTAAAACGAAAATACATGTGTATATACATATATGAAACTGAAATGTTGCGTACAAATTTGATAATGCTTGAAAATGAGCAAGAAATGCTAAATATTCCCAGATTGAAAATCTGTTCTCTAAGCTCTCTGTTTTCATCATAGGACACTTATTTTCTCCATATGTAACACATTTGATCAACTTTGGAAAAAAGTATTTAAGACGTTCCAGAAAGCAGCTACCAAATAAATAGAAATCACATCATAGAGTGGTTATTGTCGAGGATTTATGTGCCTATTTCAAAAGTTCACCTTGATTAATTTACATGTGATCTTTAATTATGCCAGTGAAATCTTTGTGCTTAAAATTGAGAAAAGGTAACAGCTTTTTCTGATAAATGGAAACGCAAAAATTAACTTTTTGTAGAGGCATATTACATTGGAAACCAGTCTAGCTGTAGCCTATGGTAGAGTATTGCCGTATGTCCATCCACCTCTTCAACCAAGCTACCATATTGGAAACTGCAGTCCCACCTAACAATTACATAAATGAAACTTTGAGAAGCACAAACATTTGAAATAGGCCGCAAAATCACAATTTAGGAATATAATGACAGCTAATTTAAAATGATTTTTCGGAGAAAATAACTACTTATGGGCTTTGATATTAATGTTTCAAAGGCATGACTATGTAATGGTGCATTGAGGAAGTCAAATATGACATTTTCCTTGCCCAAAATTGTTGGGTTGTAATCGAGGAAGCTAACCTACAATTTTTCTGACACATTCAATAATGGAATTTGTTAGGATACTATTAGCATAAAACTTTTCAAAATATTATCATGCTATCAAGGGATAATAGTCATTAACTAAAAAAATCGTTAGTAAGAGGTGGTTTATAGATCTCTAATATTCAAGAAGGTGGTAACAGATAGAGTGCCGAGTGGCTGTTAGCAAGAGGTAGTTTATAGATTGAGTAAGAAGGGGTGAAGGAAGCACTTTAGTTGTTTGGGCTTGAATTTACTCGAGGGATGTATCCAAGCTCCTGGAATTACTTGGATTACTTTAGTATATTATCTTGTTCATCAACTATTCCACAACTTATAATTTAATCCTCTAGCTCCTATTGTATCAAATAAAAATGTCTTTAGCAGATCTTGTTCGCATGGGCCCAATTCCATGTAGAAATGCCCATAGAGTCTAGAGCTTTGTCTTAAAGCTCTGATTCTAGTTACATAGCATGGTAACTATAAAATTGGGAACAAAACCAAATTCAAGATGAATTGTCTGAGATGAGAGACATTTCATCAAGCTCCTCAACAATATAAGTTGCACTAAATTTATATTTTCAAATACTAACTATGTCTATAATAAGAAAAACATAATTCCAAGGCACCCTGGTCCGGAGAGATTTTAAGAAGAGATAATTTTGACCCAGTAAGTGGATTGTTCCCTTCTCTTCTTATACAAGATACAGGCACTGTAGGCCCTTCAATGAGCTACTCTTCTAGAACTAATTTTTTACCACAGACATTCTTAAAGAATAAAACAGGGCTCCTTCCAAGCAGATTTAGAAGCCAATTCACAGATGCAAGCAGCTCGAATTGTTGTATTTAGTAGAGTAGACTGCAGGTTCAAAAGATACGTTTTTCAACCCACACCTCGTCACACAAATTATGGTAGGCTAAGCAGGACAAGTTAAAAAATAGGCTTCAAATTTTACAAGTAACAAAATTGATTTCAACATACACAAGAAATTCAATAAAATTAGCTTTTTTGTATAGCTTGGAAATCTGAGTTCTATTTCTTCTGCATAGTTTTTTGTTAGATACAAAATGATTTCATTTATAATCAATTTTTAAAAAAACATTAATAGTAATAATAATAAAAATAAAAATAAAAACTATTGCACTAAGTCTACAAGCGTCTCAAATTGACAAGGGAAACACCTACTCAAACCGTGTTCCATCCATGCTCATGACAAGTTCAAAGATTTCCTCACAAGTAGCCTCCACTACACCAACAGCTTTCATTGCCCTACTATAGCTCCTTGGCTACAAAAAGAATTTATACATGATCGTTTACACTATGAACTTATCAATGACAAGACCTACTCATGAGTGTAAACAATGAGAAAAAACTTACAAGGTAGTCAACCTCCACAAGCTCTTCAAAGATGCGAAGTCCTGCCAATGACCAGATTGAGAAGATAACCATAAACACGAAATTACAAATGCAATTCTCCAAGCAACCATTCTATTATTCTATCCTTTTTTATAAAGGCTAATTTTTTTTAATAATAAATAAAAACAACAACAATAACAATAGAAGTAGCTGACCATTTTGGCACTGAACTAGACGCCAATGCTTCCGTGAAAAGGCTTGACTATTGGCATTTTGATTTGAAAAATCTGGTCCAATTTCCCTTGTCCAATCAAATACAGACTCTGGAGGTCCTGCCATACATTACATGGTAATGGATTTAAAAGATGAGTTATCAAATTATGAAAGATAATTGGGTGCCATATCATTGAAAGAAAAGAGAAAATAAAAGTGAGAAGCAAAATTATAATTGACAGACCATTTCCAAAGGTTGTCCTTCGCAGTAAACTTGGACGAGCATTCTCCTCATCTTCCTGTGCACTGATCCTAGTAATGTTTCATAAATAAATAAGTGATGTCTCACAAAAATGCGCATTGAGCAGAAAATAGACATAAAACTGGTAATATGTTCCAGAAGGACAAAAGGAACATTTTTATAAGAAGAATATTAAACCAATCTTTTTAGGATGTTAAAACACCGTAAAAAATGTAGTGGAAAACGTCAAATCAGATTTAAGATTTTTATAAGAAAAACATTCAACCAATCTTTTTAGGATGTTAAAACACCATTAAGAAATGTGGTAGAAAATATCAAAGCAGAGAACAAGTTTTCAACTGTATTACATATTTAAACTACATATTAGCAAAGACAATATACAGATACATTGTCAAATTATCAAGTCAACTCAACAAATAACCACTTCCTATTTGCACAAGGTAAAGCTTATGACCCCAAGTTCTAATGGCCTGGGATATCCTAATTCCCAAGAACAGCATTCTAGAAAAGTGATACTCAAGTGTCATAACATAAGCTGCGATTATGAGTGGCTTATCTCATATCCAAACAAGACTAGAGAAAGACTAAGAATGTGGCCGAATTAAATTCAAACGAATCATGTGAAAAGACTGGTAGACTGAACAAAAGTAACAGAACTTATTAACTGATGCCTTCCCAATTTGACAATGTATAGAATGAAGAGAAATCAAACCGCCATTGATCAATAATTATCTACTATTTTATCCACGCTTATTTTTATCTTTCCGTTACTCAAACCATAACTGTGAAGGGCAACTAGTAATTTATTACTCTTGCACCGTTTCTGAACCATTCCCATGACAAGGCCACAATATTTCACTTAGCTATAGTTACTATCTTTTCCTTTCAACCTATCATATACATAATAATGCTCAAGATATTTTAGAGACTTCTTGTGAGAAGAGAATGCAAAGGCCATCAGTTAGTTACAGGTATTATTTTTACCAAGTAAAATAAATTCAAAACTAGTTTAAGCCTATCAGCTACCACCTTTTTTTTTTTTTTTTTTTTTTTTTTTTTTTTTTTTTTTTTTTTTT